>NC_092722.1:97807983-98121080 GCF_047496885.1 Scyliorhinus torazame
CTGGGTCTCCCAGAAGGAGTGGAGGGGGCCGATGCCGCGGCATATGCGGGCACAATGATCGGGACGCTGATGGGTGCGGAGGCCCCCCCGGGATTGCTGGAGCTGGAAGGGGCGCACCGAGTGCTGGCGAGGAAGCCCAAGGCAAATGAGCCGCCAAGGGCGATGGTGGTGAGATTTCACCGGTTTACGGACAGAGCGAGGGTCCTGAAATGGGCCAAGAAGGAGCGGAACAGCAAGTGTGACAATGCAGAGATCAGAATATACCCGGACTGGAGCACGGAGGTCGCTAAGCGGAGAGCGGGTTTCAACCGGGCCAAAGCAGTGCTGAATCGGAAAGGAGTGAAATTTGGAATGTTGCAGCCAGCGCGACTGTGGGTTACACATAATGGCCAAGACCACTACTTTGAAACGCCCGAAGAGGCGTGGACCTTTAGACTAACTGAAAAGTTGGACTCTAATTGAGGGTTTGTGTGGGAGGGGGGTGTTTCAGGGTTGAAGTATGATGGTTGTTGTATATAGGGGGTCAACCACGCGCTGGAAATGCTATATGGGCTGGGGGAGGGAGACAAGGCCACGACAGGAGCTGCGCCATAGGGGGCGGGGCAGGCTCTGGAAAGCGCGGGGTTTTTTTCCCGCGCGCGGCAAGAAAGGCGGGAAGGGGAACGAAGGAATGTACATTGATTGGGAGACTCCCACACGGGGGGGTCAAAGAGATGGCGGGGGAAGCCGGGGTCAGCAGGTGTCAGCTGACTTACGGGAGGGATATGGGGGGAGCAAAAAAGCTAGACGGGGATCTAGCGGGGGGGAGGGGAGGGGGTGAAGAGGTGAGGGGGTGTATTGAAAGGTACTTGGAGGCGAACGACAATGGGGAGGTGCGAGTGGGGGTGGTATGGGAGGCGGTGATCAGGGGAGAGCTGATCTCCATCAGGGCTCATAGGGAGAAAACAGAGGGCATGGAAAGGGAGAGGTTAGTGGGGGAGATCTTGCGAGTGGTCAGGAGATAAGCAGAGGCCCCGGAGGAAGGATTACTTGGGGAAAGGCGATGGCTCCAGACGGAGTTTGACCTGCTGACCACGGGCAAGGCGGAGGCACAGTGGAGGAAGGCGCAGGGGGCGACCTACGAGTACGGGGAAAAGGCTAGTCGGATGCTGGCGCACCAGCTCCGTAAGAGGGCGGCAGCGAGGGAAATAGGGGGAATCAAAGATGGAAGGGGAGCCAAGGTTCGAAGTGCAACAAAAATAAATAAAGTATTTAAGGCCTTCTATGAAGAGCTGTATAGATCCCAGCCGCCAGGGGGGGAAGGGGGGATGAGACGATTCCTGGACCAGCTGAGGTTCCCGAGGGTGGAGGAGCAAGAGGCGGTGGGTTTGGGGGCACCAATTGGGTTGGAGGAGTTGAGTAAGGGTTTGGGGAGCATGCAGGCGGGGAAGGCCCCGGGGCCGGATGGGTTCCCGGTGGAGTTCTACAGAAAATATGTGGACCTGCTGGCCCCGCTACTAGTGCGGACCTTTAACGAGGCAAGAGAGGAGGGAACCCTGCCCCAGACAATGTCGGAGGTGACAATCTCCTTGATTCTAAAGAGAGACAAGGATCCACTGCAATGTGGATCGTACAGGCCGATTTCGCTCCTCAATGTGGATGCTAAGCTATTGGCAAAAGTATTGTCCACCAGGATTGGGGACTGTGTCCCGGGGGTGATTCATGAGGACCAAACGGGATTCGTAAAGGGCAGGCAGTTAAATACCAATGTGCGAAAGCTCTTAAACGTGATAATGATAACATCGGAGGAGGGAGAGGCGGAGTTAGTGGCAGCTATGGACTTGGAAAAAGCCTTTGACCGAGTGGAGTGGGAGTACCTCTGGGAGGTATTGCGCAGGTTTGGGTTCGGGGGAGTGTTTATCAGATGGGTTAAGCTCCTTTACAGCGCCCCGGTGGCGAGTGTAGTGACGAACCGGCGGAGGTCGGAGTACTTTCGGCTGTACCGAGGGACGCAGCAGGGGTGCCCCCTGTCCCCCCGTTTGCATTGGCGATCGAACCCTTGGCCATATCACTTAGGGAGTCTAATAAATGGAGGGGGATAGTCCACGGGGGAGAAGAGCATCGGGTATCGCTCTAGGCGGATGACCTGCTGCTATACGTGGCGGACCCAATGGAGGGGATGGTGGAGGTCATGCAGACTCTGACGGAGTTTGGGGAGTTCTCGGGCAACAAGCTTTAATGTAGGGAAGAGTGAGCTTTTTGTATTACAGGCAGGGGACCAAGAAAGAGAGATAGGGGACCTACCGCTGAGGAGGGCGGAGAGGAGTTTTCGGTATCTGGGGATCCAGATAGCCAGGAGTTGGGGGGGCCCTACATAAACTGAATTTGACGAGGTTGGTGGAGCAAATGGAGGACGATTTTAAAAGATGGGACATGCTCCCGCTCTCGCTGGCGGGTAGGGTGCAGTCGGTCAAAATGGTGGTCCTTCCGAGGTTTCTGTTTGTGTTTCAGTGCCTCCCCATCGTGATCACCAAGGGCTTCTTCAAGAGAGTAGGTAGGAGTATTATGGGGTTTGTGTGGGCAAATAAGACCCTGAGGGTTAGGAGCGGGTTCCTGGAATGCAATAGGGACAGAGGAGGGAACCTAGGGAGCTACTACTGGGCAGCAAACGTGGCGATGATCCGCAAGTGGGTCATGGAGGGAGAGGGGGCGGCATGGAAGAGGATGGAAATGGCGTCCTGTAAAGGAACAAGCCTTGGGGGCATTGGTAACGGCACCGCTGCCGCTCTAGCCGACAAAATACACCACAGGCCCGGTGGTGGCGGAAACACTAAGGATCTGGGGCCAGTGGAGAAGGCACAGGTGTGCAACGGGAGCATCAGTGTGGTCCCCGATCAGGGGTAACCACCGGTTTGTCCCGGGGAAGATGGACGGGGGGTTCCAAGGCTGGCATCGGGCGGGGATTAGAAGAATGGGGGACCTGTTCATTGACGGGACATTTGCGAGCCATGGGGCACTGGCAGAGAAGTTTGAGTTACCCCTGGGAAATGCCTTTAGATATATGCAGGTGAGGGCTTTTGTGAGGCGACAGGTGAGGGAATTTCCGTTGCTCCCGGCACAAGAAGTTCAAGATAGGGTGATCTCGGGGGTATGGGTCGGGGAGGGCAAGGTGTCGGAAATACACCAAGAGATGAAAGAAGAGGGGGAAGCGCTAGTAGAAGAGTTGAAAGGTAAATGGGAGGAGGAGCTGGGGGAGGAGATTGTGGAAGGGCTATGGGCTGACGCCCTGGGTAGGGTTAATACCTCCTCCTCGTGTGCCAGGCTCAGTCTGATACAATTTAAGGTGGTTCACAGAGCGCATTTGACGAGGGCGAGGTTGAGTAGGTTCTTTGGGGTAGAGGATAGATGTGAAAGATGTTCAGGGAGCCCGGCGAACCATGTCCATATGTTTTGGTCATGCCCGGCATTGGAGGGGTACTGGAGAGGAGTGGCGGGAGTAACATCCCAGGTGGTCAAGCCAAGCTGGGGGCTAGCAATATTTGGAGTAGTGGATGAGCCTGGAGTACAGGAGGTGAAAGAGGCCGGCATTCTGGCCTTTGCGTCCCTAGTAGCCCGGCGAAGGGTCTTGCTATTGTGGAAGGAGGCGAAGCCCCCTAACCTGGAGGCCTGGATAAACGACATGGCGGGGTTCATAAAATTGGAGAGGATTAAGTTTGCTTTGAGAGGGTCTGCGCAGGGGTTCCACAGGCGGTGGCAACCGTTCCTAGAATATCTCGCAGAGTGTTAGAGGAAGGTTGGTCAGCAGCAGCAGCAAATCTGGGTGGGGGGAGGAGGGAGGGAGGGGGGAACGAGAGATTGTTTGAGGGGATGGACGAGCAGGAGATGGCATGGAGGGTGGAGAGAAATGGCATGTGCGGCCAGTGTATAAAGAGCCAGTGTATAAAGTTATGTAAATATACCTTCTTGCCATGTATATATCTTGCTCACGGTGATTTTGTGTTATTTTGTTACGGGGGGTGGGGGGGGGGGGGGGGGGAGTTATTGTTTGTAAGGGGAAAACATTGTGTTGTTAAAAACCTTTAATAAAAATATTTTTTTTTAAAATGATTGCTTCTAAACACTTAATTATTTACGTATAGATGGCAAATGAAACATTGTTATGATTGCTGGAGATTCCCTGGAGAGTGGATAATTTAATGGGAGTTAAGCATGTCATGGAACTTAGTGGGATACCAATTATGAAATTAATGGGAGGATCCAGGTCTGCTTGTAGTTTTGCAGTTTGATGTAGGATTTTAAGTTGTACAGCAGTTTTGCCAAATGCTACTAGGATGAGCAGAAATGTACTGGAACTGCTCTTGAAAGGCCCTTTCTCTCCAAAGGTCTCTACATAGCTGAACAAGTAAACCTATTTGATAACTATTTACAAGTGGCATTTGAACTGTATTGGGTTTCTTAATTGGATTTTGCAGGAGGCAACGTTTTTCCTTTTGTTTAAGAACTGTTTAACTGATAATTGTAAACCTATTTTCTTTGATGTTAACGTGGTTAATTCTGTGTTTAAATTAAAGTTTGTTTTTAACATAAAAGATACCTCTTGGACAGTCACCACACCTGGGTGAAGTATCCTTTCCTCACAGTTTTACAAATGGAAAAAATGTTTGGATTCTTGTCCAGCATCCAAATAAATGTTGGGGTTTAGTCTGGTATCCTAACAATGTCCAGGGTATGATGCATGTCCCTGCCTTTGTATTGATAATTTTGATGTTTGGTGTGGACAATTCTGCGGATTTGAGCCATTTTTTATAGGGTACTGTTTTTGCAGTCTCTGATATCATTACCTGACAGTCTCTCAGCAGGAGATGGATTCAAATTATCTCAGGGTTGTTTTGGGTGACTGCCTGACAGAAGGTTTGGCAGAGGTGGCAGAGCATCGACCGATTGACCCTATTGAATATCTGGCATACTGGCTGTATAAGTACCGAGAAAACATCGACTTAGCACTACAGGTGAGATTGGTGATTTTCATTGCATACCAGGACTACGAACTGAATTTTTTCTTCCCTCTTCTTGCATCATTCCCTTTGTCCTCACTGTCTCCTTGAAGGAAGCTGTGACTCGTGGAGAAAAAGCAGTTCTCAAGAGCCAGTACTGATGGATGGCTGATGGAGGGCAAGCACCTGTACAGCTATTCTCTCTGGCCCATCCTCATGTAACTGTGGTCCTTCCAGTAATTCACTGTGGCCAGCCCTGTGATTGTCTCTGGGCTTTGCACCCACAGCCCTCTCCAGCGACCCAGGTTTGTAGGGCGTTGGATACCATTCAAGTCTTAATGAAGCCTGTGCAGTCTTAACTGGGTTAACTGAATGTACTTATTAACAACAAGAACTATGGACATGTATACAAGTTCACACTAAAAACTGTCTCCTAAAAACTGTCTCCATGTTTGCTTGTGCGCACGGCTCTATCCAACACAAAACTGACCTCTAGGTATGGGTCTCTTGTATCACTGTCAGTGGCACTGTCATCATTCTCATGTTAACTTTATAAGTACAAAGTCTTACAACACCAGGTTAAAGTCCAACAGGTTTGTTTCGATGTCACTGGCTTTCAGAGCGCTGCTCCTTCCTCGGGTGAATGAAGAGGTATGTTCCAGAAACATATATATAGACAAATTCAAAGATGCCAAACAATGCTTGGAATGTGACCATTAGCAGTTGATTAAATCTTTACAGATCCAGAGATGGGGTAACCCCAGATTAAAGAGGTGTGAATTGTGTCAAGCCAGGACAGTTGGTAGGATTTTGCAGGCCAGATGGTGGGGGATGAATGTAATGCGACGTGAATCCCAGGTCCCGGTTGAGGCCGCACTCATGTGTGCGGAACTTGGCTATAAGTTTCTGCTCGGCAATTCTGCATTGTCGCGCGTCCTGAAGGCCGCCTTGGAGAACGCCTACCCGGAGATCAGAGGCTGAATGCCCTTGACTGCTGAAGTGTTCCTTGACTGGAAGGGAACATTCCTGCCTGGTTCCAGAAACATGTATATGATGTCCCGAAGTGAGGTACATTAGCGAGACCATGCAGAGGCTGCGACAACTAATGAACAGACATCGCGCGACAATCACCAGGCAGGAATGTTCCCTTCCAGTCGGGGAACACTTCAGCAGTCAAGGGCATTCAGCCTCTGATCTCCGGGTAAGCGTTCTCCAAGGCGGCCTTCAGGACGCGCGACAACGCAGAATCGCCGAGCAGAAGCTTATAGTCAAGTTTCGCACACATGAGTGCGGCCTCAACCGGGACCTGGGATTCATGTCGCAATACGTTCATCCCCCACCATCTGGCCTGCAAAATCCTACCAACTGTCCTGGCTTGACACAGGTGGATACAGAACTGGCTAGGCCATAGAAGGCAGAGAGTAGCAATGGAAGGATGCTTTTCTAATTGGAGGGCTGTGACCAGTGGTGTTCCACAGGGATCAGTGCTGGGGCCTTTGCTGTTTGTAGTATATATAAATGATTTGGAGGAAAATGTAACTGGTCTGATTAGTAAGTTTGCAGACGACACAAAGGTTGGTGGAATTGCAGATAGCGATGAGGACTGTCGGAGGATACAGCAGGATTTAGATTGTTTGGAGACTTGGGCGGAGAGATGGCAGATGGAGTTTAATCCGGACAAATGTGAGGTAATGCATTTTGGAAGGTCTAATGCAGGTAGGGAATATATGGTGAATGGTAGAACCCTCAAGAGTATTGAAAGTCAAAGAGATCTAGGAGTACAGGTCCATGGGTCACTGAAAGGGGCAACACAGGTGGAGAAGGTAGTCAAGAAGGCATATGGCATGCTTGCCTTCATTGGCCGGGGCATTGAGTATAAGAATTGGCAAGTCATGTTGCAGCTGTATAGAACCTTAGTTAGGCCACACTTGGAGTATAGTGTTCAATTCTGGTCGCCACACTACCAGAAGGATGTGGAGGCTTTAGAGAGGGTGCAGAAGAGATTTACCAGAATGTTGCCTGGTATGGAGGGCATTAGCTATGAGGAGCGGTTGAATAAACTCGGTTTGTTCTCACTGGAACGAAGGAGGTTGAGGGGAGACCTGATAGAGGTATACAAAATTATGAGGGGCATAGACAGAGTGGATAGTCAGAGGCTTTTCCCCAGGGTAGAGGGGTCAATTACTAGGGGGCATAGGTTTAAGGTGAGAGGGGCAAGGTTTAGAGTAGATGTACGAGGCAAGTTCTTTACGCAGAGGGTAGTAGGTGCCTGGAACTCGCTACCGGAGGAGGTGGTGGAAGCAGGGACGATAGTGACATTTAAGGGGCATCTTGACAAATACATGAATAGGATGGGAATAGAGGGATACGGACCCAGGAAGTGTAGAAGATTGTAGTTTAGTCAGGCAGCATGGTCGGCACGGGCTTGGAGGGCCGAAGGGCCTGTTCCTGTGCTGTACATTTCTTTGTTCTTTTGACACAATTCACATCTCTTTAACCTGGGGTTACCCCATCTCTGGATCTGTAAAGATTTAATCACCTGCTGATGCTCGCTTTCCAAGCATTGTCTGGCATCTTTGAATCTGTCTATATATATATATGTTTCTGGAACATACCTCTTCATTCACCTGAGGAAGGAGCAGCGCCGAAAGCTAGTGACATCGAAACAAACCTGTTGGATTTGAACCTGGTGTTGTAAGACTTCTTACTGTGCTCACCCTAGTCCAACGGCGGCATCTCCACATCATCATTATTATGGGGCGGCGAATGTGGACAAGGTGCGGCAGCGGTGGGAAGGAGAAGGGGTAGTGTGGGTTAGGATGGAGGAGGAATCTTGTAAGCGATCTAGTTTGAGGGCTATGGTGATGGCAGCATTGCCAATGGCTCCGAGTAGATATTCAGGGAGTCCTGTGGTGCAGTCCAAGGTGAAGATCTGGAATCAGCTGAGGAGGCATTTTAGGGTGGAAGGGATGTCGGTGCTAACGCCGCTGTGCGAGAATCATGGGTTTGAGCCGGGGGGGGAATGGATAGTGTATACAGGAGGTGGAGGGAAGTGGGGCTGGTCAAGGTGAGGGATTTGTATTTGGAGGAAGGGTTCACCAGTCTGGAGGAGCTAAGGGAGAGGGTAGAGCTGCCGAGGGGTAGTGAGTTCAGGTATCTACAGGTTAGGAACTTTGCACAAAAGGTCTGGAAGGGGTTCCCTCCCTAGATTGCCGGGATACACCCTGCTGGAGCGACTGCTGCTTCCGGATGTGGAAGGGGAGGGAAGAATTGGGGATATATATAAGTGGCTGGGGGAACAGGGAGGCGAGCGGGTGGTGAAGATCAAGGAGAAATGGGAAGCGGAGTTGGGAATGGAGATCAATTGGGGAGTATGGAGTGAGACACTGCGAAGGGTAAACGGGCCTCCTCTTGTGCAGGGATGAGCCTGATACAGTTTAAGGTGGTGCACAAGGTGCATATGACTCGGGGCGAGAATGAGTGGGTTCTTTCAGGGGGTAGCAGTTGAGTGTGAGAGGTGTGGGCGGCGCCCAGCGAATCATGCGCACATGTTTTGGGGTTGTGAAAAATTGGGAAGATTCTGGGCGGGAGTGTTCGCGGTCTTAGCCAGGAAAGTGGAGGAGGGAGTGGACCCAGATCCTTTGGTGGCGATATTTGAGGTTTCAGAGAAGCCGGAGCTCATGGAGAGGAGGAAGGCCGATGTCTTGGCCTTCACCTCTCTGATTGCACGGCGACAAATTTTGCTGGAGTGGCGGTCGGCATCGCCACCGGGTGTAGCAACATGGTTGGGTGACCTGTATGACTTCCTGCAGTACGAGAAGATAAAGTATGAGTTAAGGAGCTCAGCAGGGGAGTTTGAGAAAAGGTGGGGATGCTTGTGACCGTGTTGATCAGCTGTTCGTTGCAGGGGACGTGGGGGGTGGGTGATGGGGAGGGGGGTGAAAAAGGAAAAAAATCTGTACAAGCTGTATACTTGATTGTTGGGAAGAATGTTTCCCAGGGTGTTCTTTTGCTGTAACCTACTTTGATACAAGTTTGAATAAAATGCGTTTGTAAAAAAAAAAGAGCGTGAAGAGAGAGACGGACTTCAGAGAAGAGCGCAGAGAGAGAGAGGGCGAGACTTCAATAAAGAGCGCGGAGAGAGACACGCAAGACTTCAATAAAGAGCGCAGAGAGAGAAAGGGCGGGACTTCAATAAAGAGTGCGGAGCGAGAGACCAAGACTTCAATAAACAGGGCAGAGAGACGGGCGAGACTTCGATAAAGAGCACGGCGAGAGAGAGAGGCGGAACTTCAATAAAGAGCCCGGAGAGAGAGAGAGGACGAGACTTCAATAAAGAGCGCGGAGAGAGAGAGGCGAGCCTTCAGTAAAGAGCACGGAGAGAGAGGGCTAGACTCCAATAAAGAGTGCGGAGAGAGAGAGGCGGGCCTTCAGTAAAGAGCGCAGAGAGAGAGAGGCAGGACATCAATAAAGAGCGCAGAGAGAGACACGCAAGACTTCAATAAAGAGTGCGGAGCGAGAGACCAAGACTTCAATAAACAGGGCAGAGAGACAGGGGCGAGACTTCAATAAAGAGCGCGGAGAGACACAGGCGAGACTTCGATAAAGAGCACGGCGAGAGAGAGAGGCGGAACTTCAATAAAGAGCCCGGAGAGAGAGAGAGAGAGGGCGAGACTTCAGTAAAGAGCGCGGAGAGAGAGGGAGAGACTTCAGTAAAGAGCACGGAGGGAGAGATAAGGCGGGCCTTCAATAAAGAGCGGGGAGAGAGAGAGGGGCGAGACTGCAGTAGAGAGCGTGGAGAGAGAAAGGACGAGACTTCAATAAAGAGCGCAGAGAGAGCGGTGAAACTTCAGTAAAGAGCGCAGAGAGAGAGGGGCGGGACTTCAATAAAGAGCGCGGAGGAGAGAGGCAAAACTTCAATAAAGAGTGCGGAGAGAGGGCAAGACTTCAATAAAGAGCGCAAAGAGAGAGGAACGAGACATCAATAAAGAGCATGGAGAGAAATGGCGAGACTTCAATAAAGAGCGCGGCGAGAGAGGAACAAGACTTCAATACAGAGCACGGAGAGAGAGGGCGATACTTCAATAAAGAGCGCGGAGAGAGAGAAGGCGAGACTTCAATAAAGAGCGCAAAGAGAGTGAGTGGGCGAGACTTCAATATAGAGCGCAGAGAGAGAGGGTGAGACTTCAATAAAGAGCGCAGAAAGAGCGAGTCAAGACTTCAATATAGAGCGCAGAGAGAGAGGGTGAGACTTCAATAAAGAGCGCGGAAAGAGCGAGTCGAGACTTCAATAAAGAGCGTGGACAGAGAGCGGCGAGACTTCAATAAAGAGCGCGGAAAGAGCGAGTCGAGACTTCAATAAAGAGCGCGGACAGAGAGTGGCGAGACTTCAATAAAGAGCACGGAGAGCGAGTCGAGACTTCAATATAGAGCGCAGAGAGAGAGCGGCGAGACTTCAATAAAGAGCACGGAAAGAGCGAGTCGAGACTTCAATAAAGAGCGCGGACAGAGAGTGGCGAGACTTCAATAAAGAGCGCGAAGAGAGTGAGTGGGCGAGACTTCAATATAGAGCGCAGAGAGAGCGGGTGAGACTTCAATAAAGAGAGCGGAGAGACAGGGTGAGACTTCAATAAAGAGCGCGGAGAGAAAGAGAGGGCGAGACTTCAATAAAGAGCACGGAGAGCGAGTCGAGACTTCAATAAAGACCGCGGACAGAGAGAGGCGAGACTTCAATAAAGAGAGCGGAGAGACAGGGTGAGACTTCAATAAAGAGCGCAAAGAGAGTGAGTGGGCGAGACTTCAATATAGAGCGCGGAGAGAGCGGGTGCGACTTCAATAAAGAGAGCGGAGAGACAGGGTGAGACTTCAATAAAGAGCGCGGAGAGAAAGAGAGGGCGAGACTTCAATAAAGAGCGCGGAGAGAGAGAGGGTGAGACTTCAATAAGGAGCGTGGAGAGAGAGGGCGGGTCTTCAATACAGAGCACGGAGAGAGAGGGCGAGACTTCAATACAGAGCACGGAGAGAGAGGGCGAGACTTCAATAACGGGCATGGAGAGAAATGGCGAGACTTCAATAAAGAGTGCGGCGAGAGAGGAACAAGACTTCAATACAGAGCACGGAGAGAGAGGGCGAGACTTTAATAAAGAGCGCGGAAAGAGAGAGGCGGGACTTCAATAAGGAGCGCGGAGAGAGGGATGCGATACTTCAATAAAGAGCGCGGAGAGAGAGAAGGCGAGACTTCAATAAAGAGCGCAAAGAGAGTGAGTGGGCGAGACTTCAATATAGAGCGCAGAGAGAGAGGGTGAGACTTCAATAAAGAGCGCGGAAAGAGCGAGTCGAGGCTTCAATAAAGAGCGCGGACAGAGAGCGACGAGACTTCAATAAAGAGCACGGAGAGCGAGTCGAGACTTCAATATAGAGCGCAGAGAGAGAGGGTGAGACTTCAATAAAGAGCACGGAAAGAGCGAGTCGAGACTTCAATAAAGAGCGCGGACAGAGAGTGGCGAGACTTCAATAAAGATCACGGAGAGCGAGTCGAGACTTCAATAAAGAGCGCGGACAGAGAGAGGCGAGACTTCAATAATGAGAGCGGAGAGACAGGGTGAGACTTCAATAAAGAGCGCAAAGAGAGTGAATGGGCGAGACTTCAATATAGAGCGCGGAGAGAGCGGGTGAGACTTCAATAAAGAGAGCGGAGAGACAGGGTGAGACTTCAATAAAGAGCGCGGAGAGAAAGAGAGGGCGAGACTTCAATAAAGAGCGCGGAGAGAGAGAGGGTGAGACTTCAATAAGGAGCGTGGAGAGAGAGGGCGGGTCTTCAATACAGAGCACGGAGAGAGAGGGCGAGACTTCAATACAGAGCACGGAGAGAGAGGGCGAGACTTCAATAACGGGCATGGAGAGAAATGGCGAGACTTCAATAAAGAGCGCGGCGAGAGAGGAACAAGACTTCAATACAGAGCACGGAAAGAGAGAGGCGAGACTTCAATAAGGAGCGCGGAGAGAGGGATGCGATACTTCAATAAAGAGCGCGGAGAGAGAGAAGGCGAGACTTCAATAAAGAGCGCGAAGAGAGTGAGTGGGCGAGACTTCAATATAGAGCGCAGAGAGAGAGGGTGAGACTTCAATAAAGAGCGCGGAAAGAACGAGTCGAGACTTCAATAAAGAGCGCGGACAGAGAGCGGCGAGACTTCAATAAAGAGCACGGAGAGCGAGTCGAGACTTCAATAAAGACCGCGGACAGAGAGAGGCGAGACTTCAATAAAGAGAGCGGAGAGACAGGGTGAGACTTCAATAAAGAGCGCAAAGAGAGTGAGTGGGCGAGACTTCAATATAGAGCGCGGAGAGAGCGGGTGCGACTTCAATAAAGAGAGTGGAGAGACAGGGTGAGACTTCAATAAAGAGCGCGGAGAGAAAGAGAGGGCGAGACTTCAATAAAGAGCGCGGAGAGAGAGAGGGTGAGACTTCAATAAGGAGCGTGGAGAGAGAGGGCGGGACTTCAATAAAGAGCGGGGAGAGAGAGAGAGGGGCGATACTTCAATAAAGAGCGCAGAGAGACGGGCAAATCTTCAACACAGCACGGAGAGAGGGACGGGTCTTCAATAAAGAGCGGGGAGAGAGAGGGGCAATACTTCAGTAAAGAGCGCGGAGAGAGAAGGGCAAGACTTCAATAAAGAGTGCGCAGAGAGAGAGGGGCGAGAATTCAGTAAAGAGTGCGGAAAGAGGAGGGTGAGACTTCAATATCAAGCGTGGAGAGAGAGCGAGGACGAGACTTCAATGCAGAGCGCAGCGAGAGAGAAAAGGTGAGACTTCAATAAAGAGCGCGGAGAGAGAGAGAGGGCGAGATTTCAATAAAGAACACGGAGAGAGAGAGAGGGCGAGACTTCAATAATGAGCGCCGAGAGAGAGGCGAGACTTCAGTAAAGACCGTGGAGGGAGAGAGAGGGCGAGATTTCAATAAAGAGCGCGGAGAGAGAGGGCGACGCTTCAATAAAGAGCACGGAAATAAAGAGGCAAGACTTCAGTAAAGACCGCGGAGAGAGAGGGCGAGACTTCAATAAAGAGGCTGAGAGAGAGGGCGAGACTTCAATAAAGAGCGTGGAGAGAGAGAGGGTGAGACTTCAATAAAGAGCGTGGAGAGAGAAGGCGGGACTTCAATAAAGAGCGGGGAGAGAGAGAGAGGGGCGATACTTCAGTAAAGAGCGCGGAGAGACAGGGGCGAATCTTCAACACAGAGCACGGAGAGAGGGATGGGTCTTCAATAAAGAGCGGGGAGAGAGAGAGAGGGGCGATACTTCAGTAAAGAGCGCGGAGAGAGAAGGGCAAGACTTCAATAAAGAGCGTGGAGAGAGAGAGGGGGCGAGACTTCAATAAAGAGCGCGGAGAGAGAGAGCAGCAAGACTTCAATAAAGAGCGTGGAGAGAGAGGAGCGGGACTTCAATAAAGAGCACGGAGAAAGAGAGGTGAGACTTCTGTAAACAGCACGGACAGAGAGGCGAGACTTCAATAAAGAGAGGGGAGATCGAGGAGCGAGACCTCAGTAAAGAGCGCAAAGACAGAGGCGAGACTTCAATAACGAGCGCGGAGAGAAAGAGAGGGCGAGACTTCAATAAAGAGGGTGGTGAGAGAGGAACGGGACTTCAATAAAGAGCACGGACAGAGAGAGGCGAGACTTCAATAAAGAGAGCGGAGAGAGAGGACGAGACTTCAATAAAGAGGGCGGAGAGAGAGGGGCGGGACTTCAGTAAAGAGTGCGGAGGAGAGAGTGGCGAGACTTCAATAAAGAGCGCGGAGAGAGAGGACGAGACTTCAATAAAGAGGGCGGAGAGAGAGGACGAGACTTCAATAAAGAGGGCGGAGAGAGAGGGTCGGGACTTCAGTAAAGAGTGCGGAGGAGAGAGTGGCGAGACTTCAATAAAGAGCGCGGAGAGAGAGGACGAGACTTCAATAAAGAGGGCGGAGAGAGAGAGCAGTAAGACTTCAATAAAGAGCGCGGAGAGAGAGGGCGAGACCTCAATAAAGAGCGCGGAGAGAGAGGACGAGACTTCAATAAAGAGGGTGGAGAGAGAGGGGCTGGACTTCAATAAAGAGTGCGGAGGGGAGAGTGGCGAGACTTCAATAAAGAGCACGGAGAGAGAGGACAAGACTTCAATAAAGAGGCTGGAGAGAGAGAGCAGCAAGACTTCAATAAAGAGCGCGGAGAGAGAGGGCGAGACTTCAATGAAGAGCGCGGAGAGAGAGGACGAGACTTCAATAAAGAGGGCAGTGAGAGAGGGTGGGACTTCAATAAAGAGTGCGGGGGAGAGAGCCAAGACTTCAATAAAGAGCGCGGGGGAGAGAGCCAAGACTTCAATACAGATCGCGGAGAGAGAGAGGGCGAGACTTTAATAAAGCGCAGAGAGAGCGAGGCAAGACTTCAATACGGAGCACGGAGAGAGAGTGCCGATACTTCAATAAAGAGCATGAACAGAGATGGGCGTGACTTCAATAAAAAGAGAAGGGTGGGACTTCAATAAAGAGCGCGGAGTGAGCGAGGCAAGACTTCAATAAAGACAGAGAGAGGCGAGACTTCAATAAAGAGCTCGGAGAGAGTGGGGCGTGTTTTTGAAAACTCACCACTATTCTTAGAAGTCCCCCTATACCAAAAAGGGCCGACATTGTAAATGGTGAACAGGGATTCTCACTCCCTGACTCTGATGCAGGCTTCAGTGGGTGCTATTCAGGTCAAACTATGTTTTCAAGTTATCCCCCGGTATAACCCATACCTTCACCGAAGATTTCATCCAATTACCACTTCGTAGCATCGGGTCCCGCATTACTAAGTAAGTAAAGTAGACTTTGGAATAACCACTATTTCAGGTTAAATTAAGCTATTTTATTATTATATTTTTTATTTTAAAAGCTGCAAATACTTTCTTTACAGAAAGGAAAAAGATCTTGCTTCTGGATTATTCTGGTTGGTTGAAGGAACCTTCAGGCCCAACTCGACAATCAATCTTCTTTTTAAAATCTGGTCTTCTTTAGATGTATTCGCTGATGAGCTCAGTTGCTGTGTCTTATCTTTCCCATGTACCGAACTGTAAGAGCTGACTGGCTATCTCTGAGCTGACTCTGCCTACTCTTTAAATTGTAGTCTTCCTTAGATGTATTAGCTATTTTAGCTCGGCTGCTTTGCCCTGTCCCTTTCCCATGACCAAGCTGACTGTTACCTGATTCTGAGCTGCTTGTTCCTTCTCTGCTTCTCTCTCTCTCCCTCTGAGTTCTGGTTCTGGTCTGGTCTCTAGGTTTATATATTTTTCTAACAGTTATCTAGTTTTTAAACTTTATTGTAAAGTAACTTTTATCACTTTGATTGTAAAAAGTATCTTTGATCTAAACATTCTAATCCAACCAAGTACTCATTTTGACATGACCTCAGCTCTCAGGTCTCTGATTACATTGTTTCCTTTGTGATGTTCAAAAATGCTTTGACTTCAAGAGGTGTTAATTTTGGTTTGGTTCCTGTCATTTCTATAGTTTAATTTTCCAATTGTGTCCCCAGCTCATAATTTTGACTTTGATTTTGGCTTTGAATTATGTTTCTCTAGACTGATAGTCTCCAGTTTTCTTTAATTTCCTGGTATTAGCAAAATTTCACACCTAGAATTATCACCAAATTCAACTGCCCTTTCCAGACGCTTAATAAGATAGTTACTTTCAATGAGGGTGTGAGCCATTGTTTTTGGCTTCATTCAAAATCCTGTTCGTCTTGTTTGCTGAGCCTGCTTGACCAAGGATATCTGCATTTTACAATCCTGCTCTTTGCAGCTGCTGTTAACCCTTTGTGGGATCTTGCCCTTTATTCTCTCATGTTTCTCTCAGACCAGATATTGCCAAACTTCCATGTTTCAAATGACACATCTTTCCATATTTTCAATAACAGGCGAGGCTTCAATAAAGAGCGCGGAGACAGGGGCGAGACTTCAGTAAAGAGAGAGAGTGGTGAGACTTCAGTAAAGAGCGCAGAGACAAGGGCTCGACTTCAGTAAAGAGCGCGGAGAGTGAGAGAGGGCGGAACTTCAATAAAGAGCGTGGCGAGAAAGGGCGAGACTTCAATAAAGAGCGCGGAGAGAGAGGGGCGGGATTTCAATAAAGAGCGCGCGGAGAGAGCGAGTTGAGACTTCAATAAAGGGGGAGGCAAGACTTCAATAAAGAGAGCAGAGAGAGATGAGCGAGACTTAAGTAAAGAGCGCGGAGACGGGCGAGACTTCAGTAAAGAGCACAGAGAGACAGGGGCAAGACTTCAATAAAGAGCACCGAGAGAGAGAGTGGCGAGACTTCAGTAAAAAGCGTGGAGAGAGAGGCGGGTATTCAATAAAGAGCGCGGAGAGAGAGAGAGGGCAAGACTTCAATAAAGAGCGTGGAGAGAGAGAGGCGGGCCTTCAGTAAAGAGCGCGGACAGAGAGATAGGTGGAGAAACCAAGGACAAAATTCAAACGGGACAGCAGAGAAAAATATTGGGAGCAAGACAAGCATTGTGAAAAAGACAAACTTAAAAGGCTCTGTGTCTTAATGCATGGAGCATTTGCAATAAAGTGGATGAACTAACTGCGCAATAGATATAAATGGGTATGATATAATTGGGATTACGGAGGCATGGCTGCAGGGTGTACAGGGATGGGAACTGAATGTCCCAGGGTTCTCAGTATTTAGGAAGGACAGGCAGAAAAGAAAAGGTGCTGGCGTGGCACTGCTGGTTAAAAAGGAAATTAACACAATAGTGAGAAAGGACATTAGCTCTGACAATGTGGAATCTGTATGGGTAGAGTTGAGAAATACCAAGGGACAAAAAACATCAGTGGGTGTCATATATAGAACCCCAACCTGCACTGGTGAGTTTGGGAATGGCATTAAACAAGAAATTAGAGATGCATGTAATAAAGGAATAATGGTGATCATGGGTGATTTTAATCTTCACATAGATTGGGCAAATCAAATTAGCCACAATGCCGTAGAGGAGGAATTCCTGGAGTATGACCAATATTTGGAGGAACGAACTAGAGTGCAGGCCATCTTAGACTGGGTACAGTATAATGAGAAGGGAATCATTGCCAATCTGGCTGTACTAGACCCCTGGGGGATGAGCGACCATAACATGATAGAATTATTTATCAAGGTGGAGAGTGATGTAGTTGATTCGGAGACTAGGTGCTGAATCTTAATAAAGCGAACTATGAGGCGTGAGTTGGTCTTAATAGATTGGGGAGAGTTACTTAAAGAGATGACAGTGGATAGACAATGGCAAACATTCAAGGAGCGCATGGAGGAACTACAGCAACTGTTCATTCCTGTCTGGCACAAAAGCAAAGGGGGTAAGAGGGCCAATCCATGGCTTACAAAGGAAATTGGAAATAGTATCCAATACAAGGAAGAAGGATACAGATTGGCCAAGAAAAATAATAGGTCCAAGGATTGGGAGCAGTTTAGAATTCCGCAAAGAAGGACTTCCTGTGGCGGCTATGAAGGAGTAAGTCACACATTGGTGGCTCCCGCTCGGGTCGGACTTTTGGACCTTTTCCCCCGATTTTTGTACCGGACTTGAATTGAAAAATTGATGACAGGCAATTGTGTACTGAATTCCCACATTGGTGCATGGAGAGGAGAACTAGAAGTGCTCGCAAAGGCAGAAACAGACGAACGGAGACGGCTTGGGCTGAAGCGGCAGCGGGTGGAAGCATGGCGGAGGACCGGACATCAACCCAGCGGTCAATGGAGCAGCTGATGTAAGTTATCCAGGAGGGCTTCGCTAAGCAGAAACGGGACTGCTTGGGCCCTATTCAAGAGTCAGTTGTGCGGCTGGAGCTTTGATTGGAAGCCCAAGATCGGGCGATCCAGAAAGTAGAGAAGGCGCTGGCTGACCAGGAGGATCATCAAACTGCAGTGGAGTTGGCAGTGGGGTTGCTGAGAGACCAGCAGAAAAGGCTCCTGGAGATTGTGGAGGACCTAGAGAATAGGACCCATCGGCAGAACTTGAGAATTGTTGGGCTCCCGGAGGGGTCTGAAGGAGCGGATGCTGGGGCATACATAGCGGACATATTCGAGAAACTGCTGGGGGATGGGGCATTCTCCCGACCCTTGGAGATGGAGAAGGCTCACAGAGCGCTCGCGAGGATGCCGCGAATGGGAGCCCCCCACCCGCCCCACCCCGACGGCAATGGTGATGAGATTCCACAGGTACTTGGTGGATAAGGAGCACATTTTACAGTGGGCCAAGCAGACATGGAGCTGTAAATGGGACAACAGTATCCTGCTGATCTAGCAGGACCTGAGTGCGGAGGTGGCCAGAAGAGCGGGCTTTAACCAGATCAGGTCAACCCTTTTTAAGAAAAAGGTGAAGTTCAGACTGCTGTATCCGGCCCGTCTCTGGGTCACCTACGAGGGGCAACACTTTTATTTTGAGTCGCCTGAGGAAGCGCTGGACTTTGCGAAAAGGAAAGGACTGGTGGTGGACTGAGAACTTTTGAACTTTGCTGCAATGTTCATGTTTTTAAAAAAATTTTGTTTATCATTTTTGTGGATGCTATTTGTAATGCCTTCTGTATTGATTTGGGGCCAGTTGCAGAGCTGAGTGAGTTAAAGTTTATATTTGCACTGTTGGGGGATGTTTGTTTAGATGTTGGATCTCTTGTTTGATCTTTTCTTTGTTTAGCGTTTTTTTTTCTGTTGGGCAATTGTGTTGGGATTGTTTGTCATTGAATATGTGAATGAGCAGGGGGGGGGGAGGCGACCAGAACTGCACGCAGTATTCCAAATGTGGCCGAACCAAAGTCCTATACAACTGTAACATGACCTGCCGACTCTTGTACTCAATACCCCGTCCGATGAAGGCAAGCATGCCGTATGCCTTCTTGACCACTCTATCGACCTGCGCAGCCACTTTCGGGGTACAATGGACCTGAACACCCAGATCTCTCTGTACATCAATTTTCCCCAGGGCTTTTTCATTTACCTTATAGTTCACTCTTGAATTGGATCTTCCAAAATGCATCACCTCGCATTTGCCTGGATTTAACTCCATCTGCCATTTCTCTGCCCAACTCTCCAATCTATCTATATTCTGCTGTATTCACTGACAGTCCTCCTCGCTATCTGCAACTCCACCAATCTTAGTATCATCTGCAAACTTGCTGATCAGACCACCTATACCTTTGTCCAGATCGTTTATGTATATCACAAACAACAGTGGGCCCAGCACAGATCCCTGTGGAACACCACTGGTCACAGTTCTCCATTTTGAGAAACTCCCTTCCACTACTACTCTCTGTCTCCTGTTGCTCAGCCAGTTCTTTATCCATCTAGCTATTTGACGTAGCATAAGCTGCTTCCTTGATGTGCACTCTGACAAAGGAAGGTTCAGACTTGGAAATAGGTTTAACACATTTATTAAACTGTTAACGATTGTTACTTGGATTCGACTCTCCTGTTAATCCTGCTATAGCTACTCAGACTAACTAACCAGTCTGCTACAATCCACGTGGTGGGTGTGATGTGTTTCAATCAACCCTGTCTGTACTCACTAAGTGTCTCCACTGGAAAGAGAAAGATCATGTGTGCTGTGTCCTTATATATGGGTAACCCCCTTGTGGTAGTGTCACCTATGTGTGTGTCTTGACTGCCCATTGGTCGTGTCCTATCTTACTGAACTATTGGTTGAATGTCTGTGTGTCATGATGTCTCTGGTGCTCCCTCTAGTGTTTATCTAGTCTAGGTGTAGTGTATGTACATTAACCCCTTGTGTATTTACAGTGATGCATATCACCACAGCTAGCACACCCTGGACCCCATGAGACTTCACTTTCTCCATCAGCCTACCATGGGGAACCTTATCAAATGCCTTACTGAAGTCCATGTATATGACATCTACAGCCCTTCCCTCATCAATCAACTTTGTCACTTCCTCAAAGAATTCTATTAAGTTGGTAAGACATGACCTTCCCTGCACAAAACCACGTTGCCTATTACTGATAAGCCCATTTTCTTCCAAATGGGAATATATCCTATCCCTCAGTACCTTCTCCAGCAGCTTCCCCACCACTGATGTCAGGCTCACCAGTCTGTAATTATCTGAATTATCCCTGAGGGATAATTCCATCAGCCCCGTGGTGGTGGCAACCCTGAGAGTCTCGGGGCAATGGAGGAGATATGTGGGAGTAGCGGGAGCATCGGTTTGGTCTCCAAACTGTAATAATCACCGGTTTGCCCCGGGAAGTATGGACGGGGGGTTTCGGAGATGGCAGAGAGCAGGCATTGAGTGGATGGGGGATATGTTTATAGAGGGGAGCTTTATGAGTTTGAGGGAGCTGGAGGAGAAGTTTGGATTGGCGAGGGGAAGCAAATTCAGGTACCTGCAGGTGCGGGACTTCCTACGTAGACAGGTTTCAACCTTCCCGTTCCTACGACCAAGAGGGATACAGGCAGGGTAGTTTCCAGAGGGTGGGTGGGAGAAGGGAACACCTCTGATATTTACAAGGAACTTATGGGGTCAGCGGAGTCGCAGATTGAGGAGCTGAAGCGAAAGTGGGAAGAGGAGTTGGGAGGAGAGATAAAGGATGGTCTGTGTCCCGACGCGTGGAGTAGAGTCAACACGTCCACAACATGTGCCAGGTTCAGCCTGATACAATTCAAGGTTGTTCACCGGGCTCACATGACAGTGGCCCAGATGAGCAGATTGTTTGGGATGGAATATAGGTGTGCAAAGTGTGCGGAGGGCCAGCGAACCATGTCCACATGTTCTGGACATTCCAAAGCTTAGGGGATTTTGACAGGGGTTTTCAGATGTCATGTCCAAGGTGTTAAAAACAAGGGTGGCACCGGGTCCAGAGGTGGCGGTTTTCGGGATGTCGGAAGATCCAGGAATCCAGGAGGAGAAAGAGGCAGACGTTCTGGCCTTTGCTCCCTTGGTAGCCTGGAGACAGATACTATTAGCATGGAGGGACACAACGCCCCCGAAGTCGGAGACCTGGCTATCTGACATGGCTAGCTTTCTCTGTTTGGAGAAAATCAAGTTCGCCATGAGAGGGTCAATGTTAGGGATCGCCCGGAGGTGGCAGCTGTTCGTCGACTTCTTTGCGGAAAATTAATTATCAGCAGAAGGCGGGGGGGGGGGATAGTTTAGCTTAGAGTAGGGGGTTAATAAAGATCGGACCTGTAAGGGAGGAAGACGGCTTTTGCACTATGTTTATAGATTCATGTACATTGTTTATTTTGTTGTTGTAAAACCAAAAATACCTCAATAAAATGTTTTTTTTAAATAAAGAATTCAGCAAAGAAGGACAAAGGGATTGATTAAGAAGGGGAAAGTACAGTACGAAAGCAAGCTTCGAGGGAACATAAAGACTGCCACTAAGAGTTTCTACAGATATGTGAAGAGAAAGAGATTGGTAAAGAGAAATGTAGGCCCACTACAGACAGAAACAGGGGAATCCCGAATAAGGGACAAAGAAATGGCTGAGCAATTGAATACATACTTTAGTTCTGTCTTCACAAACGAGGACACAAATCAGATCCCAGAAATGTTGGAGAATGAAAGGTTTAGTGAGAAGGAAGAACTGAGGGAGGTCAACATTCGTAGAGAAATGGTGCTGGGAAAACCGATAGGATTGAAAGCGGATAAATCCCCAGGGCCTGAGAGTCTGCATCCCAGAGTGCTTAAGGAGGTGGCTCTGGAAATAGTGGATGCATTGGTAGTCATCTTCCGGGATTCTATAGACTCTGGAACTGTCCCTGCAGATTGGAGGGTAGCTCACGTCACTCCGATATTCAAAAAGGGAGGTAGAGAGAAAGCAGGGAATTATAGACCAGTAAGCCGAACATCGGTAGTTGGGAAAATGCTTGAATCCATTATCAAGGCCTTTATAGCGGGAGAAAGCAGAACTAGGGGGCATAGCCTCAAAATAAGGGGAAGTAGATTTAGGACTGAGTTTAGGAGGAACTTCTTCACCCAAAGGGTTGTGAATCTATGGAATTTCTTGCCCAGTGAAGCAGTAGAGGCTCCTTCATTAAATGTTTTTAAGATAAAGATAGATAGTTTTTTGAAGAATAAAGGGATTAAGGATTATGGTGTTCGGTCCGGAAAGTGGAGCTGAGTCCACAAAAGATCAGCCATGATCTCATTGAATGGTGGAGCAGGCTTGAGGGGCCAGATGGCCTACTCCTGCTCCTAGTTCTTATGTTCTTATTTAGAAAGCAGTGGCAGGATCAGTCAGTCAGCATGGATTTATGAAGAGAAAATCATGCTTGACAAATCTGTTGGAATTCTTTGAAGAGGTAACCAGTACAGTCCTTTTCAAATTGGCAAGCAGTAACCATGGGTCCTTTTCAAATTGGCAAACAATAACCATTGGGGTATGGTGGGATTGGTGCTGGGACCCCAGCTATTCACAATATATATTAATGATTTGGATGAGGGAAAAAATGTAACATCTCAAAGTTTGCAGATGATACCAAATTAGATGGGAGGGTGAATTGTGACGAGGATGCAGGGATCCTACAGCAAGATCTGGACAGGTTGGGCGAGTGGGCAAACCAATGGCAAATGCAGTATAATTTGGATAAGTGTGAGGTTATTCATTTTGGAAGCAAAAACAAGAAGGGCAGATTACTACCTGAATGGTTGTAAATTGGGAGAGGGGAGTGGGACCTGGGTGTCCTTGTGCACCATTCGCTGAAGGTAAGCATGCAGGTGCAGCAGGGGGTAAAGAAGGCTAATGGTATGTTGGCCTTCATTGCAAGAGGTTTTGAGTATAGAGCAGGGGTGTGTTCTGCAATTGTACAGGGCCTTGGTGAGGCCACACTCAGATGTCTCCATCTCTGAGGAAGGATGTTCTTGCACTCGAGGCAATGCAGCGAAGGTTTACCAGACTGATTGCAGGAATGGCGGGACTTTCATATGAGGAGAGATTGACTAGGTTGGGAATGTTCTCGCTGGAGTTCAGAAGAATGAGGGGGAATCTCATAGAGATTTATAAAATTCTAACAGGACTAGACAGGGTAGATGCAGGGAAGATGTTACCAATGATGGGTGTGTTCAGAACCAGGGGTCACAGTCTGAGGATTCAGGGTAAACCATTTCGGACAGAGATAAGGAGACATTTCTTCACACAAAGATTGGTGAGCCTGTGGAATTCATTACCAAAGAAAGTAGTTGATGCTAAAACTTTGAATATATTCAAGAGGCGGCTGGATATAGCACTTGGGGAGAATGGGATACGGGGAGAAAGAATGGAAGGTTTGGAAAGAGTTCCCCAGGTTGCCGAGGTACACCCTGTTGGAGCGACTGCTGGTTCCCGATGTAGAAGGGAAGGTCAGGATCGGAGGCATATACAGGTGGCTAGGAGAACAGGGAGGTGAGCGGGTAATGAAGATTAAGGAGAAGTGAGAAGGGGAGCTGGGAGGGGAGATAAACTGGAGAGTATGGAGTGAGGCGCTACGAAGGGTAAATACAACCTCCTCGTGCGCAAGGATGAGCCTGATACAATTCAAGGTGGTACACAGGGTACATATGACACGGGTCTGTTTGAATGGATGATGCACTATCTATTATGACGAGACGAGAGTAGAGAGTAATCCAGGCTTTATTACACAGAGATGTGTGGCCTCCTACAGCTGCTGCCGAAATGGCTGCAGTTCGGAGAGCACACACATTTATACTCTGCCTACTGGGTGGAGCCAGCAGGCAGGGATCTACCCCCGTACCTGTAGTACGGGGGCCTTACCGTAATACCCTCGTATGCAATGCAATATATACAATATAATACAACAGTGGTGACTACCACAATGGGTTCTTTCAGGGGATGGCAGATGAGTATGAGAAGTGTGGGTGAGGACCAGCAAATCACACACATATGTTCTGGGGCTGCGAAAAGCTGGAGATATTCTGGGCAGGAGTGTTTGCGGTTCTATTGGAGGAGGAGGTTGAGCCAGATCCTTTGGTGGTGATATTTGGGATATCGGAGAAGCCGGAACTGATGGCGGGGAGGAAGGCCGATGTTGTGGCCTTCGCCTCTCTGATTGCCCGCTGACTAATTTTATTGGAGTGGCGGTCAGCAAGGCCACCGGGGGTAGCGGCCTGGCTGGGTGACTTATATGACTTTCTTCAGCCGGAATAGATCAAATACGAGTTAAGGGGTTCAGCAAGGGTTTCGAGGCAAGGTGGGGGATGTTTGCAACCGTGTTTGAGGAGCTGTTCGTTGCGAAGGGTGAGGGGGGGTGGATAGGGAGGGGGTGGAAAAAGGGGAAAATACGCACAAACTGTATAGTTGTGTGTTGGGAAGTTTGTTTCCCGAATTGTCTATGTGTTGTAACTTTTTATATACGTTTGGAATAAAATACAATGTTTAAAAAAAAATTCTTCAGAAGTAAAAGGTTTGCACTGAGTGCTGAATTTGGTGCTTTTTGAGTGCGATAGTGAGAGTTTGGTGACCGAGGGAGTATTAGGCTTCATTTTTATCTGAAGTTTAGTCTTTCTTTTATTTAGTTAATTAACTTAAAAGTTGCTGTTTGGTTTAGAAGAAGGTGAATTTTCAATCAGCTTTAAACAGGCTTCTACTTCTAGGCACTTACAGCTGGAGCTTGTTAATTAGTTAATTGGATTAGGCCAGTTTTTCAGAGGCTAGATTCACAGTATAAAAGTGATCCCCTACAGTGCAGACTTTGTTTGCACTGAGTGCTGAATTTGGTGCTTTTTGAGTGCTATAGTAAGAGTTTGGTGACCGAGGGAGTGCTGAATTTGGTGCTTTTTGAGTGCTATAGTAAGAGTTTGGTGACCGAGGGAGTGCTGAATTTGGTGCTTTTTGAGTGCGATAGTGAGAGTTTGGTGACCGAGGGAGTTAGGTGAGAAGGGAGTAAGGTGCTCCTTTCATTTTGTTTCCAAGATTTCCGCAAAGAGTGCGAAGAGAGCCAGGAGTTTACAGGAAGTGTAGCTGACTGGGAGCAGAGTCGGAGGGCGGAGATCTAGTTAGTCCACACAGCAGCTATATTCTGTAAGGTAAGAGGGGATGGAGGCTAGGCCAGTTACATGCTCCTCCTGTAGGATGTGGGTGGTGAGGGATACCACTGGTGTCCCCACTGACTATACCTGCGGGAAGTGCACCCAACTTCAGCTCCTCAAAGACCGTGTTAGGGAACTGGAGCTGAAGCTGGATGAACTTCGGATCATCCGGGAGGCAGAGGGGGTGATTGAGAAGAGTTACAGGGAGGTAACCACACCCAAGGTACAGGACAAGAATAGCTGGGTTACAGTCAGGGGGAAAAAAACAAACAGGCAGACAGTGCAGGGATCCCTCGTGGCCGTTCCCCTTCAAAACAAGTATACCGTTTTGGATGCTGTTGGGGGGGATGACCTACTGGGGGAAGGCCCTAGCGGTCAGGTCTCTGGCACGGAGTCTGGCTCTGGGGCTCAGAAGGGAAGGGGGGAGAATAGAAAAGCAATAGTTGTAGGAGATTCAATGGTTAGGGGAATAGATAGGAGATTCTGTGGTCGCGAGCGAGACTCCCGGAAGGTATGTTGCCTCCCGGGTGCCAGGGCCAGGGATGTCTCGGATCGTGTCTTCAGGATCCTTAAGGGGGAGGGTGAGCAGCCAGAAGTCGTGGTGCACATTGGTACCAACGACATAGGTAGGAAAAGGGGTGTGGAGGTAATAAACAAGTTTAGGGAGTTAGGCTGGAAGTTGAAAGCCAGGACAGACAGAGTTGTCATCTCTGGCTTGTTGCCGGTGCCACGTGATAGCGAGGCTAGGAATACGGAGAGAGTGCAGTTGAACACGTGGCTGCAGGAATGGTGTAGGAGGGAGGGCTTCAGGTATTTGGATAATTGGAGCGCATTCTGGGGAAGGTGGGACCTGTACAAGCAGGACGGGTTGCATCTGAACCAGAGGAGCACCAATATCCTGGGAGGGAGGTTTGCTAGTACTCTTCGGGAGGGTTTAAACTAATTTGGCAGGGGAATGGGAACCGGATTTGTAGTCCAGCAACTAGGTAGGCGATATTCAGGACGCCAAAGCATGTAATGAGGCAGTGGGGAAGGGAACACTGACAAAGGAGAGTAGGCACGGAGATGGGTTGAAGTGTGTATACTTCAAAGCAAGAAGCATCAGGAATAAGGTGGGTGAACTTAAGGCATGGATCGGTACTTGGGACTACGATGTGGTGGCCATCACGGAAACTTGGATAGAAGAGGGGCAGAAATGGTTGTTGGAGGTCCCTGGTTATAGATGTTTCAATAAGATTGGGGAGGGTGGTAAAAGAGGTGGGGGGGTGGCATTATTAATTAGAGATAGTATAACAGCTGCAGAAAGGCAGTTCGAGGAGTATCACCCTATTGAGGTAGTATGGGTTGAAGTCAGAAATAGGAAAGGAGCAGTCACCTTGTTAGGAGTTTTCTATAGGCCCCCCAATAGTAGCAGAGATGTGGAGGAACAGATTGGGAAACAGATTTTGGAAAGGTGCAGAAGTCATAGGGTAGTAGTCATGGGCGACTTTAACTTCCCAAATATTGAGTGGAAACTCTTTAGATCAAATAGTTTGGATGGGGTGGTGTTTGTGCAGTGTGTCCAGGAAGCTTTTCTAACACAGTATGTAGATTGTCCGACCAGAGGAGGGGCAATATTGGATTTAGTACTGGGTAATGAACCAGGGCAAGTGATAGATTTGTTAGTGGGGGAGCATTTTGGAGATAGTGACCACAATTCTGTGACTTTCACTTTAGTAATGGCGAGGGATAGGTACGTGCAACAGGGCAAGGTTTACAATTGGGGGAAGGGTAAATACGATGTTGTCAGACAAGAATTGAAGTGCATAAATTGGGAACATAGGCTGGCAGGGAAGGACACAAGTGAAATGTGGAACTTGTTCAAGGAACAGGTGCTACGTGTCCTTGATATGTATGTCCCTGTCAGGCAGGGAAGAGATGGTCGAGTGAGGGAACCATGGTTGACAAGAGAGGTTGAATGTCTTGTTAAGAGGAAAAAGGTGACTTATGTAAGGCTGAGGAAACAAGGTTCAGACAGGGCATTGGAGGGATACAAGATAGCCAGGAGGGAACTGAAGAAAGGGATTAGGAGAGCTAAGAGAGGGCATGAACAATCTTTGGCGGGTAGGATCAAGGAAAACCCCAAGGCCTTTTACACATATGTGAGAAATATGAGAATGACTAGAGCGAGGGTAGGTCCGATCAAGGACGGTAGCGGGAGATTGTGTATTGAGTCTGAAGAGATAGGAGAGGTCTTGAATGAGTACTTTTCTTCTGTATTTACAAATGAGAGGGGCGATATTGTTGGAGAGGACAGTGTGAAACAGATTGGTAAGCTCGAGGAAATACTTGTTAGGAAGGAAGATGTGTTGGGCATTTTGAAAAACTTGAGGATAGACAAGTCCCCCGGGCCTGACGGGATATATCCAAGGATTCTATGGGAAGCAAGAGATGAAATTGCAAAGCCGTTGGCAATTATCTTTTCGTCCTCACTGTCAACAGGGGTGGTACCAGGGGATTGGAGAGTGGCGAATGTCGTGCCCCTGTTCAAAAAAGGAACTAGGGATAACCCGGGGAATTACAGGCCAGTTAGTCTTACTTCGGTGGTAGGCAAAGTAATGGAAAGGGTACTGAAGGATAGGATTTCTGAGCATCTGGAAAGACACTGCTTGATTAGGGATAGTCAGCACGGATTTGTGAGGGGTAGGTCTTGCCTTACAAATCTTATTGAATTCTTTGAGGAGGTGACCAAGCATGTGGATGAATGTAAAGCAGTGGATGTAGTGTACATGGATTTTAGTAAGGCATTTGATAAATTTCCCCATGGTAGGCTTCTGCACAAAGTAAGGAGGCATGGGATAGTGGGAAATTTGGCCAGTTGTATAACGAACTGGCTAACCGATAGAAGTCAGAGAGTGGTGGTGGATGGCAAATATTCAGCCTGGATCCCAGTTACCAGTGGTGTACCGCAGGGATCAGTTCTGGGTCCTCTGCTGTTTGTGATTTTCATTAATGACTTGGATGAGGGAGTTGAAGGGTGGGTCAGTAAATTTGCAGACGATACGAAGATTGGTGGAGTTGTGGATAGTAAGGAGGGCTGTTGTCGGCTGCAAAGAGACATAGATAGGATGCAGAGCTGGGCTGAGAAGTGGCAGATGGAGTTTAACCCTGAAAAGTGTGAGGTTGTCCATTTTGGAGGGACAAATATGAATGCGGAATACAGGGTTAACGGTAGAGTTCTTGGCAATGTGGAGGAGCAGAGAGATCTTGGGGTCTATGTTCATACATCTTTGAAAGTTGCCACTCAAGTGGATAGAGCTGTGAAGAAGGCCTATGGTGTGCTCGCGTTCATTAACAGAGGGATTGAATTTAAGAGCCGTGAGGTGATGATGCAGCTGTACAAAACTTTGGTTAGGCCACATTTGGAGTACTGTGTACAGTTCTGGTCGCCTCATTTTAGGAAGGATGTGGAAGCTCTGGAAAAGGTGCAAAGAAGATTTACCAGGATGTTGCCTGGAATGGAGAGTAGGTCTTACGAGGAAAGGTTGAGGGTGCTAGGCCTTTTCTCATTAGAGCGGAGAAGGATGAGGGGCGACTTGATAGAGTTTTATAAGATGATCAGGGGAATAGATAGAGTAGACAGTCAGAGACTTTTTCCCCGGGTGGAACACACCATTACAAGGGGACATAAATTTAAGGTGAAAGGTGGAAGATATAGGAGGGATATCAGAGGTAGGTTCTTTACCCAGAGAGTAGTGGGGGCATGGAATGCACTGCCTGTGGAAATAGTTGAGTCGGAAACATTAGGGACCTTCAAGCAGCTATTGGATAGGTACATGGATTACGGGAAAATGATATAGTGTAGATTTATTTGTTCTTAAGGGCAGCACGGTAGCATTGTGGATAGCACAATTGCTTCACAGCTCCATGGTCCCAGGTTCGATTCCGGCTTGGGTCATTGTCTGTGCGGAGACTGCACGTCCTCCCCGTGTCTGCGTGGGTTTCCTCCGGGTGCTCCGGTTTCCTCCCACAGTCCAAAGATGTGCGGGTTAGGTGAATTGGCCAATGATAAATTGCCCTTAATGTCCAAATTGCCCTTGGTGTTGGGTGGAGGTGTTGAGTTTGGGTAGGGTGCTATTTCCAAGAGCTGGTGCAGACTCAAAGGGCCGAATGGCCTCCTTCTGCACTGTAAATTCAATGATAATCTATGATTAATCTAGGACAAAGGTTCGGCACAACATCGTGGGCTGAAGGGCCTGTTCTGTGCTGTATTTTCTATGTATCTATGTAAAATGTTTCTTTACTCCTCCAAGCGAGCTCGGAAACCACAGGTTCCAGAGCTGACTTGGGAATCTGGCCACTGTTGCTAGCTTTTGGTTGGTTCACTTGGCTCTGTTTTATAACCTTTGCTCTTGAGTCGCCAGGTATCTTTATGATACAGCCATGAGGTTCAAGTTCGAGTAATGACCAATAACTCAATACACCGATTAGTAAGATTTAAATTAAAGCACATTTATTATCCACAGTAATCGCTACTCATGCACAAATTCTATGTCTAAGCTACTTCTACGACTAACAGGCCTGTATTTAGCTTCGGACAGGTCAGGGAAATAAATGGCCTTTCGTTCGGGTTCTGAGTCTGCGGGATTCGAAGTTGGTACGGATTGATAGCTAGGAGCGCCTATCTCGTAGCGAGCGTTGACTTAAGACTTACGATCTCTCGCCGGCCATTGGACCGGTCACGGTCAATGTTGGTTCGCGTTGCTGGGTGACCCGGGCAAGAAGAGGGACGATTTGAACTTGGGGGCTTAACTTTATAGTCCCCAGGGGCACCCCGCCTTTCGGGGTGAACCCTGTACCTGGTTCTAGGTGATTGGACTTTGTCCCAATCGCTTGGTTCGATTTCTCCAATACTGGAGAAATACCTGATTGATGGGCAGTCTTGAGGAGTCCGTTAACCTCTTTTGTGTTGGCTCCTGCTGGCACTGGGGAGTCTGGCTTAGTTTTGTTTGTCCCAAATGTTGCTATTGTTCCCGGGGATTGCTTATTAGTATGTAGATGTCTGCTACATTACTATGCAGATGGCTGCTAGTATCGATGCTGTCTGGGCCTTTGCAGAGTTAAATACACAGCAAACTTGCACCTGCTGGTTTCTGCCTGTATTGGCTGAATTTCCCTTCAGCCTTCGCCGCTCGTCATTTTAAATCAGGACTTGGCCAACTCAGGTGACTACACCCCTCTGACGGAGTCTCCAAACAGCAATCTCTGACCGTTGAACCAACCAAAGGTTTCTTCAGATTTGTAGTATCCTGGAATTTAAGTTTGAGCTCACCTGCTAGATCTGCTGATTCTGTACACTGAGAATTGAAACCAACCTCCATGTGACCCTACAGAGACCCCCGCTGCAGTGAGGAACTCCATATTCCAGGCAGTGACTTAGTACCAGCTTCAAGATGCCACCATCTAGGGTAGTTAGAGATGGGAAATAAATGCAGTTCTTGCCTATATTTTCTTTTACATTTGAGTGCCCAATTATTTTTTAGTGTGGGGCAATTTAGTGTGACCAATTCACCTGTGCTGCAGATCTTTGGGTTGTGGGGGTGAGACCCACGCAAACATGGAGAGAATGTGCAAACTCCACACAGACAGTGACCCGGAGCTGGGATCAAACCCAAGTCCTCAGCGCCGTGAGGCAGCAATGTTATCCATTGTGCCACCTTGCCACCCTAGGTCTTGCCTGTAATGCCCACATTACATGATAGAATAGAAAAACAGAAACTATTAATTTGAAGCCTGGGAGCAAGAGCACGACCCAGAGAGATCGAGAGACTCCGAGAAATAGCGAGTGAGTCAGATAGAGAGAGAGGGATAGTGCGACCCAGAGCATGTGTCAGAGGGGAACGGGGGAGAAGGAAAAGAGTATGACTGAGATCACACGCAACTCAGAGAGGGAGAGAGCATGGAACTCAGAGAGAGAGTGTGAATCAGAGAGAGAGAGAGAGCACGTGCTGAACTCAGAGTGAAATTCTATCAAATATCGGGATGGCCAATTGATTGATTTGTGTTCAGTTGTAATTCAGAGCTGGGAAAATTATCTTTTCTTTTGAAAAATATTTTATTGAAGCATTTATATATTTACACATCAAACGCAATCACAAAACAAAACAAGCCAACAGGGCCTCAAATAACCAACTCAACTAAGTACCTAACACCCTACCTCTCTATTTGGGAAAATGATCTTTTCAGTGTCTTCTTAGTCTCTGCCCAAAGGCAGGTCTGACCCACAGCACAACACCCTCTACCATGCGTAGGGCAAGGAGGCAGATCCAAAATCCACCCCAGCCAGAACGGGGATCAAACCAATCTGGTCCAACAGACTATCCAATCAACCAGCCGCTCCAAGAACTCCGAGCTGCTGTGACAACACACGCCTTTACAAGCATGTCGTAGCCTGGAGTGATGGTACAGGCATCAATTTCTTTCCATCACATGACTGACCAGGAATCTGGCCCAAAGATGTGCAGGTTAAGTGAATTGGCCATGTTGAATTGCCCCTTAATGTTCAGCGGTTAGGTGGGGTTACGGGGATGGGTTGTGGGAGTGGGCCTGGGCAGGGTGTTCTTTCGGAGGGTCGATGCAAACTCGATGGGCCGAATTGCCTCCTTCTGCACTGTAGGGATTCTATGATTTTTATGAATCTATCCTACTCTTAAAGCCTGCCATTGTTGGAAGGATTTACAGGTTGTTGCTCAACCTGTTTTGACCACATTATTCAGATCTGAATACTGATGAGGGTGATGGTTCTCTGGGGGAGTGCAGCCAGATCCCAGCTGAGCTGCATTGGGAGCACACGGAAGACTCGAAGAGCCATAGTGGCTGGTGATTTGACAGTTAAGCCTTTCTGCAGCCACACATGTGATTCCAGAATGATGTGTTGCTTCCCTGGTGCCAGGGTTAAGAATCTCACTGAATGACTAGAGAGCACCCTGAGGGATGGTCCAATGGTGGAGCAATGGTGGTCCACATCTATAGAAAGAAAGATCTGCTCCTCCAGTCAGAATTTAAGGATCTAAGTAGAAAATTAGCAAGCAGGACCTCAAAAGTAGTCATCTCTGGATTACTTCCAGTGCCATGTGCAACTGAGTACAGGAATAGGCGGAAGACGGGTGAATGTGTGGCTGGAAAACTGGTCCCTTGGAGGGAGGGCCTTGGATCTTGAGACATTGGGACCGGCTTTGGGGAGATTGCACCTGAACAGCTGGGCCTGGACAGGTTGCACCTGAACAGCTGGGACTGGGTTTGAACTAGTTTGGCAGGGGATGGGGACCTGAGGGTAGATTCAATTGAGACAAGATGAGAATTGAAGATGGAAGCCAAAAAATTAGTGGATGAGTTTGGAAGGCAGAGGAGACAAACGGTAGACAATTATAGATTGAGTTTGGCAATGCTTCAATACAAATAAAGCAGGTGAACTGAGGACACAGATAGAAACAGGGCAATACACTGTCATCGTTATTATAGAAACAGGACCTAGAGGGACAGGAATGACAACTCAACATCCCCAGTTACAGTCGAGGTAGAGAGGGGCATAAAAATAAGGAGGGGGGTGAAAATTTTGGTCAACGAAATAATTCCAGCTGTGAGGAAGGAGGATATGTCAGAAGGATCATCAAATAAGGCCATATGGCTTGGGCTAAGAACAAAAAAAGAGGACAGTCACACTACTGGAAGTGCCAGATACACCCCGAACTGTCAGAGGGAGATAGAATAATAAATATCTAGGCACATTTATGATAAGGCAGTAATAGTCAGGGATTTTAGCTACCCCAATATTAATATGAAAGGAATTGAACAGAACTCTTAAGGTGCAGGACTTCCGGTCACGGACATTGAGTGAGCGGTTGTACATTTGGGGGCTCCTGCTCAAGGTGGCGTTTTTTAGTCTTTTCCCCGTACAAAATGTGAAGTTTTGATGGCAACAGGTGCAGGAGTATCTGTAGAAGGCGTTACTCCTCTGGTGTGGCTAGTGGATGGATCCACAAACTAGGAGTGGGGCGGGAAGAAAGGAGCTACTGGAACAGGAGAGTCTTCGCGGTGCGCCACAGGATTGGGTGGCGGAGGGCAAGGTGGCTGTTCTGCCCGCCCAGTGGTCAACAGAGCAACTAGTGGAATTTTTGAACGCAACGTTCAGCCAGCAGAGGAAGGAGGCCCTGGGAGACATGGCCAATGTGATGTAGCCAGTTAAAGCAGGGATCACGAGGCTGGAGTCCCATGGCGGGGCGATCCAGAAAGTTGAGGAGGCAGTGGGGGAGCACGAGGAGCAGTTCGCCTCATTGGTGACCGAGATGGAGATGATGCAGGGGAGACCCAGAAGAGGCTGAAGGAGAAGGTGGAGGATCTGGAGAATCGCTCCAGAAGACAAAATCTGAGGATCGTGAGGTTGCCCAAAGGCATCGTAGGTGTGGAGTCCGGCACATACATGGCCAAAATGTTGGAGCAGTTGATTAGGGAGGGAGCCTACCTGTGGTGAATCTGTGGCACTCTTTCCCGCAGAAGGCTGTGGAGGCTTAATCACAGACACTCAGAGATAGATAGGTTCTTGATTAATAAGGGGAGAAGGCAGGAGAATGGGAAGGAAAAAAATATCAGCCATGATTGAAACCCGCTGGCCTAATTCTGTGAATGTGTCCTCATCGTGTGCGAGGCTCAGCCTCATTCAGTTTAAGGTAATTCACAGGGCACATATGAGTACGTTTTTGAGGGGGTAGAGGATCGGTATGGGCGGTGTGCAGGGAGGCCCGCGAATCATTTCCACAGGTTTGGGGCATGTCCGAAGCTGAAGGGGTTCTGGCAGGAATTTGCGGACGTAATGTCCGAGGTCCTGGGGGTGAAAGTGGCCCCGAGTTCAGAGGGAGCAATATTCGCGGTGTTGGAAGACCCGGAAGTTCAGGGGTCAAAAGAGGCCAATGTCTTGACCTTTGCCTCCCTGATAGCCTGGAGACGAATCTTGCTTGGATGGGGGGACTCGGAGCTGCCGAAAGCTGGGGTGTCCATGAGTGACCTGCCGAAATTCCTGAGGCTGGAGAAGGTCAAGTTCGTCCTGAGGGCGTCGGTTGGTGGGTTCATTTGAGGGTGGATGCAAAGGTGGGGGGGGGAGATGTTAAAATGGTGAAGGCAGGATGGGAGAAGGGGTGATGGTGAGGAGCGTGGGGGAGGAGTGGGTGTTGGTTATTTATAACGTGGTGTGATTTTTCTTCTGCTTTGGTTTTTATGAAAATGCTTGAATAAAATAGATTTTGTATTTAAAAAAAGAACTCTTGAAGTGCTTTCGGGAGAACATTTTTGGTCAGTCTGTAGCAAGCCCAACAAGAGAGGGTGCGGTTCTGGGCTTGATTTGAGGAAACCAAGCTGGGCATGGAAATGAGGGGAATAGAACAGGAAAGATCCTGACACAAGACAAAGGATTACACAATAAAGGGGAGGATACTGAGAGGTGTGAGTTTAATGACCAAGAAGCTAGCGGTAGGAATGACAAAGGATTTATTTAACATAACATTAAGTCTGCCTATGGCAGTAAGAATGTACACTTCCCAATTCCCGTTGGGACACCAACATGCTGGTCCCTGCTTGAGCTGGTTTTTATGTGGACGCCTCTGTGTCCATTTCTGAGTCAGAGTCGTCTGGTGGTCCAGTCGTTGGGCACTCCCTGGTTGAGGGGTGGTTCCTGGCTATGTGGCGGCATTGACATCCTCTATAGCAGGCTCTCTCTTCTTTAGGTGGTCCCCATGATTACAGAGGATCTTCCCTCAGATCTTAACCTTGTATGAGATGTGCCCTGGGTTCTCCACTATGACTCCTGGGAGTCAAAGTGCAGCATCTCCGAAATTGCAGTTGGAATTCCGCCCTGGCGTCTTACAGTCATGATACTGTCGCTGCATGTCCTGCTGCAGATCTACTTTTCTGCCCACGTTTGGGAAAGTCTTAGTTGGGTTCTGAGGTGTCGGCCGAACAGAAGCTTCGCTGGTGCATCCCCTGTTGTAAGATGCGGTGTAGTCTTATAGTTAAAAAGGAATCTTGCCAGTCGCATGACCAGGGATCCCGCTTGTTCGCCCAGGCCATTAGATGACAGGTGATAAGTGGCGTTTCGGACGTGTCGGATTGTGATCATCTGTGTGACCATCAAAAATGTTTTGCTTGTGAACAGTGTCCTGTTGTCGGTGAACAGGACTTCAGGGATCCCATGAGCGTTGAATGAGCACCTCAGTTTCTCAATGGTGGTCCTCGATGTGGTAGAGGCCATTTTGTCGACGTCAAGCCACTTGAAATGGACACAAGGATAAGGAACCATCGACCCATGAAAGGCCTGGCAAAATTGACATGCAATCATATCCCTGCAGTCCGCCATGTAACAACCTGTGACGGAGCTTCGCAAATTTGGGATCCTTCTGCATCCACACTTATATCTGTACAGCTGTCACCGGCAGGGTGTCCATAAAGTTCAAAGTCGCCACAACTTCATCCGCCACTGGTGGAGAAGGAGGACTCATGGGCAGAGGAAGGTGACTGAGGACGCGGTGTGGGCTATCTGGGTGCTCGGGTGTTGCTGAAACATATATTCATATGCTGCAAGCAAGAGCGCCCAGCGCGGAATGTGGTCCGAGGCTATAGGAGGAATCTCCTTGTCCTCCTTAAAGAAGCCCAACAGAGGCTTCAGAACATAAGACCATAAGAACTATGAGCTGGTCTATGCCATCTGGCCCTTCGAGTCTGCTCCGCCATTCAATGAGATCATGGTGATCGTTTGTGTACTCAGCTCCACTTTCCCGCCCGAACACCGTAACCCTTTATTCCTTTATTCTCCAAAAAACTATCTATCTTTATCTTGAAAACATTTAATGAAGGAGCCTCTACTGCTTCACTGGGCAGGGAATTCCATAGATTCACAACCCTTTGGTGAAGAAGTTCCTCCTAAGCTCAGTCCTTCCCCTTATTTTGAGGCTATGCTCCCTAGTTCTGCTTTCACCTGCCAGTGGAAACAACCTGCCTGCATCTATCCTATCTATTCCCTTCATAATTTTATATGTTTCTATAAGATCCCCCCGCATCTTCCTCAATTCCAACGAGTACAGTCCCAGTCTACTCAACCTCTCGTCATAATCCAACCCCCTCAGCTCTGGGATCAACCTAGTGAATCTCCCCTGCGCACCCTCCAGCGCCAGTACGTCCTTTCTCAGGTAAGGAGACCAAAACTGAACACAATACTCCAGGCGTGGCCTCACTAACACCGTATGCTATTGCAGCATAACCTCCCTAGTTTTAAACTCCATCCCTCTAGCAATGAAGGACAAAACTCCATTTGCCTCCTTAATCACCTGTTGCATCTGTAAACCAACATTTTGCGACTCATGCACTAGCACACCCAGGTCCCTCTGCGCAGCAGCATGTTTTAATATTTTTTAATCATTTAAATAATCTATTTTGCTGTTATTCCTACCAAAATGGATAACCTCACATTTGTCAACATTGTATTCCATCTGCCAGACCCTAGCCCATTCACTTAACCTATCCAAATCCCTCTGCAGACTTCCGGTATCCTCTGCACTTTTTGCTTTACCACTCATCTTAGTGTCGTCTGCAAACTTGGACACATTGCACTTGGTCCCCAACTCCAAGTCATCTATGTAAATTGTGAACAATTGTGGGCCCAATACTGATCCTTGAGGAACACCACGAGCTACTGATTGCCAACCAGAGAAACACCCATTAATCCTCACTCTTTGCTTTCTATAATCCCTACTCTTTGCTTTCTCTTTGCTTGTGGTCAGCGATTATGAAGAAGTGATGCCCATCAACATACTGATGAAATTTCTTTACAGCAAACACCACCATCAAGCCTTCCTTCTCTATCTGGGCTTGTGATGATCCACATCTGCTAGAGTTCTGCATGCAAATTAAATGGGACGCTTTGTGCCATTGTTGCGTCTTTGAGCCAGCACCGCCCCGATGCCATGGTGGGGGGCGTCACAAGTGAGGACAAGTGGCCAGGATGGATCATAGTGGGTGAGTAGCCCCAGCAAATGCCTCTTCCTGAGGAGTATGCCAGGCCCACTATTGTTTTTTCTTTAACGAGGGCGACATTGTGGTACAGTGGTTAGCACTGTGCCTTACAGGGCCGGGGTCCCGGGTTCATTTCCCACCTCAGGAGACTGTCTGTGTGGAGTTTGTACATTCTCCTCGTGCTTGCGTGGGTTTCCTTCAGGCACCCCAGTTTTCTCCCACAGTCCAAAAATATGCAAGTTAGGTGGATTGGATATGCTAAATTGTCCCTCGATGGGGTTACAGAGGATTGGGCCTAGGTAGGGTGCTCTTTCAGAGGGTCGCTGCAGACCTGATGGGCTGAATGGCCTCCTTCTGCACTACAGGGGATCTATGATTCTATTCTATGATTCAAACATGTATGCAGGGGTGCCAACAAAGTAGCCAAGTTCGGAATTAATTTTCCATAGTAATTTACAAGACCTAAAAATGACAGTAGTTCAGTGGCATTCCTTGGCACCGGGGCACCTTTGGCCTGAACATTCCGCACAACAGGGTGCAGGCTGCCTTGTCCACGTTGGATCCCAAGTATATCACTGCTTTCGCTCTAAAAATGCATTTGCTTCTTTTCAGGCAGGCGCCAACCTGGGAGAACTTTCTGAGATCGTTGGTATTCCTTTCTCAGGCTCCTTTTCCAGACCTCCTCTTGCTGCCAGGAGTTCTTGAAGAATTGTGTCCCTTCAATTAGGAGGTTCCCCCAAGTAGGTCTCTTCTGAGCAAGGGACTCCCAGTTGACATCTGTGTTGCATTTCTTGAGGTAAGCCTTCAGGGTGTCTTTGATGTGCTTCTTTGCCTCTTCTTGTTCGGAAGCTCGGTGTAGAAGATTTGCTTTGGCAGTCGGGACTCTGCCAGCCTAAGCACATGGCCGGCCCAGTGCAACTGGCTTTGGATGATCATGGCCTCTATCCTGGTGCTCTTGGTTCTTTCAAGGACTCTGATGTTAGTACACCTGCCTTCCCAGTTGATGCAGAGAATCTGGTCCCTCTCCAGATCTTTGAGGTGGCGCCTGTACATAGTCCTAGTTTCTGAGCCGTATAGAAGAGTTGGGATGATGATTGCCTTGTACACAAGGATCTTGGTGTTGCGAAGACTCTCATCCTTGGGCACGAAGGCGTCATCTGTAGATTGATACAATGTAGGATCTCTGCATCAAAATCAGCCTTAAATGAGTGGTGGCTCCCCTGTAGGAAATGTTCCATGTTTGGGAGGGCTTCTCCTTGATCTTGACAGAGGGTGAGACAGGATCACGTCCTGGGGCGAATTAGTAAAGGATTTGAGTCTGCTTGAGGTTGAGGCTGAGGTTTCGGTATGCTTCCACAAAAGCGGAAAACATTGCTTGGAGGTGCCGATGTCATCCGCATTGCTACAATACCCTGGACTAGTGCGCAGTCAATTCTAGCCCCACGTCCCAGAGTCATAAACACGAGTGAATTAACCAATAATTCTTATAAAAATACCCAATAGGTGCTCCCGAGGGTGAATACCTAAGCCCTGCTTTAACTTGCCTCCCACCCTCCATACACACGCACAAAAGACAGACAAACACAGAGGGGTGGAAAGGGGTAAAACAAAAACATAAGAGAAAAGAAGATGGTTCCTTCCATGCCTTCTTCACGGTAAACTTGTAGATTAGTCTTTGTTTTTCATCTTGTACTCTCAATTTTCTTGATATATTTCAACTGGTTGAGGTTGAAAAGATTTCCATCCATCCGGTAGATGAGGCAGCACGGTAGCACAGTGGTTAGCACTGTTGCTTCACAACGCCAGGGTCCCAGGTTTCATTTGCGACTTGGGTCACTGTGCGGAGTTTGCATGGGTTTCCTCCGGGTGCTCCAGTTTCCTTCCACAGTCCAAAGATGTGCAGGTTAGGTGGATTGGCCATGCTAAATTGCCCTTTGTGTTTTTAAAAATATTTTTATTCTCCTTTTTCAAATTTTCATCAAACTTATACTCACCAACAAATAATCAACAGTCACAATTATAGTGGCAATCCCCTGGCCAACAATTCCTTTATCCCTCAAACAGCCCTGAACTTTTTAAATATAAAACACAAAAGAAAAAGAATCAGTAATCCACCATCAACCCATACATAAGCACCAATAACCTATGCACTCCAACCCTTCTCTAATGTTGGATGTCATCCAATTCTTGAAAATGCATGGTAATCAAAGCCTATGAGTTGTAGAACCCTTTCATCCTACCCCTCAACTTGAACTTTCTCGAGCATTAAGAAGCAGGTCCCTCCGCCATGCCAAGGCGCAGGGCGGAGAAGCCGACCTCCACCCCAACAGGACCCGCCTTCGGGCAATCAGCGAGGCAAAGGTTAAGACATCTGACTCCGCACCCGCTTCCAGCCACGGCTGATCCGACACACTGAATATGTCTTCTAGGGGATCTGGTGCACCTGTCTCACGTGCACCACCTTCAAGATTACCCTGAAGACCTGCCTCCAGTACCCTTCCAGTTTTGGACAAGACCAAAACATATGAATGTGATTTGCACACAGCGTTCACAAACATCCTCCACCCCCTCAAAGAGTCGGCTCATTCTTGTCCTTGTGAGGTGCGCCCTATATGTCACCTTCAACTGTATCAGCCCCAACCTCATGCACAAAGTTGAGGCATTCACCCTCCGGAGTACCTCACACCACAACCCCTCCTCCATATCCTCCCCCAACTCTTCCTCCCACTTCACAGTAATCCCTTCCAGCAATACCTTATCGTCCCCCAGAATCACCCCATAAATTGCCAACACCACCCCTTCTCCATTCCCCCTGTCGTAAGTACCTCTTCCAACAGCGTAGGGGCCGGCGCCACCGGGAAGCTCTGTACCTCCTTCCTAGCGAAATCTCGGACCTGCATATATGTAAACATCTCCCCCTTCCTCAGCCCATATTTCTCCTCCAGCTCCTCCAACCTCGCAAACCGGCCCCCCCAGAACCAAATCCTTTAATATCCTAACCCCCATCTCCGAAAACTCCCATCCCACTTCCCTGGCTCAAACCTATGGTTCCCCCTAATCGGCATCTCCCTTGACCCTGTCCATAATCTAAAGTGCTGGCGCAACTTCCTCCAGATCTTTAACATTGCCACCATCACCGGACTTCCCGAATATTTATCTGGGGCCATTGGGTGCGGCACTGATGCCAACGCTCTCAACCCCGACCATCTGCATAGACTCTCCTCCATTCTAACCCACTGGAAGGCCCCCCCCCCCCCCTAACCCTGCCCTGCACCTTCTCAGCATTCCAACAGTAAATTTGGGAGACCCAACCCCCTGACTGGCATCCTCGCTGTAACAGCACCTTCCTAATCCTAGCCCCCCCCCCAAATAAACGAGGTAATCATCTTTTCTACTTCCTTAAAAAATGCCTTTGGCAAAAATATCAGCAGAAACTGAAAAATGAACAAAAACCTTGGCAACACATTCATCTTAATTGCTTGTACCCAACCTGCCAGCGACATAGACCATCCCACCTTGCCAAATTTACTTTTACCCTTCCCACCAAACTAGTAATATCATACCTACAGAGTCCCCCAATACCGTGCCATCTGCATCCCCAGGTATCTAAAGTGGGTCGCCGCCCGACGGAATGGCAGCCCCCCACTCCTGCCCTCACCCCCAGTCGGGACACACAAAATATTTGCTTTTGTCCAAATTTAGCTTATACCCCGAAAAAGACCCAAACACTCAAAGCAGCTCCAGTATACCACCCACTTGGTTCCGACACATACAATAGCTAGTCGCCTGCGTACAAAGATACCCTATGCTCCACCCCACCCGCACTATCCCCTTCCACACCCCCAAACTCCTCAATGCGATGGCCAAAGGCTCAATCGCAAGCGCAAATAACAGGGGGACGTAGGACATCCCTGCCTGGTCCCTCAGTGCAGAAAAATACTCAGAATTCAGACTATTCACACGGACAGTCGCCTTTGGCTCCCTTTATACACAAATCCACAAATCGCGGCCCAATCCCAAACCGCTCCAGAACCGTGGTCAAATACCCCCACTCTACCCGGTCAAATGCCTTCTCGGTGTCCATTGCCACCATCACCTCTGTCTCCCTCCCTCCGCCGGTGCTAGAACTACATTCAATACCCTCCTCATGTTTGAAAAGAGCTGGCTTCCTTTCACAAACCCCATCTGATCTCACCCAAACACCTTCGGGAGGCACCCTCCAACCTAACTGCCAGCCCCTTCACCAACACCTTTGCATTCACATTCAAGAGTGATATGGGCCTATACGACCCACACTCTGTCGGATCTTTATCCTTCTTGAGCAACATGGAAATCGATGCCTGCCCCAAAGTCTGTGGCAACACCCCCTTCCCTACCGCCTCCTCAAACATCCCCACCATCAGCGCTGCCAATTTATCCATAAATTTCTTATAATGCCCCACCGGAAACCCATCCGGCCCAGCTACCTTCCTCGACTGCATCCTCCCAATCACGTCCTTTATCTCCTGCTCCCCTATCGCCCCCTCCAATGTGGCCCTATCCTCCTTCCCTAACCTCAGATATTCCAAACCATCCAGGAATTCCTGCATCCCCCGATCCTCCCCCGGTGGTTTCGACCTATACAACTTCCTAAACAACTCCTCAAACAGCCTATTAATCTGGTCCGGAGTCACCATCAACTTCCTTGTCCTATCCCACAACTGAACAATTTCCCTTGCCGCTGCCTCCCTCTGAAGTTGGCCTGCCTTCTCCCCATACTCGTAGACTGCTCACCTCGCCCGCCTCAATTGGCGCACCGCTTTCCTTGTTGACAGCCGGTCAAAGCTCGCCTGCAACCCCTTCCTCATTTCCAACAGTGCTGGATCCACATCCTCTGCATACCTCCAGCATCTCATCTATTAACCTTTGCCACTCCACCCATTCCCCTTATCTATCTTTGCCTTAAACGATATCACTCTCCCCTCACCACCGCCTTCAAAGCTTCCCATACCACTACCTGTGAAACCTCACCCGTACAATTAAACCCCACATATTCCTCTTACTTTCCTAATCCTATCACAAAACCCTCAGTCCCCCAACAGTCCCACATCTAATCTTCACCCCCGCCTCTGCACTGCCCCTTCTCCAACACCATGTCCACCCAATGTGGCTCATGATCCAATATCGCAATTGCCGAATTTTCCAACCCCTTGACCCCGGCCAATAGCGCCTTCCCCACCACAAAAACATCTATCCGCGAATAGACTTTATGAACCGAAGAGAAAAGCAAATACACCCACTCCCCTGGGTGCAAAATCCTCCGAGGGCCCACTCCTCTCATTTCCACCATTAGTCCAGCCACTGACTGGGCAAGCGATCATGGCCGTGACCTGTCTGATCTTGGCACCTGCACCAGGTTCCAGTCCCCACCCAATTCATGTGAATCCAAGTCGGAGATGGCCCCACGCTTTTCCAACTCCATGGACATCACCTCAGTCATCTTCCCTGCTGTAAGCAGTGTGTTCCCTCCCAGCAGCCCATTCTCTGCCATCTTTCCAGCTCAACAGTGAATCCTCACTCCCTCCCTTCTTCACAGCTATTTTCCTTTGACTCTTTGACATTCTTTGCCTTCTTTATACTTTCCTGCACCTAATCATTCACAAATTGTCCCCAGGGCCGGACATTAAAACTCCTAAAAACACGCCTCGAGCAGGAGCCACCCAACGTGCGACTTCCCCTCTACATACCACCACCTGAAGTCACCCTTAGTGTGGTTACTGGGCTCCGGGGATAGGGTGGAGGTATGGGTTTAAGTCAGGTGCTCTTCTGATGGGCTGAATGGCCTCCTGCACTGTAAATTATATGATACATGATGTGAACTCCACTGGGAGACTTGTTCTTGATTAGGTGAAGGATGGTGACGATGAAAATGGTGGCGGCGATGACATATCCCTGCTTGATTCCTCAAAGGTTTCTTTCCATCAGCGAGGACTGTTGCTGACATCTTGTCATGGAGAAGTCGGAGGTTGTTGATGAATTTCTCTGGACAGGCAGCCTTTAACAGGGTTTTCCACAACCTGATTGAGTCAAAAGCATTGGTCAGATCGAAGAAGCCATGCAGGATGGTTGATGTTGCTCCTTGCATTTCTCTTGCAGTTGTCGAGCAATGAAAATCATGTGCATTATTCCATAGTTTGGTCAGAAGTCACACTGGCTTTCCAGAAGGATTTCTTCAGGGACTTGGCGAAGGCGGATAGCGAAAGTTTGGGCAGTGATCTTTCAGGTGATGGAGAGTAGGGAGATTCCTCGGTAGTTCCCGCCGTCTGCTTTGCCTCCTTTCTTGAAGATGGTGGCGCTGAAGGTATCCCTGCTGTCAGCAGGGATTCCTTCTCTGCCCATATTTTCAGGAGCTGCAGATGCTGGTGAAGGGGGATCTCTTCTTCTCCAACTTTGAATCTCCGCTGGAACCCTGTACACTCCTGCAGCTTTTGCATTCTTCATATATTTAATGGCGCCTTCGACTTCATCCACCCTTGGTGGGAATCCAAGCTCACCTTTGGGGAGTTGGGGGATTCCTCGAACAATTGGGAGTTCTTCAAAGTCTTCTCTCCATCGAAGGCTGATGTTTTCTCTGCCTCTCAAAAGGGATCCGTCCTTACTCTGCATCAGTTTGAGGTATAGGATTTTGCCTTGGTGGTACTGAAGAAGGCCTGGATGTCATGCTTGTTGGCGAGGAGCTGCAGCTCCTTAACTTTCTCAGTCCGCCATTGGTTCTTAATTTCGCTAGTTCTTTGTACCTCCGCCTTGGCTGATTGATGAGCTCTCCTCTTTGCCATGTTGGTGATGTTGTTTTGCCAGACGTGGAGAGCTTTCCTCTTCTTGTTGATGATATCTTGGTGGTGTGGTCATTCTCATCGAATCAGTCTTGGTGTTTCCTTGGTGATGCCGGCATTGGTCTGGGGTGAGCACAGTAAGAAGTCTTACAATACCACATTAAAGTCCAACAGGTTTGTTTCAAATCACTAGCTTTCGGAGCACTGCTCCTTCCTCAGGTGAATGTGAGGAAGGAGTATTGCTCCGAAAGCTAGTGTTTCGAAACAAACCTGTTGGACTTTAACCTGGTGCTGTAAGACTACTTACCATATTAGAATGAGCACTTGGAGATTTTGGAGAAGATATTGATGGATGTTCGCTAGAATGTTTAGCTCTTAAGAATTGGAGATATATATAAGTGGCTGGGGGAGCAGGGAGGCGAGCGGGTGGTGAAGATCAAGGAGAAATGGGAAGCGGAGTTGGGAATGGAGATCAATTGGGGAGTATGGAGTGAGGCACTGCGAAGGGTAAACGGGGCCTCCTCTTGTGCAAGGGTGAGCCTGATACAGTTTAAGGTGGTGCACAGGGTGCATATGACTCGGGGCGAGAATGAGTGGGTTCTTTCAGGGGATAGCAGATGAGTGTGAGAGGTGTGGGCGGGGGCCAACGAATCATGTGCACATGTTTTGGGGTCGTGAAAAATTGGGAAGATTCTGGGCGGGAGTGTTTGCGGTCTTAGCCAGGATAGTGGAGGAGGGAGTGGACCCGGACCCTTTGGTGGCGATATTTAGGGTTTCAGAGAAGTCGGAGCTCATGGAGAGGAGGAAGGCCGATGTCTTGGCCTTCGCCTCTCTGAGTGCACGGCGATGAATTTTGCTGGAGTGGCGGTTGGCATCGCCACCGAGGGTAGCAGCATGGTTGGGTGACTTCCTGCGGTTAGATCAGATAAAGTATGAGTTAAGGGGCTCAGCAGGGGAGTTTGAGAAAAGGTGGGGCATGTTTGTGACCATGTTTGAGGAGCTGTTCGTCGCATATGGGGGGGTGATGTGGAGTGGAGGGTGAAAAAGGAGAAAAATCTGTACAAACTGTATAGTTGATTGTTGGGAAGAATGTTTCCCGGGGTGTTTATTTGCTGTAACTACTTTGATACAAGTTTGAATAAAATGCGTTTTTTTTAAAAATGTTTAGCACTTGAAGTTGCTCATTGAAGTTGATCTTTTTTCTGAGCTGTTTCTTCTTCTCCAGCTGCTTCCGATGGAGTTTGATGGACATAGAGGAGAGGATGAGCCTGTGGTCTGTCCATCAGTTAACTACACTGGTTATCACTTTGGTGATGAGGGCATCCTTTTGATCTCAGGAACGGACGTTGACAATGTCGATCATGTGCCGGTGCTTTGATCGTGGGTGTCTCCAGGAATTCTTGAATTTGTCTTTTTGGCAGAACAGTATGTAAAGGATGATGAGTTGGGAGGAGCACAGTGGTTAGCATGGTTGCCTCACGGCGCCGAAGACCCAGGTTGGTACCCGGCCCTGGGTCACTGTCCGTGTGGAGTTTGCACATTCCCCCCATCACCGCGCGGGTCTCACCCCCCACCCAAAAAGATGTGCAGGGTCAGTGAATTGGCCACTTAATTGGAAAAAAAAGAATTGGGTACTCTAAATTTTAAAATAAAGTGATGACGAGCTGCTGTTCCACACATTTGTTGAGCAGGAGAACCCCGTTGGAGTTGCAATTCCCAACTCTTTCCTTTCCAATAGTTCCTTTCTAGAATTGTGAGTCTTTTCCAACCATGGGGTTAAAGTCCCCAAGGAGGATGATCGTATCTTCCTTTGGAATGTTGGTGAGTATAGTGTCCAGGGTGGAGCAGAAGCCTTCTTTGGACTCATCATTGACATCAAGGATTGGGGTGTAGGCACTCACAACCGTTGTCCGCTGGCATTTGGCAAGTTGCAGACGGAGGTTCATGAGGCATTTGTTGATACCAACAGGGAGCTCCGAGAGTCAGTTGACCGGTTTGCTCTTGATGACAATTCCATGCATCCTGGGCCGATCCTCAGGTTTTCCTCTCCAGACGAACATGTAAGCACCGGCATCTTCCCTCAGCTACCCTTCACCTCTTTGGGTCTCTTGCAGGGCAGCGACATCAATGCCGAGGTGCCTGAGTTCACGGAAGTCTCTGTTCCGAATGATTGTTCTGCTCACTATTCATGAGGGTTTGTACATTCCAGGTTCTGAAATTGAGTTTAACTTGATTTTCTGACCACTGGTAAATGAGCCTGCTGGGTGCGGTTTTCCAGCCAGGTTGGAGAGGAGCAGACTATTTTTAGGGCACCTTTTCTAGTCCTTTCCAATTGGCAGTGTGGGCAGAGTAGATCCTGAAGAGGGCTGCTCAGTTGTGAAAAAAGCTGCTGAAATGCTCTCCTGTTCCTATTCCAAAAGCAAGACGATGGAATCAAACTCGACCTACATGCCAGTCCGAAGCAAGGGGCTTCCAGATCTCACAATCCTGCCCTCGTCACCAATCACCGCAAGGTTTGACTATGGTGGGTGTTTTGGTTTCCTCCAGGTGTACCCGTGGTACAGGACATCTTTTAACCTGGGTTTGCCGTTGCACATCGTTCTTGACAGAGGTTAGCTCCAGTTCCAGTGGCCAGGGAATCTCGACAATTGGGGATTTCCCCACTGCTGCAGCCATCATCTGCCATCGCAGCCATTGATTCCATACGTGTATCTTCTGCCTGATCCGCCATTGAGGACTTGTTTTGGATTGCATTTTGTCTGGTTCGTCCCCTCTGACCTTACCGATCTACCTTACTGTTGGCATCAGTCTCAGGATCAACTGAATGCTCAAGCCTCTCCACCATGGCAAGGTGGTGATTCACGGAATGGTCAACTCATTTAAAAAGGCGTCTAGATATGCACATCAAGGCCTGTAAACTGCAGGGCTAAAGCCTAAATGCTGGCTCCTTTTTTAGCCAGCACAGACACAGTGAGCCAAGTGGCCTCTTCCTGAGCCATAAACTATCTATCAATTCACCTTCCATAGCTATCAAGTCCTGGAGTGGGAAACCTTCTGGCTTTGAGGCCAGGAAAGTACTGACTGTCCCACAAGACCTCCTCTTATCTGTGTCTGTATGAGTGTTCATAATAGTTTGATTCAATTTATTTGATGTATAAATGGTTTCAAATCCTGTTAGAATTTGATGTTACTTTGTGTTTAAAAGGCTAAAATGGAACTTGAAAAGCTGGAGCTTGAGAGGCAAGAAGAATTGAAGAAGAAAGCTCTAGAGGACCAGCTACAGGCTGAACTGTTGGCGATTCAGCAGGCGCACAAACAGCAGTTGGTAAGTGAAACATTCCACCACATCAGGGGATTGTATATTGACACATTCACATCCGCTCCCCCACCACTGCTTTGCATCTTGTTTATTGGGTAGGATTGAGCATTTGAATATGAGTCTCATTCCACTCCCAGATTGCCAGGTACAGAAAAGATTGAAGTGCAGAGGCTTTTGTACTTGTCTTCGCCTTTCTCTCATGCTTCAGTTTATGTTGGGGAAGCAAGAGAGTTGCATTGCCCCCCAGTGTAAACCTGATGAGGTGCACTGCCAAGAAATTGGTGCAACATCACCATAGAGTGGCTGTGCATGGGGGAGCTGCAGGCATACAGCCACTCGAATGGCCCAGCGCCTACCTGACCTTTCAGGCAATCTTTGATTTGGGTTCTGAGTTCATTTCCGCACCCTTAATGTAATAAAACATTCCAAGGTGGAAGGATGTAGGGAGTGAATTCCAGGACTTGGCGCCCAAACAACTGAAGACACGGCTACTAATGATAGAATAATTAAAATCCAATATACAAGAGGCCAGAACCAGAGGAGTGGAGATGGTTTGGGACAAAGCTGAACGGATTAAAATGCAGAGGAGGAGGCTTATGTACTTGACCTTTCTCCCATGCTTCAGTTTTTGTTGGGGCAGCTTTGAAAAAGAGTCATCCAGACTCGAAATGTTAGCTCCGTGTGGTGGTATGTATTAGGGGTAATACTACCGTAATGCCGAGGAGGTATTGGAGGACAGATGCTGGGTCTGCCGCCTACTGGGCTCCGCCCAGATAGGCGGGGTATAAGAACCCGGTTTACTCCCCGCAGCTGCATTCTGTGACTGAGCTGCTGGGGAACAAGTCTGAACAAGTCTGCTCAATAAAGCCTCGATTGAAGTTCTCTACATATTGCCTCGTGTGTGATCGATGGTGCTACACTCCGTTCTCTCTTCACAGATGCTGTCAGACCTGCAGAGATTGTCCAGCATTTTCTGTCTTTGTTTCAGATTCCAGCATCAATTTGCTTTTATACAGACTTTTTGGGGCTGGCAGAGATTACAGAGATAAGGAAGGGCGAGGCCATGGAGGGATTCGAAAACAAGGATGAAAATGTTTTAATCAAACCAGGAAAACAATGTAGGTCAGTGAGGACAAGGGTGATAGGGGAACAGGGTTTGGTGTGAATTAAGTCTTTGATGATCTGAAGTTTACGGACGATAGAATGTGGGAGACCAGTGTGGTAAACCACGTGATTGTATTGTCTGGACTGTACTGTATCATAGAGGCCTGGGATTGTCCAGGCTGGCTCCGCCTGTGGCTCCTCCCCTCGGGGCTTCTGTATAAAAGTGGCAAGTCTCCGCCTCCGGCCCCAGTTCGGGCCCAGAAGCTGGAGGCTTGCTGTTTAGTGTATTGAAGCCTCAGTTAACTTTATCAACTCGTCGTGTATTATTGATGGTGTATCAATTTAATACACTAAACTTCTAAAATGGATGCATCACTCAAGTACACCGCCTCACTCAAGCCCGATCGCCTGGAACTGGACCTCCAGAAGAAGCAGGTCCTCCACGCACGGGTGATCCCGAGTCTTTTACAACATCAGGGATGCCCCATCGTACGCGGAGGCGATAACGCTGCTCAAAGGACACTATGTGAAATCCGTCAACCAGGTATATGCTAGGCACCTGCCCGCCACAAGACGCCAACGCCCTGGGGAATCACTCGCGGAATTCCTGTGTGCCTTGCGCATCCTCTGCCGGAACTGTGACTGCTGGGCGATATCGGCTACCCAGCACGCGGAGCTGCTGATCAGGGACGCCTATGTCGGAGCCATGCACTCGAACTATATCCGCCAACGTTTATTAGAAAGGGGGACACTCTGCCTCCCAGAGACAGTCCAGCTCTCCGACTCGCTGGAGGTGGCCTCCCAGAACATGGGGGTCTCGTGGGCGCAGCCATCAGCCAATCCGGGCGCGATGCAAGCCTGCACCGCGCACTGGCCCGCCAACGCCGGAGGCCCAAGGTGCTGCTTCTGTGGCCAGAATAATCACCCCAGACAACGCTGCCCGGCACGGAATGCGATTTGTAACGGCTGTGGGAAGAAGGGCCACTTCGCAAAAGCCTGCCAGGCCCGACCTCCCCCTAAATCTTCTAGGCCCAGCAGCGCTGCCTGCTCCCTGTCGGTGCCACCTCCAGCTGCCGCGCCACCCGCACATGGCGACCCGTGGGCACCGCCATCTTTAATCTCAGCCGACACGTGCGACCCACAGGGGCCGTCATCTTGGACGCCATCTTGCACCTCGCCCGCCATGTGCGACTCATGGGGGCCGCCATCTTGGGACCCCTCCGCTGCCTCCCGGGAACCCAGCTCGCCCGACCGTACACTGGCCGCTGCTACCGCTGATCGGCCCACCAACCGTCTTCCGACACTCTCCTCCGTCACACAGGACCAGTCCCGGCCACACCAGCTTGCGAGGTCCACGTTGACTGTCCGGATCAACGGGCACAGGACGGCCTGCCTTTTCGACTCCGGGAGCACAGACAGCTTCATACACCCGGATACGGTAAGGTGCTGCTCCCTCTCCATCCTACCCCTAACCCAGAAAACCTCCCTGGCTTCCGGATCCCACACTGTGGAAATCCGGGGGTACTGAGTCACGACCCTCACTGTGCAAGGCATAGAGTTCACCAGCTTTAGGCTCTACGTCCTCCCCCACCTTGCGCTGCCCTATTGCTGGGGCTCGACTTCCAGTGCCACCTCCAGAGTCTTACCTTGAAGTTCAACGTACCCCTGCCCCCCCTCTCCATCTGTAGCCTCACGACCCTTAAGGTCACCCCACCCTCCCTCTTCGCAAATCTCACCCCGGATTGCAAGCCCGTCGCTACCAGAAGCAGACGCGACAGTGCCCAGGACAAGGCCTTTATCAGGTCGGAGGTCCAGCGACCCCTGCGAGAGGGGATCATTGAGGCTAGTAACAGCCCCTGGAGAGCCCAAGTGGTGGTCGTCAAGACTGGGGAGAAACACCGGATGGTCATCGATTAACCAGACCATCAACCGGTACACGCAGCTCGATGCGTACCCCCTCCCCCGCATATCTGACATGGTCAATCAGATTGCGCAGTATCGAGTCTTCTCTAAAGTCGACTTGAAGTCTGTGTACCACCAGCTCCCTATCTGCCCGGAGGATTGCCAATACACTGCCTTTGAGGCAGATGGCCGCCCCTATCACTTCCTCAGGGTTCCCGTCGGCGTCACTAACGGGGTCTCGGTCTTCCAAAGGGAAATGGACCGAATGGTTGACCAGTACGGGCTGCGGGCCATGTTCCCGTACCTGGACAACGTCACCATCTGCGGCCGTGACTAGCAGAACCATGACGAGAACTTCCAGCGCTTCCTCCACACCGTGTAACTCCTGAACCTCACTTATAATAGAAATGCGTCTTTCGCACGACACGCCTGGCCATCCTTGGTTACGTCGTGGAACACGGAGTCCTAGGGCCCGGCCCCGACTGCATGCGCCCCCTCCTGGAACTCCCCCTCCCCCACTGCCCCAAGGCCCTGAAGAGATGCCTGGGGTTCTTCTCCTACTATGCCCAGTGGGTCCCCAACTATGCGGACAAGGCCCGCCCACTGATCATATCTACCACTTTTCCCCTGACGGCTGAGGCCCGACTGGCCTTCAACCGCATTAAAGCGGACATTGCCAAAGCCGCGATGCATGCTGTGGAAAGGTCCATCCCGTTTCAAGTGGAAGGTGATGCCTCGGACTTTGCTCAACCAGGCGGGCAGGCCTGTGGCTTTCTTCTCCCGCACTCTCCATGCCTCCGAAATTTGACACTCCTCTGTCGAAAAGGAGGCCCAGGCCATCGTAGTTGCTGTGAGACACTGGAGGCATTACCTGGCCGGCAGGCGATTCACTCTCCTCACTGACCAACGGTCAGTTGCCTTCATGTTCAATAACGCACAGCGGGGCAAGATTGAGAATGACACGATTCTGAGGTGGGGGATCGAGCTCTCCGCCTACAATTACGATATCTTGTATCATCCTGGGAAACTCCATGAGCCCCCAGATGCCCTCTCCCGCGGTACATGTGCCAGCGCACAAGTAGACCGACTCCGGGCCCTCCACGGTAGCATAGTGGTTAGCACAATTGCTTCACAGCTCCAGGGTCCCAGGTTCGATTCCCGGCTTGGGTCACTGTCTGTGCAGAGTCAGCACGTTCTCCCCGTGTGTGCGTGGGTTTTCTCCGGGTGCTCCGGTTTCCTCCCACAGTCCAAAGATGTGCAGGTTAGGTGGATTGGCCATGCAAAATTGCCCCTCGTGTCCAAAATTGCCCTGAGTGTGGGGTGGGGTTACTGGGTTCTGGAACAAATAACAAAGAACAAAGAAACTTTTGCACAGGAACATGCCCTTCGGCCCTCCCAGTCTGCGCCGATCCAGATCCTTTATCTAAACCTGTCTTCTATTTTCAAGGATCTACTTCCCTCTGTTCCCCACCCGTTCATATATCTGTCTAGATGCATCTTAAATTATGCTATCGAGCCCGCCTCTACCACCTCCGCTGGCAAGGCGTTCCAGGCACCCACCACCCTCTGCGTAAAAAACTTTCCACGCACATCTCCCTTAAACTTTCCCCCTCTCATCTTGAAATCGTGACCCCCTTGTAATTGACACCCCCACTCTTGGAAAAAGCTTGTTGCTATCCACCCTGCCCATACCTCTCGTAATTTTGTAGACCTCAATCAGGTCCCCCCTCAACCTCCGTCTTTCCAATGAAAACAATCCTAATCTACTCAACCTTTCTTCATAGCTAGCACCCTCCGTAATAGGCAACATCCTGTTGAACCTCCTCTGTACCCTCTCTAAAGCATCCACATCCTTCTGGTAATGTGGCGACCAGAACTGCACGCAGTATTCCAAATGTGGTCTAACCAAAGTCCTATACAACTGTAACATGACCTGCCGACTCTTGTACTCAATACTCCGTCCGATGAAGGCAAGCATGCTGTGTGCATTCTTGACCACTCTATCGACCTGCGTTGCCACCTTCAGGGTACAATGGACCTGAACTCCCAGATCTCTCTGTACATCAATTTTCCCCAGGACTCTTCCATTGACTGTATAGTCCGCTCTTGAATTAGATCTTCCAAAATGCATCACCTCGCATTTGCCTGGATTGAACTCCATCTGCCATTTCTCTGCCCAACTCTCCAATCTATCTATATTTTGCTGTATTCTCTGACAGTCCTCCTCGCTATCTGCAACTCCACCTATCTTAGTATCATCTGCAAACTTGCGATTCAGACAACCAATACTGTCGTCCAGATCATTTATGTATATCACAAACAATGGTCCGAGCACGGATCCCTGTGGAACACCACTAGTCACCTTTCTCTATTTTGAGACACTCCCTTCCACCACTACTCTTTGTCTCCTGTTGCCCAGCCAATTCTTTATCCATCTAGCTAGTACACCCTGAACCCCATACGACTTAACTTCTCCCATCAACCTGACATGGGAAACTTTTATCAAACGCCTTACTGAAGTCCATGTATATGACATCTACAGCCCTTCCCTCATCAATTAACTTTGCCACTTCCTCAAAGAATTCTATTAGGTTTGTAAGACATGACCTTCCCTGCACAAAACCATGCTGCTTATCACCGATAAGTCTATTTTCTTCTAAATGTGAATAGATCCTATCCCTCAGTATCTTCTCCAACAGTTTGCCTACCACTGACGTCAAGCTCACAGGTCTATAATTCCCTGGATTATCCCTGCTACCCTTCTTAAACAAAGGGACAACATTAGCAATTCTCCAGTCCTCCGGGACCTCACCCGTGCTCAAGGATGCTGCAAAGATATCTGTTAAAGCCCAAACTATTTCGTCCCTCGCTTCCCTCAGTAACCTGGGATAGATCCCATCCGGACCTGGGGACTTGTCCACCTTAATGTTTTTTAGAATACCCAAAACTTCCCCCTTCCTTATGCCGACTTGACCTAGAGTATTTAAACATCCATCCCTAGCCTCAACATCCGCCATGCCCCTCTCGTTGGTGAATACCGATGCAAAGTACTCATTAAGAATCTCACCCATTTCCTCTGACTCCACGCATAAATTCCCTCTTTTGTCTTTTGAGTGGGCCAATCCTTTCTCTAGTTACCCTCTTGCTCCTTATATACGAATAAAAGGCTTTGGGATTTTCCTTAACCCTGTTAGCCAAAGATATTTCATGACCCCTTTTAGCCCTCTTTATTGCGCGTTTGAGATTTGTCCTACTTTCCCGATATTCCTCCAAAGCTTCATCAGTTTTAAGTCATCTTCCTTCGTCATCTCAGCTAGCCTCACAATTCCACCCGTCATCCATAGTTCCCTAATCATGCCATTTCTATCCCTCATTTTCACAGGGACATGTCTGTCAGGTACTCTAATCAACCTTTCCTTAAAAGACTCCCACATTTCAAATGTGGATTTACCCTTAAACAGCTGCTCCCAATCCACATTCCCTAGCTCCTGCCGAATTTTGTTATACTTGGCCATTCCCCAATTTAGCACTCTTCCTTTAGGACCACTCTCGTCTTTGTCCATGAGTATTCTAAAACTTACAGAATTGTGATTGCTATTCCCAAAGTAATCACCGACTAAAATTTCAACCACCTGGCCGGGATCATTCCCCAATACCAGGTCCGGTATGGCCCCTTCCCGAGTTGGACTATTTACATACTGCTCTAAAAAACTCTCTTGGATGCTCCTTACAAATTCTGCCCCACCTACGCCTCCAACACTACATGAGTCCCATTCAATGTTGGGGAAGTTAAAATCTCCCATCACGACCACCCTATTGCTCCTACATTTTTCTATAATCTGTCTACATATTTGTACCTCTACTTCACGCTTGCTTTTGGGAGGCCTGTAGTAAAGTCCCAACAATGTTACTGCACCCTTCCTATTTCTTAGCTCTACCCATATTACCTCAGTGCTCGAATCCGCCATAGTGCCCTCCTTAATCACAGCTGTGATATCATCTCTGACCAGTAATGCAACTCCTCCACCCCTTTTACCTCCCTCTCTATCCCTCCTGAAGCATCTATACCATGGGATATTTAGTTGCCAGTCTTGCCCTTCCCTCAACCAAGTCCCAATAATACCAATAACATCATATTCCCAGGTACTAATCCAAGCCCTAAATTCATCTGCCTTACCTGCTACATTTCTCGCATTGAAACAAATGCACCCAAATATGGGGGTAAGGTGGGGTTACTGGGTTATGGGGATGGGGTGGAGGTGTGGGCTTGGGTAGGGTGCTCTTTCGAAGAGCCAGTGCAGACTCGATGGGCCAAATGGAATCCTTCTGCACTGTAAATTCTATGAAATCATTTAAAAAATATATATATATTTATTCAAATTTTCCAATAAATTTTCAACAATACGCCCCCCAACAAGAAAAAAGAAACAAGAACACAACAATCAGAAATTATACATTGGATTTCCCCCATATACAATAACCCCCATAAAACATTTAAAAGCACAAATAGGGAAAAAAAAAACACCTTCACCCAAACGCCACCCCCCCCCCCAACCGCCCTTGGGCTGCTGCTGCTGCTGACCTCCTCCTAACGCTCCGTGAGATAGTCTAGGAACGGTTGCCACCGCCTGGAGAACCCTTGCACAGACCCTCGCAAGGCAAACTTTATCCTCTCCAGTTTGATGAACCCTGCCATGTCATTGATCCAAGCTTCTACACTAGGGGGCTTCGCATCCTTCCATAGTAGCAATATCCTCCGCCAGGCTACCAGGGACGCAAAGGCCAGAAGGCTTCTTTCGCCTCCTGCACTCCCGGCTCGTCCGATACCCCAAATAATGCCAATCCCCAGCTCGGCTTGACCCGGGCGTTCACCACCTTGGGCATAGTCCTCGCAAAACCCATCCAGCCCTGGGCACGACCAGAACATATGGACGTGATTTGCCGGGCTCCCCGAGCACCTCCCACATCTGTCCTCCACCCCAAAGAACCTACTCAACCTCGCCCCTGTCATATGCGCTCTGTGAGTAACTTTGAACTGTATTAGGCTGAGCCTGGCGCAAGAGGAGGAAGAATTAACCCTACTCAGGGCATCAGCCCACAGACCCTCATCTATCTCCTCCCCAAGCTCCTCCTCCCACTTGCCCTTTAGCTCCTCCACCGAGGTCTCCTCCTCTTCCTTCAGCTCCTGGTAAATCGCCGCCACCTTGCCTTCTCCAACCCATACACCCGAAATCACCCTGTCCTGAATCCCACGTGCCAGAAGCAGCGGAAATTCCCTTGCCTGCCGCCTCACAAACACCCTCACTTGCATGTACCTGAAAGCGTTTCCCAAACTTCTCCTTCCACGCCCCTCGGCTCGCAAACGTCCCATCAATGAACTGGTCCCCCATTCTTCTAATCCCTGCCCAATGCCAGCTCCGAAATTCCCGATCCATCCTTCCCGGGGCAAACCGATGATTCTCCCGAATCGGTGACCAAACCCAGGCTCCCACCTCACCCCTGTGTCACCTCCACTGCCCCCAGATCTTCAGCGTCGCCGCCACCACCGGACTCGTGGTGTACCTTGTCGGCGAGAGCGGCAGCGGTGCTGTCACCAGCGCCCTCAGGCTCGTGCCCACACAGGACGCCATCTCTAGCCTCTTCCATGCCACCCCCCTCTCCCTCCATTACCCACTTGCGGATCATCGCCACATTGGCAGCCCAATAATAGCCATACTAATTTGGCAGCGCCAGCCCCCCCTGTCCCTGCTGCACTCCAGAAACACTCTCTTTACCCTCGGGGTCTTATTCGCCCACACAAATCCCATGATGCTCCTGCTTACCCGTTTGAAAAAGGCCTTGGGGATCATAATAGGAAGGCACTGGAACACAAAGAGGAACCTCGGGAGGACCGTCATTTTGACCGCCTGCACCCTACCCGCTCGTGAAAGTGGCAGCATATCCCATCTTTTAAAATCCTCCTCCATCTGCTCCACCAACCGCGTCAAATTGAGCTTGTGCAGGGCCTCCTAGCTACTTGGATCCCTCGGTACCGAAAACTCCTTTCCGCCCTCTTCAGCGGTAGCTCATCTATCCCCCTTCCCTGGTCCCCTGAATGCACCACAAAGAGCTCACTCTCCCCTACGTTGAGTTTATACCCCAAAAAGTCCCCAAACTCCCTAAGGATCCGCATGACCTCCCCCATCCCCTCCACTGGATCCGCAACATACAACAACAGGTCATCAGGATACAACGACACCCGGTGTTCCTCTCCACCCCCCTCCCACCCCACCAGACCAATCCCCTCCATTTCCTGGAATCCCTCAGTGCCATGGCCAGCGGCTCGATTGCCAGTGCAAACAACAAGGGGGATAGGAGGCACCCATGTCTCGTCCCCTGGTACAGCCGAAAGTACTCCCACCTCTGCCGGTTCGTAGCCACACTCGCCACCGGGGCTCTATATAGCAGTCTAACCCAACTGATGAACCCCTCCCAGAACCCAAACCTCCACAACACTTCCCAAAGATACTCCCACTCCACCCGATCAAAGGCCTTCGCCGCGTCCATAGCTGCCACTACCTCCGCTTCCCCCTCCACCGAGGGCATCATAATCACATGAAGGAGCCTCCACACATTTGTATTTCGCTGCCTACCCTTCACAAATCCCGTCTGGTCCTCATGAATCACCCCCGGGACACAGTCCTCAATTCTCGTAGCCAGCACCTTCGCCAGCAACTTAGCGTCAACATTAATCGGTCTATACGACGCACATTGCAATGGATCCTTGTCCCGCATCAAGATCAAAGAAATCAGCGCCCTGGACATTGTCGGGGGCAGGGTCCCCCCCTTCCTCGCCTTATTAAAAGTCCTCACTAGCAACAGGCCCAGCAGGTCCACGTATTTCCTGTAAAATTCAACCGGAAACCCATCAGGCCCCGGGGCCTTCCCCGCCTGCATGCTTCCCAATCCTTTAACCAACTCCTCCAGCCCAATCGGTGCCCCCAACCAGCCACCTCCTCCTCCTCCACCCTCAGGAACCTCAGCTGATCCAGGAATCGTCGCATCCCCTCCTCCCCGCTGGGGGCTCAGACCTGTTCGGATCCCCATAGAAGTCCCTAAATACCTCATTTATTCTCCCCGCACTCCGCACCGCATTCCTCCCTCTGTCCTTGACTCCACCAATCTCCCTCGCTGCCTCACTCTTACGAAGCTGATGTGCCAGCATCCGACTCGCCTTCTCCCCATACTCGTACGCCGCCCCCTGCGCTTTCCTCCACTGTGCCTCTGCTTTCCCCGTGGTCAACAGGTCTAATTCCGTCTGGAGGTTCCGTCGCTCCCTAAGTAGCCCCTCCAGGTTGGCTCCGCCTGTGGCTCCTCCCCTCGGGGCTTCTGTATAAAAGTGGCAAGTGTCCGTCTCCGGCCCCAGTTCGGGTCCAGAGGCTGGAGGCTTGCTGTTTAGTGTATTAAAGCCTCAGTTAACTTAATCAACTTGTGTATTATTTTTTTTAAAAAATATATTTTATTGAAAATTTTTGGCCAACCATCACAGTACATCGTGTATCCTTTACACAGTAATATAACAATATAAATAACAATGGCCAGTTTTATAAACAATAAATAAATAATATATAACAAAAACAAAAACTAAATGGCAACTGCCTTGTCCCAGATAAATACTCTCCAAAAATATGATTTAACAGTCCATATACAATTATCTAGGACAACAACCTATACATATTATACTTGTATATTAACATCCCTGAGAGTCCTTCTAGTTCCCCCCCCCCCCCACCCCCACCCCCTGGGCTGCTGCTGCTGTCTTCTTCTTTTCCATTCCCTCTATCTTTCTGTGAGGTATTCGACGAACGGTTGCCACCGCCTGGTGAACCCCTGAGCCGATCCCCTTAGGACGAACTTAACCTGTTCCAGCTTTATAAACCCTGCCATGTCATTTATCCAGGTCTCCACACCCGGGGGCTTGGCTTCCTTCCACATTAACAATATCCTGCGCCGGGCTACTAGGGACGCAAAGGCCAAAACATCAGCCTCTCTCGCCTCCTGCACTCCCGGCTCTTCTGCAACCCCAAATATAGCCAACCCCCAGCTTGGTTCGACCTGGACCCCCACTACCTTCGAAAGCACCTTTGTCACCCCCACCCAAAACCCCTGTAGTGCCGGACATGACCAGAACATGTGGGTGTGATTCGCTGGGCTTCTCGAGCATCTCGCACACCTATCCTCTACTCCAAAAAATTTGCTGAGCCGTGTTTCAGTCATATGCGCCCTGTGTAACACCTTAAATTTTATCAGGCTTAGCCTGGCACACGAGGATGATGAGTTTACCCTACTTAGGGCATCAGTCCACAGCCCCTCCTCAATCTCCTCCCCCAGCTCTTCTTCCCATTTCCCTTTCAGCTCATCTACCATAATCTCCCCCTCGTCCCTCATTTCCCTATATATGTCTGACACCTTACCGTCCCCCACCCATGTCTTTGAGATCACTCTGTCCTGCACCTCCTGCGTCGGGAGCTGCGGGAATTCCCTCACCTGTTGCCTCGCAAAAGCCCTCAGTTGCATATACCGGAATGCATTCCCTTGGGGCAACCCATATTTCTCGGTCAGCGCTCCCAGACTTGCAAACGTCCCATCCACAAACAGATCTTTCAATTGTGTTACTCCTGCTCTTTGCCATATTCCAAATCCCCCATCCATTCTCCCCGGGGCAAACCTATGGTTATTTCTTATCGGGGACCACACCGAGGCTCCCGTCTTTCCCCTATGCCGTCTCCACTGCCCCCAAATTTTCAAAGTAGCCACCACCACCGGGCTTGTGGTGTATTTCTTCGGTGAGAACGGCAATGGGGCCGTCACCATAGCTTGTAGGCTAGTCCCCCTACAGGACGCCCTCTCCAATCTCTTCCACGCCGCTCCCTCCTCTTCTCCCATCCACTTACTTACCATTGAGATATTGGCGGCCCAGTAGTACTCACTTAGGCTCGGTAGTGCCAGCGCCCCCCTATCCCTACTACGCTGCAAAAATCCCTTCCTCACTCTCGGGGTCTTCCCGGCCCACACAAAATTCATGATACTCTTCTCAATCCTTTTGAAAAAAGCCTTCGTGATCACCACCGGGAGGCACTGAAACACAAAGAGGAATCTCGGGAGGACTACCATTTTAACCACCTGCACCCTCCCTGCCAATGACAGGGATACCATGTCCCATCTCTTAAAGTCCTCCTCCATCTGTTCCACCAACCGCGTTAAATTTAACCTATGCAATGTACCCCAATTCTTGGCTATCTGGATCCCCAAGTAACGAAAGTCCCTTGTTACCTTCCTCAGCGGTAAGTTCCCTCTGCTCTGCTCCCCTGGATGCACCACAAACAACTCACTTTTCCCCATGTTCAGTTTATATCCTGAGAATTCTCCAAACTCCCGAAGTATCCGCATTATCTCTGGCATCCCCTCCGCCGGGTCCGCTACACATAACAACAAATCGTCCGCATACAGAGATACCCGGTGTTCTTCTCCTCCTCTGAGCACTCCCCTCCACTTCCTGGAACCCCTCAATGCTATTGCCAGGGGCTTAATCGCCAACGCAAACAATAATGGGGACAGAGGGCATCCCTGCCTCGTACCTCTATGGAGCCGAAAGTACGCAGATCTCCGTCCATTCGTGACCACACTCTCCATCGGGGCCCTATACAACAGCTGCACCCATCTAATATACTCATCTCCAAAACCAAATCTCCTCAGCACCTCCCACAAATAATCCCACTCCACTCTATCAAATGCTTTCTCGACATCCATCGCCACCACTATCTCCGCTTCCCCCTCTGGTGGGGGCATCATCATTACCCCTAGCAGCCTCCGTATATTCGTATTCAGCTGTCTCCCCTTCACAAACCCAGTTTGGTCCTCATGGACCACCCCCGGGACACAATCCTCTATCCTCATTGCCATTACCTTGGCCAGAATCTTAGCGTCTACATTTAGGAGGGAAATAGGTCTATAGGACCCGCATTGCAGCGGGTCTTTTTCCTTCTTTAGGAGAAGCGATATCGTTGCCTCTGACATAGTTGGGGGCAGCTGTCCCCTTTCCTTCGCCTCATTAAAGGTTCTCATCAGTAGCGGGGCGAGCAAGTCCACATATTTCCTATAAAATTCAACTGGAAATCCATCCGGTCCCGGAGCCTTCCCCGCCTGCATGCTCCTAATTCCTTTCACTACTTCCTCCATTTCGATCTGTGCTCCCAGTCCCACCCTCTCCTGCTCCTCCACCTTAGGAAATTCCAGCCGGTCCAGAAAGCACATCATTCTCTCCTTCCCATCCGGGGGCTGAGCTTCGTATAATCTTTAATAGAATGCCTTGAACACTCCATTCACTCTCTCCGCTCCCTGCTCCATCTCTCCTTCCTCATCCCTCACTCCCCCTATTTCCCTCGCTGCTCCCCTTTTCCTCAATTGGTGGGCCAGCAACCTGCTCGCCTTCTCCCCATATTTGTACTGTACACCCTGTGCCTTCCTCCACTGTGCCTCTGCAGTACCTGTTGTCAGCAAATTAAATTCTACGTGTAGCCTTTGCCTTTCCCTGTACAGTCCCTCCTCCGGTGCCTCCGCATATTGCCTGTCCACCCTCAGAAGTTCTTGCAGCAACCGCTCCCGTTCCCTACTCTCCTGCTTTCCTTTATGTGCCCTTATTGATATCAGCTCCCCTCTAACCACTGCCTTCAGCGCCTCCCAGACCACTCCCACCTGGACCTCCCCGTTATCATTGAGTTCCAAGTATTTTTCAATGCACCCCCTCACCCTTAGACACACCCCTTCATCTGCCATTAGTCCCATGTCCATTCTCCAGGGTGGATGCCCTTCTGTTTCCTCCCCTATCTCCAAGTCCACCCAATGTGGAGCGTGATCCGAAATGGCTATAGCCGTATACTCCGTCCCCCTCACCTTCGGGATCAACGCCCTTCCCAAAACAGAAAAGTCTATTCGCGAATAAACTTTGTGGACATAGGAGAAAAACGAAAACTCCTTACTCCTAGGTCTGCTAAATCTCCACGGTTCTACTCCTCCCATCTGCTCCATAAAATCTTTAAGCATCTTGGCTGCTGCCGGCCTCCTTCCAGTCCTGGACCTCGACCTGTCCAGCCCTGGTTCCAGCACCGTATTAAAATCTCCCCCCATTACCAACTTTCCCACCTCTAGGTCCGGGATGCGTCCTAGCATACGCCTCATAAAATTGGCATCATCCCAGTTCGGGGCATATACTTTTACCAAGACCACCGCCTCCCCCTGTAATTTGCCACTCACCATCACGTATCTGCCCCCGCTATCCGCCACTATGGTCTTTGCCTCAAACTTTACCCGCTTCCCCACTAGTATAGCCACCCCCCTGTTTTTCGCATCTAGCCCCGAATGAAACACCTGCCCCACCCATCCTTTGCGTAGTCTAACCTGGTCTATCAGTTTCAAGTGCGTCTCCTGTAACATAGCCACGTCTGCCTTAAGTTTCTTAAGGTGTGCGAGTACCCGTGCCCTCTTTATCGGCCCGTTCAGCCCTCTCACATTCCACGTGATCAACCGGGTTGGGGGGCTTTTTACCCCCCCCCCTTGTCGATTAGCCATCCCCTTTTTCCAGTTCCTCACCCGGTTCCCACGCAGCTGTGTCCCCCCCAGGCGGTGCCCCCACGCCCACCCCACCCCATACCGGCTCCCCCCTCTCCCCAGCAGCAGCAACCCAGTAACTCCCCCCTCCCACCCCCCCGCTAGATCCCCCACTAGCGTAGTTTCACCCCCCATGTTGCTCCCAGAAGTCAGCAAACTCTGGCCGACCTCGGCTTCCCCCCGTGACCTCGGCTCGCACCGTGCGACGCCCCCTCCTTCCTGCTTCCCTATTCCCGCTGTGATTATTATAGCGCGGGAACAAAGCCCATGCTTCCCTTTTGGCCCCGCCCCCAGTGGCCAACGCCCCATCTCCTCCACCTCCCCTCCTCCCTCCACCACCACCTGTGGAAGAGAGAAAAGTTACCGCATCGCAGGATTAATAACATAAAACTCCTCTTTCCCCCTTTTTCCCCCCTCTTCGCCCCCCCATACTCGCCCCACCACTTTGTTTCAAACGTTCTTTTTTAATAACCCGCTTATTCCAATTTTTCTTCCACAATAAAATCCACGCCTCATCCGCCGTCTCAAAGTAGTGGTGTTTCCCTTGATGTGTGACCCACAGTCTTGCCGGTTGCAGCATTCCAAATTTTATCTTCTTTTTGTGAAGCACCGCCTTGGCCCGATTAAAGCTCACCCTCCTTCTCGCCACCTCCGCACTCCAGTCTTGATATACGCGGATCACCGCGTTCTCCCACCTACTGCTCCGAGTTTTCTTTGCCCATCTAAGGACCATCTCTTTGTCCTTAAAACGGAGGAATCTCACCACTATGGCTCTAGGAATTTCTCCTGCTCTCGGTCCTCGCGCCATCACTCGGTATGCTCCCTCCACCTCCAGCAGACCCGCCGGGGCCTCCGCTCCCATTAACGAGTGCAGCATCGTGCTCACATATGCCCCGACGTCCGCTCCTTCTGCACCTTCAGGAAGACCAAGAATCCTTAAATTATTCCTCCTCGCGTTGTTCTCCAGCACCTCCAGTCTTTCCACACATCGTTTATGGTGTGCCTCGTGCATCTCCGTCTTCACCACCAGGCCCTGTATATCATCCTCATTCTCGGCAGCCTTTGCCTTCACGACCCGAAGCTCCCGCTCCTGGGTCTTTTGCTCATCCTTTAGCCCTTCGATCGCCTGTAATATCGGGGCCAACAGGTCCTTCATCTCCTTTTTAAGTTCTTCCACGCAGCATTTCAAGAACTCTTGTTGTTCAGGGCCCCATGTTAAACTGCCACCTTCCGACGCCATCTTGGTTTTTGCTTGCCTTCCTTGCCGCTGCTCCAAAGGATCCACCGCAATCCGGCCACTTTCCTCTCCTTTTTCCATCCGTATCCAGGGGGGATTCCCTTCTGGTTTACCGCACAGTGCTTTTAGCCATTAAAATTGCCGTTGGGGCTCCTATTAAGAGCCCAAAAGTCCGTTCCACTGGGAGCTGCCGAAACGTGCGACTTAGCTGGTCATCGCCGCACCCGGAAGTCCTCATCACCGCACCCGGAAGTCCTTGTTGTGTATTATTGATGGTGTATCAACCTGGTAGGACAGAATTGGAATAGTCAAGAATAAAGGTGACAAAGGCATGGATTGGGGTCTTCGCAGCACGGGTGCCGAAACGGGAACAAAGTCAGACAAAGGTGGAAATAGACAGAATTAATGATAACAACTCTGAGGTGGCCAGCTAATCTCAGGATCAAATGTGACATCAAGGTTGCAAACAGACTGGCTTAATCTGGGTCTGCGAGAGGGACGGAGTCAGTAACTGGGGAATGGAATTTGGACAAGAAACAATAGATTCAGTCTTGCCAGTATTCAATTGGAGAAAATTTCTTCTCATTCTGCACAGGATATCAGATAAGCAGTCTGATAATTTAGCAACAGTGGTAGAGCTGAGGGAAATGGGAATGAGCTGGGGCTGGGTGTTGTCAGCATGTAAAAATTTATAATAATCTTTATTGTCACAAGTAGGCTTACATTAACACTGCAATGAAGTTACTGTGAAAAGCCCCTAAATGCTGTGCTTTCAGATGATGTCCCGGAGGGATAGTATCGGGAAGACGAATAGGAGGGGGCCAAGGATAGATTCTTGGGGCAGCAGGAAGAGAAGTCATTGCAAATGACTGGTAACTATTAGCTCCATCAGAATGGAACCAGGTCAGTGCAGTTAAACCCAGCTGGACAACAGGGGAAAGAGGTGTTGGATGAGGATGGTGTGGCCAGCATGTCAAAGCTTGAGAAAGATGAGAAGGTGAAGTTTCCCTTTGTCACGGTCACCAGGATGTCATTTGTGACTTTGGTAGGAGCTGTTTCATATCCTTGTGGAGACCAAGTCCCATCTTCACTTTGAGGTTGTGGCACTGCCTACCACCGTGCTAAATATGATAGATTCAGAATATATCTGGATTGCTTTGTGGAGAGCCAACATGTACTCATTGGCTGAATGGCCTCCTTTTGTCCAAAATGGCTTTAGGAGGAGATGTATTACTGTGTGCAAAACTGGGTGAAACAACAGGAGCTGCTTTCTTTCCACATTGCAGAAACTCGAGGCAGACCAGGCTGAACTTGAGCAACAGCAGCTTCGGATATTGGCCGCACTTGAAGCGACAAAGGAGAAGCAAGAGAAGGAAATGATGGAAATAGAAATGAAGGTTAGTGTTATGTGAACACTTTATTCACTGCCTGTGTGTGTGCAGATGCATGCCATGCGTACATGCGCAGTGTGCGTGCGTACATGGGCAGTGTGTGTGCATATGCGTGTCATGCGTACATGCGCAGTGTCTTCGGACGTACATGCGCAGTGTGCGTGCGTACATGCGCAGTGTGCATGCGCAGTGTGCATGCGCAGTGCGTGTGTACATGCGCAGAGTGGGCCGTGTGTACACACATATGCACATCACATACACACCCTAATCAAACTGAAAGCATTGACCACACCGTGCACACTGGCCACTCCGACCACACCATGCATACGGACCGCTCCGGCCAATCCATGCATACCGACCGCTCTGACCACACCATCCATACTCACGACTCTGACCACACCACGCATAGTGACTGCTCCAGCCGCACTATGCATACTGACCCCCTCCGGCACCACCACGCATATTGACTGCTGCGACTGGTTTAGCACACTGGGCTAAATCACTGGCTTTTAAAGCAGACCAAGGCCAGCAGCACGGTTCAATTCCTGTACCAGCCTCCCCGAACAGGTGCCGGAATGTGGCGACTAGGGGCTTTTCACAGTAACTTCATTTGAAGCCTACTTGCGACAATAAGCAATTTTCATTTCATTTCATTTCATTTTTTTCATTTCATTCATTCATTTCATTTCATACCGCACACACTGGCCACTGTGACCACACCACCTACTGCTCGCTTCAACGCACCCTGCATACTGACCGCCCCAACCATACCCTACATCCTGACTGCTCCGACCTTAGCCCACATACTGCTCGCTCCGACAAAGCCCACATACTGACCTCTCTTGCCATACCCATCTTAGCCGTTCCAAACAAGGTGACAGCATTGACCACACCGCAAACACTGACCACACCGATCAAACTGACAGCATTGACCACACCCCGCATACTGACCACTCCGACCTTACTGACTGCATCGACCATATTCACTGCATTGTCCTCACCGTGTGCACAGACCACTCTGACCATGGTGACAGCGTTGACCACACCATTTGCACTGACCACTCTGATCATGGTGACAGCATTGACCTCACCGCGTGCGCTGACCACTCTGATCATGGTGACAGCGTTGACAACACCATGTGGGCTGGCCCTCTGACCATGGTGACAGCGTTGACCTCACCGCGTGCGCTGACCACTCTGATCATGGTGACAGCATTGACCTCACCGCGTGGGCTGACCGAGTGCTCTGACCATGGTGACAACGTTGACAACACCATGTGCGCTGACCGCTCTGACCATGGCGACAGCGTTGACCTCACCGCGTGGGCTGACCACTCTGACCATGGTGACAGCGTTGACCTCACTGCGTGCGCTGACCACTCTGACCATGGTGACAGCGTTGACCTCACCGCGTGGGCTGACCCTCTGATCATGGTGACAGCGTTGACCTCACCGCGTGGGCTGACCGAGTGCTCTGACCATGGTGACAGCGTTGACCTCACCGCGTGGGCTGACCGAGTGCTCTGACCATGGTGACAGCGTTGACCTCACCGCGTGGGCTGACCGAGTGCTCTGACCATGGTGACAGCGTTGACAACACCAGGTGCACTGACCGCTCTGACCATGGTGACAGCATTGACCACACTGCTCCAATCAGACTGACAGCATTGACCACACCCCACATACTGACCGCTCTGACCACACTCCACATATTGAGCTCCAAACACACCGCGTGTACTGACCACTCCGATCACACTGCACGTACTGACCGCTCCGATCACACCATGCATACTAACCGCCCTGACCACAATGTGCATACTGATCACACTGCGCGTACTGACCATTCCGATCACACCGTGCATACTGACCGTTCCGAGCACACCATGCATACTGACCATTCCGATCACACCGTGCATACTGACTGCCCTGACCACAATGTGCATACTGATCACTCCAATCACACTGCGCATACTGACCATTCCAATCACACCGTGCACACTGACTGTTCCGAGCACACCATGCATACTGACCGTTCCGATCAGATTGTGCATACTGACCGCCCAGACCGCACTATGCATACTGACCACTCCAAGCGGCGTTATCACTGACATCCCTTCCACCCTAAAATGCCTCCTCAGCTGATTCCATATCTTTACCATGGACTGCACCACTGGGCTCCCTGAATACCTACTCAGAGCCATTGGCAATGCTGCCGTCACCATAGCCCTCAAACTAGATCCCTCACAAGATTTCTCCTCCATCCTAACCCGCTCTAACCCTCCTCCTTCCCACCACCGCCGCAACTTGTCCACATTCGCTGCCCAATAATAATGAAGCAAGTTTGGCAACCCCTCCTGCTGCCTCTGCCTCTGTAGCAGGATCCTCCCCACCCTCTCACCTCCCCTGCCCATGCAAAGTCAGAGATGATTGTGTCCACTTTCCGAAAAAAGGCCTTTGGTATAAAGATCGGGAGAGCCTGAAAGATGAACAAGAACCTCGGCAGAATATTCATTTTCACCACTTGGACTCTCCCCACCAACGTTAAGTGCAGTGTATTCCACCTTTTAAAATCCTCCCTGGCCTCCACCACCAGCCACACTGACTGCCCCGATCAAACTGTGCATACTGACCACTCCAAACACACTGTGCATACTGACCATTCCAATCACACTGTGCATACTGACCACTCCAATCACACTGTGCATACTGACCACTCCAATCACACTGTGCATACTGACCATTCCAATCACACTGTGCATACTGACCACTCCAATCACACTGTGCATACTGACCATTCCAATTACACTGTGCATACTGACCATTCCAATCACACTGTGCATACTGACCACCAATCACACTGTGCATACTGACCACTCCAATCACACTGTGCATACTGACCACCAATCACACTGTGCATACTGACCACTCCAATCACACTGTGCATACTGACCACCAATCACACTGTGCATACTGACCCCTCCAATCACACTCTGCATACTGACCACTCCAATCACACTGTCCATACTGACCACTCCAATCACACTGCCCATACTGACCACTCCAATCACACTTGCATACTACCCCTCCGACAATACCATGCATACTGACTGCTCCAATCGCCCTGACCACACTGTATATACTGACCGTTCCGACCATACTGATAACATTGCCAACACCCCGCACACTGACCACTCCAATCACATTCTGCATATTGACCACTCCAATTTTGCTGTGCATACTGACCGTTCCAGTCACACTGTGCAGACTGACTGCCCTGATCACAGTGTGCATACTGACCACTCCAATCACACTGTGCACACTGACCGCTCCTATCACACTGAGCATACTGACCGCTCCAATCACACTGTGCATACTGACCACTCCAATCACACGTGCATACTGACCGCCCCGATCACACTGTGCATACTGACCCATTTCAAATCACACTGCATACTGACCGCCCCGATCACACTGTGCATACTGACCCATTTCAAATCACACTGCATACTTACCATTCCAATCACACTGTGCATATGGACCGCTCCAATCACACTGTGTATACTGACCACTCCAATCACACTGTGCATACTGACCATTCCAATCACACTGTACATACTGACCATTCCAGTCACACTGTGCATACTGACCATTCCAATTAAACTGTGCATACTGACCGCTCCAATCACACTGTGCATACTGACCGCCCTGATTAAACTGTGCATACTCTCCACTCCAATCACACTGTGCATGCTGACCATTCCAGTCACATTGTGCATACTGACCGCTCCAATCACACTGTGCATACTGACCACGCCAATCACACTGTGCATACTGACCACTCCAATCACACTGTGCATACTGACCATTCCAATCACACTGTGCATACTGACCATTCCAATCACACTGTGCATACTGACCATTCCAATTACTCTGTGCACGCTGACGGTCCAATCACACTGAGCATACTGACCGCTCCAATCACATTGTGCATACTGACCATTCCAATTACACTGTACATACCGACCGTTCCAGTCACACTGTGCATACTGACCGCCCTGATCACACTGTGCATACTGACCACTCCAATCACACTGTGCATACTGACCGCCCTGATCACACTGTGCATACTGACCACTCCAATCACACTTTGCATACTGACCGACCCGATCACACTGTGCATATTGACCACTCCAATCACACTGTACACACTGACCACTCCAATCACACTTGCATACTACCCCTCCGACAATACTATGCATACTGACTGCTCCAATCGCCCTGACCACACTGTGCATACTGACCGTTCCGACCACACTGACAGCATTGACCGCACACCACATACTGACTTCTCTGATCATACCGTGCATTCTGACTGCTGTGACCACACCATGAAAATTGAACACTCCGACCACACCACACATGCTGACCACTCTGACCACTCCCTGCATACTGACCACCCCAATCACACTGTGCAAACTGACCACTCCGATCACATTGTACATACTGACCGCTCCAATCACACTGTGCATACTGACCACTCCAATCACACTGTGCATACTGACCACTCCAATCACACTGTGCATACTGACCACTCCAATCACACTGTGCATACTGACCACTCCAATCACACTGTGCATGCTGACCATTCCAGTCACATTGTGCATACTGACCATTCCAATCACACTGTGCATACTGACCGCTCCAATCACACTGCATACTGACCATTCCAATCACACTGTGCATACTGACCACTCCAATCACACTGTGCATACTGACCACTCCAATCACACTGTGCATGCTGACCATTCCAGTCACATTGTGCATACTGACCGCTCCAATCACACTGTGCATACTGACTGCCCCGATCACACTGTGCGTACTGACCACTCCCATCACAATGTGCATACTGATCACTCCAATCACACTGTGCAGACTGACCATTCCACTCACACTGTGCATACTGACCATTCCAATTACTCTGTGCATACTGACCGGTCCAATCACACTGTGCATATTGACCGCTCCAATCACACTGTGTACACTGACCATTCCAATCACACTGTGCATACTGACCATTCCAATCACACTGTGCATACTGACCTCTCCAGTCAAACTGTGCATACTGACCACTCCAATCACACTGTGCATACTGACCATTCCAATCACACTGTGCATACTGACCACCCTGATCACACTGCATACTGACCGCTCCAATCACACTGTGCATACTGACCATTCCAATTACAATGTGCATACTGACCACTCCAATCACACTGTGCATACTGGCCGCTCCGATCACACTGCGCATACTGACCGCTCCAATCACATTGTGCACACTGACCATTCCAATCACGCTGTGCGTACTGACCACTCCAATCACACTGTGCATACTGACCATTCCAATCACACTGTGCATACTGACCACTCCAATCACACTGTCCATACTGACCACTCCAATCACACTGTGCATACTGACCATTCCAATCACACTGTGCATACTGACCACTCCAATCAGATGTGCATACAGACCACTCCAATCACACTGTCCATACTGACCACTCCAATCACACTTGCATACTACCCCTCCGACAATACTATGCATACTGACTGCCACAATCGCCCTGACCACACTGTGCATACTGACCACCCCGATCACACTGTGCATACTGACCACTCCAATCACACTGTGCATACTGACCACTCCAATCACACTGTGCATACTGACCACTCCAATCACACTGTGCATACTGGCCGCTCCGATCACACTGAGCATACTGACCGCTCCAATCACATTGTGCACACTGACCATTCCAATCACGCTGTGCGTACTGACCACTCCAATCACACTGTGCATACTGACCATTCCAATCACACTGTGCATACTGACTGCTCCAATCACACTGCATACTGACCATTCCAATCACACTGCATACTGACCATTCCAATCACACTGTGTATACTGACCACTCCAATCACACTGTGCATGCTGACCATTCCAGTCACATTGTGCATACTGACCGCTCCAATCACACTGCATACTGACTGCCCCGATCACACTGTGCGTACTGACCACTCCAATCACAATGTGCATACTGATCACTCCAATCACACTGTGCAAATTGACCGCTCCAATCACACTGTGTATACTGACCATTCCAATCACACTGTGCATACTGACCATTCCAATTACTCTGTGCATACTGACCACTTCAGTCACACTGTGCATACTGACCATTCCAGTCACACTGTGCATACTGACCGCTCCAACCACACTGCATACTGACCACTCCAATCACACTGCATACTGACCGCCCTGATCAAACTGTGCATACTCTCCACTCCAATCACACTGTGCATGCTGACCATTCCAGTCACATTGTGCATACTGACCGCTCCAATCACACTGTGCAGACTGACCATTCCACTCACTCTGTGCATACTGACCATTCCAATTACTCTCTGCATCCTGACCGTTCCAGTCACACTATGCATACTGACCGCCCTGATCACACTGTGCGTACTGACCACTCCAATCACACTGTGCATTCTGACCTCCCTGATCACACTGTACATACTGACCACTCCAAACACACTGTGCATACTGATCGACCCGATCACACTGTGCATACTGACCACTCCAATCACACTGTGCATACTGACCATTCCAATTATTCTGAGCATACTGACCGCTCCAATCACACTGTGCATACTGACCGCTCCTATCACACTGAGCTTACTGACCGCTCCAATCACACTGGGCATACTGACCACTCCAATCACACGTGCATACTGACCACCCCGATCACACTGTGCAGACTGACCGTTCCAGTCACACTGTGCATACTGACTGCCCTGATCCCACTGTGTATACAGACCACTCCAATCACACTGTGCATACTGACTGCTCCAATCACACTGGGCATACTGACCACCCCGATCACACAGTGCAGACTGACCGCCCTGATCACACTATGCATACTGACCACTCCAATCACACTGGGCATACTGACCGCTCCAGTCACACTGTGCACTTTGACCACTCCAGTCACACTGTGCATACTGATATTCCAATCGCACTGTGCATACTGACCACTCCAATCACACTGTGTATACTGGCCATTCCATTTACACTGTGCATTCTGGCCGCTCCAATCACACTGAGCATACTGACCATTCCAATTACACTGTGCATACTGACTTCCCTGATCACACTGTGCATACTGACCACTCCAATCACAATGTGCATGCTGACACTCCTATCACACTGAGCACTGATCGACCCGATCACACTGAGCATACTGACCGCTCCAATCACATTGTGCATACTGACCATTCCCATTTCACTGTGCATACTGACCGTTCCAGTCACACTGTGCATACTGACTGCCCTGATCACACTGTGCATACTGGCCATTCCATTTACACTGTGCATTCTGGCCGCTCCAATCAGACTGTGCAGACTGACCGTTCCAATTACACTGTGCACACTGACTTCCCTGATCACACTGTGCATACTGACCACTCCAATCACAATGTGCATGCTGACACTCCTATCACACTGAGCACTGATCGACCCGATCACACTGTGCATACTGACCACTCCAATCACACTGTGCATTCTGACCATTCCAATTATTCTGAGCATACTGACCGCTCCAATCACACTGAGCATACTGACCACTCCAATCACACTGTGCATACTGACCACTCCAATCACACTGTGCATACTGACCACTCCAATCACACTGTGCATACTGACCGCTCCAATCACATTGTGCATACTGACCATTCCCATTTCACTGTGCATACTGACCGTTCCAGTCACACTGTGCATACTGACTGCCCTGATCACACTGTGCATACAGACCACTCCAATCACACTGTGCATACTGACCGCTCCTATCACACTGAGCTTACTGACCGCTCCAATCACACGTGCTTATACTGACCACTCCAATCACACTGCATGCTGACCGGTCCAAACACACTGAGCATACTGACCGCTCCAATCACATTGTGCATACAGACCATTCCAATCACACTGTGCATACTGACCGTTTCCAGTCACACTGTGCATACTGACTGTTTCCAGTCACACTGTGCCTACTGAGCACTCCAATCGCACTGTGCGTACTGACCATTCCATTTATTCCGTGCATACTGACCACTCCAATCAAACTGTGCATACTGACCGCTCCAATCACACTGTGCATATTGACCACTCCAATCACATTCTGCATACTGACCATTCCAATTTCACTGTGCATACTGACCGTTCCAGTCACACTGTGCATACTGACTGCCCTGATCCCACTGTGTGTACAGACCACTCCAATCACTCTATGCATACTGACCGCTCCGATCACACTGAGGTTACTGACCGCTCCAATCACACTGGGCATACTGACCACCCCGATCACACTGTGCATACTGACCGTTCCAGTCACACTGTGCATACAGACCACTCCAAACACACTGTGCATATTGACCACTCCAATCACACTGTGCATACTGACCACTCCAATCACACAGCATACTGACCACTTCAATCACACTGTGCAAACTGACCACTCCAATCACACTGTGCATACTGACCGCTCCAATCACACTGTGAATACTGACCGCTCCAATCACACTGTGCATACTGACCACTCCAATCACACTGTGCATACTGACCACTCCAATCACACAGCATACTGACCACTTCAATCACACTGTGCAAACTGACCACTCCAATCACACTGTGCATACTGACCGCTCCAATCACACTGTGAATACTGACCACTCCAATCACACTGTGCATACTGACCACTCCAATCACACAGCATACTGACCACTTCAATCACACTGTGCAAACTGACCACTCCAATCACACTGTGCATTCTGACCACTCCAATCACACTGTGAATACTGACCGCTCCAATCACACTGTGCATACTGACCACTCCAATCACACTGTGCATACTGGTCGCTCCGATCTCACTGAGCATACTGACCGCTCCAATCACATTGTGCACACTGACCATTCCAATCACGCTGTGCATACTGACCATTCCAATCACACTGTGCGTACTGAGCGCTCCAATCACATTGTGCATACTGACCATTCCAATTACACTGTGTATACTGACCGTTCCAATTACTCTGTGCATACTGACCAGTCCAATCACACTGAGCATACTGACCGCTCCAATCACATTGTGCATACTGACCACTAAAATCACTGTGCATACTGACCACTCCAATCACACTGTGCATACTGACTGCCCTGATCCCACTGTGTGTACAGACCACTCCAATCACACTATGCATACTGACCGCTCCGATCACACTGAGGTTACTGACCGCTCCAATCACACTGGGCATACTGACCACCCCGATCACACTGTGCATACTGACCGTTCCAGTCACACTGTGCATACAGACCACTCCAATCACACTGTGCATACTGACCACTCCAATCACACTGTGCATACTGACCACTCCAATCACACAGCATACTGACCACTCCAATCACACTGTGCATACTGACCACTCCAATCACACTGTGCATACTGACTGCCCTGATCACACTGTGCATACAGACCACTCCAATCACACTGTGCATACTGACCGCTCCTATCACACTGAGCTTACTGACCGCTCCAATCACACGTGCATACTGACCACTCCAATCACACTGCATGCTGACCGGTCCAAACACACTGAGCATACTGACCGCTCCAATCACATTGTGCATACAGACCATTCCAATCACACTGTGCATACTGACCGTTTCCAGTCACACTGTGCATACTGACTGTTTCCAGTGACACTGTCCATACTGACCATTCCAATTATTCTGTTCATACTGACCACTCCAATCACACTGTGCATACTGACCGACCCGATCACACTGTGCCTACTGAGCACTCCAATCGCACTGTGCGTACTGACCATTCCATTTATTCCGTGCATACTGACCACTCCAATCAAACTGTGCATACTGACCGCTCCAATCACACTGTGCATATTGACCACTCCAATCACATTCTGCATACTGACCATTCCAATTTCACTGTGCATACTGACCGTTCCAGTCACACTGTGCATACTGACTGCCCTGATCCCACTGTGTGTACAGACCACTCCAATCACACTATGCATACTGACCGCTCCGATCACACTGAGGTTACTGACCGCTCCAATCACACTGGGCATACTGACCACCCCGATCACACTGTGCATACTGACCGTTCCAGTCACACTGTGCATACAGACCACTCCAATCACACTGTGCATACTGACCACTCCAATCACACTGTGCATACTGACCACTCCAATCACACAGCGTACTGACCACTTCAATCACACTGTGCAAACTGACCACTCCAATCACACTGTGCATACTGACCGCTCCTATCACACTGAGCTTACTGACCGCTCCAATCACACTGGGCATACTGACCACTCCAATCACACGTGCATACTGACCACCCCGATCACACTGTGCAGACTGACCGTTCCAGTCACACTGTGCATACTGACTGCCCTGATCACCCTGTGCATACAGACCACTCCAATCAGACTGTGCATACTGACCACTCCAATCACACTGTGCATACTGACCACTCCAATCACACTGTGCATACTGACCATTCCAATTACACTGTGCATACTGACCACTCCAATCACACTGTGAATACTGGCCGCTCCGATCACACTGAGCATACTGACCGCTCCAATCACATTGTGCACACTGACCATTCCAATCACGCTGTGCGTACTGACCACTCCAATCACACTGTGCATACTGACCATTCCAATCACACTGTGCATACTGACTGCTCCAATCACACTGCATACTGACCATTCCAATCACACTGTGCATACTGACCACTCCAATCACACTGTGCATACTGACCACTCCAATCACACTGTGCATGCTGACCATTCCAGTCACATTGTGCATACTGACCGCTCCAATCACACTGCATACTGACTGCCCCGATCACACTGTGCGTACTGACCACTCCAATCACAATGTGCATACTGATCACTCCAATCACACTGTGCAGACTGACCATTCCACTCACACTGTGCATACTGACCATTCCAATTACTCTGTGCATACTGACCGGTCCAATCACACTGTGCAAATTGACCGCTCCAATCACACTGTGTATACTGACCATTCCAATCACACTGTGCATACTGACCATTCCAATTACTCTGTGCATACTGACCACTTCAGTCACACTGTGCATACTGACCATTCCAGTCACACTGTGCATACTGACCGCTCCAACCACACTGCATACTGACCACTCCAATCACACTGCATACTGACCGCCCTGATCAAACTGTGCATACTCTCCACTCCAATCACACTGTGCATGCTGACCATTCCAGTCACATTGTGCATACTGACCGCTCCAATCACACTGTGCAGACTGACCATTCCACTCACTCTGTGCATACTGACCATTCCAATTACTCTCTGCATCCTGACCGTTCCAGTCACACTATGCATACTGACCGCCCTGATCACACTGTGCGTACTGACCACTCCAATCACACTGTGCATTCTGACCTCCCTGATCACACTGTACATACTGACCACTCCAAACACACTGTGCATACTGATCGACCCGATCACACTGTGCATACTGACCACTCCAATCACACTGTGCATACTGAACATTCCAATTATTCTGAGCATACTGACCGCTCCAATCACACTGTGCATACTGACCGCTCCTATCACACTGAGCTTACTGACCGCTCCAATCACACTGGGCATACTGACCACTCCAATCACACGTGCATACTGACCTCCCCGATCACACTGTGCAGACTGACCGTTCCAGTCACACTGTGCATACTGACTGCCCTGATCCCACTGTGTATACAGACCACTCCAATCACACTGTGCATACTGACTGCTCCAATCACACTGGGCATACTGACCACCCCGATCACACAGTGCAGACTGACCGTTCCAGTCACACTGTGCATACTGACTGCCCTGATCACCCTGTGCATACAGACCACTCCAATCACACTGTGCATACTGACCACTCCAATCACACTGTGCATACTGACCACTCCAATCACACTGTGCATACTGACCGCCCTGATCACACTATGCATACTGACCACTCCAATCACACTGGGCATACTGACCGCTCCAGTCACACTGTGCACTTTGACCACTCCAGTCACACTGTGCATACTGATATTCCAATCACACTGTGCATACTGACCACTCCAATCACACTGTGTATACTGGCCATTCCATTTACACTGTGCATTCTGGCCGCTCCAATCACACTGAGCATACTGACCATTCCAATTACACTGTGCATACTGACTTCCCTGATCACACTGTGCATACTGACCACTCCAATCACAATGTGCATGCTGACACTCCTATCACACTGAGCACTGATCGACCCGATCACACTGAGCATACTGACCGCTCCAATCACATTGTGCATACTGACCATTCCCATTTCACTGTGCATACTGACCGTTCCAGTCACACTGTGCACACTGACTGCCCTGATCACACTGTGCATACTGGCCATTCCATTTACACTGTGCATTCTGGCCGCTCCAATCAGACTGTGCAGACTGACCGTTCCAATTACACTGTGCATACTGACTTCCCTGATCACACTGTGCATACTGACCACTCCAATCACAATGTGCATGCCGACACTCCTATCACACTGAGCACTGATCGACCCGATCACACTGTGCATACTGACCACTCCAATCACACTGTGCATTCTGACCATTCCAATTATTCTGAGCATACTGACCACTCCAATCACACTGAGCATACTGACCACTCCAATCACACTGTGCATACTGACCACTCCAATCACACTGTGCATACTGACCACTCCAATCACACTGTGCATACTGACCACTCCAATCACACTGTGCATACTGACCATTCCAATTATTCTGTGCATACTGACCGCTCCAATCACACTGAGCATACTGACCGCTCCAATCACATTGTGCATACTGACCATTCCCATTTCACTGTGCATACTGACCGTTCCAGTCACACTGTGCATACTGACTGCCCTGATCACACTGTGCATACAGACCACTCCAATCACACTGTGCATACTGACCGCTCCTATCACACTGAGCTTACTGACCGCTCCAATCACACGTGCTTATACTGACCACTCCAATCACACTGCATGCTGACCGGTCCAAACACACTGAGCATACTGACCGCTCCAATCACATTGTGCATACAGACCATTCCAATCACACTGTGCATACTGACCGTTTCCAGTCACACTGTGCATACTGACTGTTTCCAGTCACACTGTGCCTACTGAGCACTCCAATCGCACTGTGCGTACTGACCATTCCATTTATTCCGTGCATACTGACCACTCCAATCAAACTGTGCATACTGACCGCTCCAATCACACTGTGCATATTGACCACTCCAATCACATTCTGCATACTGACCATTCCAATTTCACTGTGCATACTGACCGTTCCAGTCACACTGTGCATACTGACTGCCCTGATCCCACTGTGTGTACAGACCACTCCAATCACTCTATGCATACTGACCGCTCCGATCACACTGAGGTTACTGACCGCTCCAATCACACTGGGCATACTGACCACCCCGATCACACTGTGCATACTGACCGTTCCAGTCACACTGTGCATACAGACCACTCCAAACACACTGTGCATATTGACCACTCCAATCACACTGTGCATACTGACCACTCCAATCACACAGCATACTGACCACTTCAATCACACTGTGCAAACTGACCACTCCAATCACACTGTGCATACTGACCGCTCTTATCACACTGAGCTTACTGACCGCTCCAATCACACTGTGCATACTGACTGCCCTGATCACCCTGTGCATACAGACCACTCCAATCACACTGTGCATACTGACCACTCCAATCACACTGTGCATACTGACCACTCCAATCACACTGCATGCTGACCGGTCCAATCACACTGAGCATACTTACCACTCCAATCACAATGTGCATACTGACCATTCCAATTACACTGTGCATACTGACCGTTCCAGTCACACTGTGCGTACAGACCATTCCAATTATTCTGTTCATACTGACCACTCCTATCACACTGAGCATACTGACCGCTCAAATCACACTGTACATACTGACCACTACAATCACACGTGCATACTGACCGGCCCGATCACACTGTGCATACTGCGCACACCAATCACACTGTGCGTACTGACCATTCCAATTATTCTATGCATTCTGACCACTCCAATCACACTGTGAATACTGACCGCTCCAATCACACTGTGCATACTGACCACTCCAATCACACTGTGCATACTGGTCGCTCCGATCTCACTGAGCATACTGACCGCTCCAATCACATTGTGCACACTGACCATTCCAATCACGCTGTGCATACTGACCATTCCAATCACACTGTGCGTACTGAGCGCTCCAATCACATTGTGCATACTGACCATTCCAATTACACTGTGTATACTGACCGTTCCAATTACTCTGTGCATACTGACCGGTCCAATCACACTGAGCATACTGACCGCTCCAATCACATTGTGCATACTGACCACTAAAATCACTGTGCATACTGACCACTCCAATCACACTGTGCATACTGACTGCCCTGATCCCACTGTGTGTACAGACCACTCCAATCACACTATGCATACTGACCGCTCCGATCACACTGAGGTTACTGACCGCTCCAATCACACTGGGCATACTGACCACCCCGATCACACTGTGCATACTGACCGTTCCAGTCACACTGTGCATACAGACCACTCCAATCACACTGTGCATACTGACCACTCCAATCACACTGTGCATACTGACCACTCCAATCACACAGCATACTGACCACTCCAATCACACTGTGCATACTGACCACTCCAATCACACTGTGCATACTGACTGCCCTGATCACACTGTGCATACAGACCACTCCAATCACACTGTGCATACTGGCCGCTCCTATCACACTGAGCTTACTGACCGCTCCAATCACACGTGCATACTGACCACTCCAATCACACTGCATGCTGACCGGTCCAAACACACTGAGCATACTGACCGCTCCAATCACATTGTGCATACAGACCATTCCAATCACACTGTGCATACTGACCGTTTCCAGTCACACTGTGCATACTGACTGTTTCCAGTCACACTGTCCATACTGACCATTCCAATTATTCTGTTCATACTGACCACTCCAATCACACTGTGCATACTGACCGACCCGATCACACTGTGCCTACTGAGCACTCCAATCGCACTGTGCGTACTGACCATTCCATTTATTCCGTGCATACTGACCACTCCAATCAAACTGTGCATACTGACCGCTCCAATCACACTGTGCATATTGACCACTCCAATCACATTCTGCATACTGACCATTCCAATTTCACTGTGCATACTGACCGTTCCAGTCACACTGTGCATACTGACTGCCCTGATCCCACTGTGTGTACAGACCACTCCAATCACACTATGCATACTGACCGCTCCGATCACACTGAGGTTACTGACCGCTCCAATCACACTGGGCATACTGACCACCCCGATCACACTGTGCATACTGACCGTTCCAGTCACACTGTGCATACAGACCACTCCAATCACACTGTGCATACTGACCACTCCAATCACACTGTGCATACTGACCACTCCAATCACACAGCGTACTGACCACTTCAATCACACTGTGCAAACTGACCACTCCAATCACACTGTGCATACTGACCGCTCCTATCACACTGAGCTTACTGACCGCTCCAATCACACTGGGCATACTGACCACTCCAATCACACGTGCATACTGACCACCCCGATCACACTGTGCAGACTGACCGTTCCAGTCACACTGTGCATACTGACTGCCCTGATCACCCTGTGCATACAGACCACTCCAATCACACTGTGCATACTGACCACTCCAATTACACTGTGCATACTGACCACTCCAATCACACTGCATGCTGACCGGTCCAATCTCACTGAGCATACTTACCGCTCCAATCACAATGTGCATACTGACCATTCCAATCACACTGTGCATACTGACCATTCCAGTCACACTGTGCGTACAGACCATTCCAATTATTCTGTTCATACTGACCACTCCTATCACACTGAGCATACTGACCGCTCCAATCACACTGTACATACTGACCACTACAATCACACGTGCATACTGACCGGCCCGATCACACTGTGCATACTGAGCACTCCAATCACACTGTGCGTACTGACCATTCCAATTATTCTATGCATACTGACCACTCCAATCACACTGTGAATACTGACCACTCCAATCACACTGTGCATACTGGCCGCTCCGATCTCACTGAGCATACTGACCGCTCCAATCACATTGTGCACACTGACCATTCCAATCACGCTGTGCGTACTGACCACACCAATCACACTGTGCATACTGACCACTCCAGTCACACTGTGCATACTGACCATTCCAATCACACTGTGCGTACTGACCGCTCCAATCACATTGTGCATACTGACCATTCCAATTACACTGTGTATACTGACCATTCCAATTACTCTGTGCATACTGACCGGTCCAATCACACTGAGCATACTGATCGCTCCAATCACATTGTGCATACTGACCACTACAATCACACGTGCATACTGACCACTCCAATCACACTGTGCATACTGACCGCTCCGATCACACTGAGGTTACTGACCGCTCCAATCACACTGGGCATACTGACCACCCCGATCACACTGTGCATACTGACCGTTCCAGTCACACTGTGCATACTGACTGCCCTGATCACACTGTGCATACAGACCACTCCAATCACACAGTGCATACTGGCCACTCCAATCACACTGCATACTGACCACTCCAATCACACTGTGCATACTGACCACTCCAATCACACTGTGCATACCGACCACTCCAATTACACTGTGTATACTGACCGTTCCAATTACTCTGTGCATACTGACCGGTCCAATGACACTGAGCATACTGACCGCTCCAATCACATAGTGCATACTGACCACTACAATCACACCTGCATACTGACCGACCCGATCACACTGTGCATACTGAACACTCCAATCACACTGTGCGTACTGACCATTCCAATTATTCTGTGCATACTGACCACTCCAATCACACTGTGCATACTGACCACTCCAGTCACACTGTGCATACTGACCACTCCAATCACACTGTGCATACTGGCCGCTCCGATCACACTGAGCATACTGACCGCTCCAATCGCATTGTGCACACTGAGCATTCCAATCACACTGTGCGTACTGACCACTCCAATCACACTGTGCATACTGACCGCCCTGATCAAACTGTGCATACTGACCATTCCAATCACTTTGTGCATACTGACCACTCCAGTCACACTGCATACTGACCACCCCAATCACACTGTGCATACTGACCGCCCTGATCAAACTGTGCATACTGATCACTCCAATCACACTGTGCATACTGACCATTCCAATCACACTGTGCATACTGACCATTCCAATCACACTGTGCATACTGACAGCTCCAACCACACTGCATACTGACCACTCCAATCACACTGCATACTGGCCTCCCTGATCAAACTGTGCATACTCTCCACTCCAATCACACTGTGCATGAAGACCATTCCAGTCACATTGTGCAAACTGACCGCACCAAGCACACTGTGCATACTGACCACTCCAATCACACTGTGCATACTGATCACTCCAATCACACTGTGCACACTGACCATTCCACTCACACTGTGCATACTGACCATTCCAATGACTCTCTGCTAACTGACCGTTCCAGTCACACTATGCATACTGACCGCCGTTATCACACTGTGCATACTGACCACTCCAATGACACTGTGCATTCTGACCTCCCTGATCACACTGTGCATACTGACCACTCCAAACACACTGTACTTACTGATCGACCCGATCACACTGTGCATACTGACCACTCCAATCACACTGTGCATACTGACCATTCCAATTATTCTGTGCATACTGACCGCTCCAATCACACTGAGCATACTGACCGCTCCAATCACATTGTGCATACTGACCATTCCCATTTCACTGTGCATACTGACCGTTCCAGTCACACTGTGCATACTGACTGCCCTTATCACACTGAGATTACTGACCGCTCCAATCACACTGGGCATACTGACCACTCCAATCACACGTGCATACTGACCACCCCGATCACACTGTGCAGACTGACCGTTCCAGTCACACTGTGCAGACAGACCATTCCAGTCACACTGTGCATACTGACCACTCCAATCACACTGTGCATACTGACCACTCCAATCACACTGCATGCTGACCGGTCCAATCACACTGAGCATACTGACCGCTCCAATCACAATGTGCATACTGACCATTCCAATTACACTGTGCATACTGACCGTTCCAGTCACACTGTGCGTACAGACCATTCCAATTATTCTGTTCATACTGACCACTCCTATCACACTGAGCATACTGACCGCTCCAATCACACTGTACATACTGACCACTACAATCACACGTGCATACTGACCGGCCCGATCACACTGTGCATACTGAGCACACCAATCACACTGTGCGTACTGACCATTCCAATTCTATGCATACTGACCACTCCAATCACACTGTGAATACTGACAGCTCCAATCACACTGTGCATACTGACCACTCCAATCACACTGTGCATACTGGTCGCTCCGATCTCACTGAGCATACTGACCGCTCCAATCACATTGTGCACACTGACCATTCCAATCACGCTGTGCATACTGACCATTCCAATCACACTGTGCGTACTGAGCGCTCCAATCACATTGTGCATACTGACCATTCCAATTACACTGTGTATACTGACCGTTCCAATTACTCTGTGCATACTGACCGGTCCAATCACACTGAGCATACTGACTGCTCCAATCACATTGTGCATACTGACCACTAAAATCACTGTGCATACTGACCACTCCAATCACACTGTGCATACTGACTGCCCTGATCCCACTGTGTGTACAGGCCACTCCAATCACACTATGCGTACTGACCGCTCCGATCACACTGAGGTTACTGACCGCTCCAATCACACTGGGCGTACTGACCACCCCGATCACACTGTGCATTCCTGACCGTTCCAGTCACACTGTGCATACAGACCACTCCAATCACACTGTGCGTACTGACCACTCCAATCACACTGTGCATACTGACCACTCCAATCACACAGCATACTGACCACTCCAATCACACTGTGCATATTGACCACTCCAATCACACTGTGCATACTGACCGCTCCTATCACACTGAGCTTACTGACCGCTCCAATCACACTGGGCATACTGACCACCCCAATCACACGTGCATACTGACCATTCCAATTATTCTATGCATACTGACCACACCAATCACACTGTGCATACTGACCACTCCAGTCACACTGTGCATACTGACCACTCCAATCACACTGTGCATACTGACCACTCCAATCACACTGTGCATACTGACCATTCCAATCACACTGTGCATACTGACCATTCCAATCACTTTGTGCATACTGACCACTCCAGTCACACTGCATACTGACCACCCCAATCACACTGTGCATACTGACCGCCCTGATCAAACTGTGCATACTGACCATTCCAATCACTTTGTGCATACTGACCACTCCAGTCACACTGCATACTGACCACCCCAATCACACTGTGCATACTGACTGCCCTGATCAAACTGTGCATACTGATCACTCCATCACACTGTGCATACTGACCATTCCAATCACACTGTGCATACTGACCATTCCAATCACACTGTGCATACTGACAGCTCCAACCACACTGCATACGGACCACTCCAATCACACTGCATACTGGCCTCCCTGATCAAACTGTGCATACTCTCCACTCCAATCACACTGTGCATGCAGACCATTCCAGTCACATTGTGCATACTGACCGCACCAAGCACACTGTGCATACTGACCACTCCAATCACACTGTGCATACTGATCACTCCAATCACACTGTGCACACTGACCATTCCACTCACACCGTGCATACTGACCATTCCAATGACTCTCTGCTAACTGACCGTTCCAGTCACACTATGCATACTGACCGCCGTTATCACACTGTGCATACTGACCACTCCAATGACACTGTGCATTCTGACCTCCCTGATCACACTGTGCATACTGACCACTCCAAACACACTGTACTTACTGATCGACCCGATCACACTGTGCATACTGACCACTCCAATCACACTGTGCATACTGACCATTCCAATTATTCTGTGCATACTGACCGCTCCAATCACACTGAGCATACTGACCGCTCCAATCACATTGTGCATACTGACCATTCCCATTTCACTGTGCATACTGACCGTTCCAGTCACACTGTGCATACTGACTGCCCTGATCACACTGTGCATACAGACCACTCCAATCACACTGTGCACACTGACCGCTCCTATCACACTGAGCTTACTGACCGCTCCAATCACACTGGGCATACTGACCACTCCAATCACACGTGCATACTGACCACCCCGATCACACTGTGCAGACTGACCGTTCCAGTCACACTGTGCAGACTGACCATTCCAGTCACACTGTGCATACTGACCACTCCAATCACACTGTGCATACTGACCACTCCAATCACACTGCATGCTGACCGGTCCAATCACACTGAGCATACTGACCGCTCCAATCACAATGTGCATACTGACCATTCCAATTACACTGTGCATACTGACCGTTCCAGTCACACTGTGCGTACAGACCATTCCAATTATTCTGTTCATACTGACCACTCCTATCACACTGAGCATACTGACCGCTCCAATCACACTGTACATACTGACCACTACAATCACACGTGCATACTGACCGGCCCGATCACACTGTGCATACTGAGCACACCAATCACACTGTGCGTACTGACCATTCCAATTATTCTATGCATACTGACCACTCCAATCACACTGTGAATACTGACCGCTCCAATCACACTGTGCATACTGACCACTCCAATCACACTGTGCATACTGGTCGCTCCGATCTCACTGAGCATACTGACCGCTCCAATCACATTGTGCACACTGACCATTCCAATCACGCTGTGCATACTGACCATTCCAATCACACTGTGCGTACTGAGCGCTCCAATCACATTGTGCATACTGACCATTCCAATTACACTGTGTATACTGACCATTCCAATTACTCTGTGCATACTGACCGGTCCAATCACACTGAGCATACTGACTGCTCCAATCACATTGTGCATACTGACCACTAAAATCACTGTGCATACTGACCACTCCAATCACACTGTGCATACTGACTGCCCTGATCCCACTGTGTGTACAGACCACTCCAATCACACTATGCGTACTGACCGCTCCGATCACACTGAGGTTACTGACCGCTCCAATCACACTGGGCGTACTGACCACCCCGATCACACTGTGCATTCCTGACCGTTCCAGTCACACTGTGCATACAGACCACTCCAATCACACTGTGCGTACTGACCACTCCAATCACACTGTGCATACTGACCACTCCAATCACACAGCATACTGACCACTCCAATCACACTGTGCATACTGACCACTCCAATCACACTGTGCGTACTGACAGCTCCTATCACACTGAGCTTACTGACCGCTCCAATCACACTGGGCATACTGACCACCCCAATGACACGTGCATACTGACCACCCCGATCACACTGTGCATACTGACAGCTCCTATCACACTGAGCTTACTGACCGCTCCAATCACACTGGGCATACTGACCACCCCAATCACACTGGGCATACTGACCACCCCAATCACATGTGCATACTGACCACCCCGATCACACTGTGCAGACTGACCGTTCCTGTCACACTGTGCATACTGACTGCCCTGATCACCCTGTGCATACAGACCACTCCAATCACACTGTGCATACTGACCACCCCAATCACACGTGCATACTGACCACTCCAATCACACTGTGCATACTGACCACTCCAATCACACTGCATGCTGACCGGTCCAATTACATACACTGTGCATACTGACCGTTCCAGTCACACTGTGCGTACAGACCATTCCAATTATTCTGTTCATACTGACCACTCCTATCACACTGAGCATACTGACCGCTCCAATCACACTGTACATACTGACCACTACAATCACACGTGCATACTGACCGGCCCGATCACACTGTGCATACTGAGCACTCCAATCACACTGTGCGTACTGACCATTCCAATTATTCTATGCATACTGACCACTCCAATCACACTGTGAATACTGACCACTCCAATCACACTGTGCATACTGGCCGCTCCGATCTCACTGAGCATACTGACCGCTCCAATCACATTGTGCACACTGACCATTCCAATCACGCTGTGCGTACTGACCACACCAATCACCCTGTGCATACTGACCACTCCAGTCACACTGTGCATACTGACCATTCCAATCACACTGTGCCTACTGACCGCTCCAATCACATTGTGCATACTGACCATTCCAATTACACTGTGTATACTGACCGTTCCAATTACTCTGTGCATACTGACCGGTCCAATCACACTGAGCATACTGACCGCTCCAATCACATTGTGCATACTGACCACTACAATCACACGTGCATACTGACCACTCCAATCACACTGTGCATACTGACCGCTCCGATCACACTGAGGTTACTGACCGCTCCAATCACACTGGGCATACTGACCACCCCGATCACACTGCATACTGACCGTTCCAGTCACACTGTGCATACTGACTGCCCTGATCACACTGTGCATACAGACCACTCCAATCACACAGTGCATACTGGCCACTCCAATCACACTGCATACTGACCACTCCAATCACACTGTGCATGCTGACCACTCCAATCACACTGTGCATACCGACCACTCCAATTACACTGTGTATACTGACCGTTCCAATTACTCTGTGCATACTGACCGGTCCAATCACACTGAGCGTACTGACCGCTCCAATCACATAGTGCATACTGACCACTACAATCACACCTGCATACTGACCGACCCGATCACACTGTGCGTACTGAACACTCCAATCACACTGTGCGTACTGACCATTCCAATTATTCTGTGCATACTGACCGCTCCAATCACACTGTGCATACTGACCGCTCCAATCACACTGTGCATATTGACCACTTCAATCACCCTGTGCATACTGACCACTCCAGTCACACTGTGCATACTGACCACTATAATCACACTGTGCATACTGGCCGCTCCGATCACACTGAGCATACTGACCGCTCCAATCGCATTGTGCACACTGACCATTCCAATCACACTGTGCGTACTGACCACTCCAATCACACTGTGCATACTGACCATTCCAATCACTTTGTGCATACTGACCACTCCAGTCACACTGCATACTGACCACCCCAATTACACTGTGCATACTGACCGCCCTGATCAAACTGCATACTGATCACTCCAATCACACTGTGCAGACTGACCATTCCACTCACACTGTGCATACTGACCATTCCAATTACTCTGTGTATACTGACCACTCCAATCACACTGTGCATACTGACCATTCCAATCACACTGTGCATACTGACCATTCCAATCACACTGTGCATACTGACTGCTCCAACCACACTGCATACTGACCACTCCAATCACACTGCTTACTGACCGCCCTGATCAAATTGTGCATACTCTCCACTCCAATCACACTGTGCATGCAGACCATTCCAGTCACATTGTGCATACTGACCGCACCAAGCACACTGTGCATACTGACCACTCCAATCACACTGTGCATACTGATCACTCCAATCACATTGTGCTGACTGACCATTCCACTCACACTGTGCATACTGACCATTCCAATGACTCTCTGCTAACTGACCGTTCCAGTCACACTATGCATACTGACCGCCGTGATCACACTGTGCATACTGACCACTCCAATCACACTGTGCATTCTGACCTCCCTGATCACACTGTGCATACTGACCACTCCAAACACACTGTACTTACTGACCATTCCAATTATTCTGTGCATACTGACCGCTCCAATCGCACTGAGCATACTGACCGCTCCAATCACATTGTGCATACTGACCATTCCCATTTCACTGTGCATACTGACCGTTGCAGTCACTCTGTGCATACTGACTGCCCTGATCACACTGTGCATACAGACCACTCCAATCACACTGTGCACACTGACCGCTCCTATCACACTGAGCTTACTGACCGCTCCAATCACACTGGGCATACTGACCACTCCAATCACACGTGCATACTGACCACCCCGATCACACTGTGCAGACTGACCGTTCCAGTCACACTGTGCATACTGACTGCCCTGATCACCCTGTGCATACAGACCACTCCAATCACACTGTGCATACTGACCACTCCAATCACACTGTGCATACTGACCACTCCAATCACACTGCATGCTGACCGGTCCAATCACACTGAGCATACTTACCGCTCCAATCACAATGTGCATACTGACCATTCCAATTACACTGTGCATACTGACCGTTCCAGTCACACTGTGCGTACAGACCATTCCAATTATTCTGTTCATACTGACCGCTCCAATCACACTGAGCATACTGACCACTACAATCACACGCGCATACTGACCGGCCCGATCACACTGTGCATACTGAGCACACCAATCACACTGTGCGTACTGACCATTCCAATTATTCTATGCATACTGACCACTCCAATCACACTGTGAATACTGACCGCTCCAATCACACTGTGCATACTGACCACTCCAATCACACTGTGCATACTGGTCGCTCCGATCTCACTGAGCATACTGACCGCTCCAATCACATTGTGCACACTGACCATTCCAATCACGCTGTGCATACTGACCATTCCAATCACACTGTGCGTACTGAGCGCTCCAATCACATTGTTCATACTGACCATTCCAATTACACTGTGTATACTGACCATTCCAATTACTCTGTGCATACTGACCGGTCCAATCACACTGAGCATACTGACCGCTCCAATCACATTGTGCATACTGACCACTAAAATCACTGTGCATACTGACCACTCAAATCACACTGTGCATACCGACTGCCCTGATCCCACTGTGTGTACAGACCACTCCAATCATACTATGCGTACTGACCGCTCCGATCACACTGAGGTTACTGACCGCTCCTATCACACTGGGCGTACTGACCACCCCGATCACACTGTGCATTCCTGACCGTTCCAGTCACACTGTGCATACAGACCACTCCAATCACACTGTGCGTACTGACCACTCCAATCACACTGTGCATACTGACCACTCCAATCACACAGCATACTGACCACTCCAATCACACTGTGCATACTGACCACTCCAATCACACTGTGCGTACTGACAGCTCCTATCACACTGAGCTTACTGACCGCTCCAATCACACTGGGCATACTGACCACCCCAATCACACTGGGCATACTGACCACCCCAATCACACGTGCATACTGACCACCCCGATCACACTGTGCAGACTGACCGTTCCAGTCACACTGTGCATACTGACTGCCCTGATCACCCTGTGCATACAGACCACTCCAATCACACTGTGCATACTGACCACCCCAATCACACGTGCATACTGACCACTCCAATCACACTGTGCATACTGACCACTCCAATCACACTGCATGCTGACCGGTCCAATTACACTGTGCATACTGACCGTTCCAGTCACACTGTGCGTACAGACCATTCCAATTATTCTGTTCATACTGACCACTCCTATCACACTGAGCATACTGACCGCTCCAATCACACTGTACATACTGACCACTACAATCACACGTGCATACTGACCGGCCCGATCACACTGTGCATACTGAGCACTCCAATCACACTGTGCGTACTGACCATTCCAATTATTCTATGCATACTGACCACTCCAATCACACTGTGAATACTGACCACTCCAATCACACTGTGCATACTGGCCGCTCCGATCTCACTGAGCATACTGACCGCTCCAATCACATTGTGCACACTGACCATTCCAATCACGCTGTGCGTACTGACCACACCAATCACCCTGTGCATACTGACCACTCCAGTCACACTGTGCATACTGACCATTCCAATCACACTGTGCCTACTGACCGCTCCAATCACATTGTGCATACTGACCATTCCAATTACACTGTGTATACTGACCGTTCCAATTACTCTGTGCATACTGACCGGTCCAATCACACTGAGCATACTGACCGCTCCAATCACATTGTGCATACTGACCACTACAATCACACGTGCATACTGACCACTCCAATCACACTGTGCATACTGACCGCTCCGATCACACTGAGGTTACTGACCGCTCCAATCACACTGGGCATACTGACCACCCCGATCACACTGCATACTGACCGTTCCAGTCACACTGTGCATACTGACTGCCCTGATCACACTGTGCATACAGACCACTCCAATCACACAGTGCATACTGGCCACTCCAATCACACTGCATACTGACCACTCCAATCACACTGTGCATGCTGACCACTCCAATCACACTGTGCATACCGACCACTCCAATTACACTGTGTATACTGACCGTTCCAATTACTCTGTGCATACTGACCGGTCCAATCACACTGAGCGTACTGACCGCTCCAATCACATAGTGCATACTGACCACTACAATCACACCTGCATACTGACCGACCCGATCACACTGTGCGTACTGAACACTCCAATCACACTGTGCGTACTGACCATTCCAATTATTCTGTGCATACTGACCGCTCCAATCACACTGTGCATACTGACCGCTCCAATCACACTGTGCATATTGACCACTTCAATCACCCTGTGCATACTGACCACTCCAGTCACACTGTGCATACTGACCACTATAATCACACTGTGCATACTGGCCGCTCCGATCACACTGAGCATACTGACCGCTCCAATCGCATTGTGCACACTGACCATTCCAATCACACTGTGCGTACTGACCACTCCAATCACACTGTGCATACTGACCATTCCAATCACTTTGTGCATACTGACCACTCCAGTCACACTGCATACTGACCACCCCAATTACACTGTGCATACTGACCGCCCTGATCAAACTGTGCATACTGATCACTCCAATCACACTGTGCAGACTGACCATTCCACTCACACTGTGCATACTGACCATTCCAATTACTCTGTGTATACTGACCACTCCAATCACACTGTGCATACTGACCATTCCAATCACACTGTGCATACTGACCATTCCAATCACACTGTGCATACTGACAGCTCCAACCACACTGCATACTGACCACTCCAATCACACTGCTTACTGACCGCCCTGATCAAATTGTGCATACTCTCCACTCCAATCACACTGTGCATGCAGACCATTCCAGTCACATTGTGCATACTGACCGCACCAAGCACACTGTGCATACTGACCACTCCAATCACACTGTGCATACTGATCACTCCAATCACATTGTGCTGACTGACCATTCCACTCACACTGTGCATACTGACCATTCCAATGACTCTCTGCTAACTGACCGTTCCAGTCACACTATGCATACTGACCGCCGTGATCACACTGTGCATACTGACCACTCCAATCACACTGTGCATTCTGACCTCCCTGATCACACTGTGCATACTGACCACTCCAAACACACTGTACTTACTGACCATTCCAATTATTCTGTGCATACTGACCGCTCCAATCGCACTGAGCATACTGACCGCTCCAATCACATTGTGCATACTGACCATTCCCATTTCACTGTGCATACTGACCGTTGCAGTCACTCTGTGCATACTGACTGCCCTGATCACACTGTGCATACAGACCACTCCAATCACACTGTGCACACTGACCGCTCCTATCACACTGAGCTTACTGACCGCTCCAATCACACTGGGCATACTGACCACTCCAATCACACGTGCATACTGACCACCCCGATCACACTGTGCAGACTGACCGTTCCAGTCACACTGTGCATACTGACTGCCCTGATCACCCTGTGCATACAGACCACTCCAATCACACTGTGCATACTGACCACTCCAATCACACTGTGCATACTGACCACTCCAATCACACTGCATGCTGACCGGTCCAATCACACTGAGCATACTTACCGCTCCAATCACAATGTGCATACTGACCATTCCAATTACACTGTGCATACTGACCGTTCCAGTCACACTGTGCGTACAGACCATTCCAATTATTCTGTTCATACTGACCGCTCCAATCACACTGAGCATACTGACCACTACAATCACACGCGCATACTGACCACCCCAATCACACTGTGCATACTGGTCGCTCCGATCTCACTGAGCATACTGACCGCTCCAATCACATTGTGCACACTGACCATTCCAATCACGCTGTGCATACTGACCATTCCAATCACACTGTGCGTACTGAGCGCTCCAATCACATTGTGCATACTGACCATTCCAATTACACTGTGTATACTGACCGTTCCAATTACTCTGTGCATACTGACCGGTCCAATCACACTGAGCATACTGACCGCTCCAATCACATTGTGCATACTGACCACTAAAATCACTGTGCATACTGACCACTCCAATCACACTGTGCATACTGACTGCCCTGATCCCACTGTGTGTACAGACCACTCCAATCACACTATGCGTACTGACCGCTCCGATCACACTGAGGTTACTGACCGCTCCAATCACACTGGGCATACTGACCAACGCGATCACACTGTGCATACTGACCGTTCCAGTCACACTGTGCATACAGACCACTCCAATCACACTGTGCATACTGCCCACTCCAATCACACTGTGCATACTGACCACTCCAATCACACAGCATACTGACCACTCCAATCACACTGTGCATACTGACCACTCCAATCACACTGTGCATACTGACCGCTCCTATCACACTGAGCTTACTGACCGCTCCAATCACACTGGGCATACTGACCACTCCAATCACACGTGCATACTGACCACCCCGATCACACTGTGCAGACTGACCGTTCCAGTCACACTGTGCATACTGACTGCCCTGATCACCCTGTGCATACAGACCACTCCAATCACACTGTGCATACTGACCACTCCAATCACACTGTGCATACTGACCACTCCAATCACACTGCATGCTGACCGGTCCAATCACACTGAGCATACTTACCGCTCCAATCACAATGTGCATACTGACCATTCCAATTGCACTGTGCATATTGACCGTTCCAGTCACACTGTGCGTACAGACCACTCCAATCATACTGTGCATACTGACCACTCCAATCACACTGTGCATACTGACCATTCCAATTATTCTGTGCATACTGACCGCTCCAATCACACTGAGCATACTGACCGCTCCAATCACATTCTGCATACTGACCATTCCAATTTCACTGTGCATACTGACCGTTCCAGTCACACTGTGCATACTGACTGCCCTGATCCCACTGTGTATACAGACCACTCCAATCACACTGTGCATACTGACCACTCCAAGCACACTGCATACTGACCACTCCAATCACACTGTGCATACTGACCACTCCAACCACACTGTGCATACCGACCACTCCAATCACACTGTGCATACTGACCACTACAATCACACGTGCATACTGACCGACCCGATCACACTGTGCATGCTGAACACTCCAATCACACTGTGCGTACTGACCATTCCAATCACACTGTGCATACTGACCGCTCCAATCACATTGTGCGTACTGACCATTCCAATCACACTGTGCATACTGACCGCTCCAATCACATTGTGCATATTGACCACTCCAATCACACTGTGCATACTGACCGCTCCAATCATACTGTGCATACTGACCATTCCAATTACACTGTGCATACTGACCACTCCAATTACACTGTGCATACTGACCACTCCAATCACACTGTGCATACTGACCACTCCAATCACACAGCATACTGACCACTCCAATCACACTGTGCATACTGACCACTCCAATCACACTGTGCATACCGACCACTCCAATCACACTGTGCATACTGACCACTCCAATCACACTGCATACTGATCACTCCAATCACACTGTGCATACTGACCACTCCAATCACATTGTGCGTACTGACCACTCCAATCACACTGTGCGTACTGACCACTCCAATCACACTGTGCATACTGACCATTCCAATCACACTGTGCACTGACCGCTCCAATCACACTGCATACTGAGCACTCCAATTACACTGTGCATACTGACCGCCCTGATCAAATTGTGCATACTTACCACTCTAATCACACTGTGCATACTGACCGTTCCAGTCACACTGTGCATACTGACCACTCCAATCACACTGTGCATACTGACCACTCCAATCACACTGTGCATACTGACCACCCTGATCACACTGTGCATACTGACCACCCTGATCACACTGTGCATACTGACCGCTCCAATCACACTGTGCATACTGGCCGCTCCGATCACACTGAGCATACTGACCGCTCCAATCACGTTGTGCACACTGACCATTCCAATCACGCTGTGCGTACTGACCACTCCAATCACACTGTGCATACTGACCATTCCAATCACACTGTGCATACTGACCGCTCAAATCACACTGCATACTGACCACTCCAATCACACTGTGCATACTGACCATTCCAATCACACTGTGCGTACTGACCATTCCAATTATTCTATGCATACTGACCACTCCAATCACACTGTGCAGACTGACCGCTCCAATCACACTGTGCATATTGACCACTCCAATCACACTGTGCATACTGACCGCCCTGATCACACTGAGCATACTGACCACCCTGATCACACTGTGCATACTGAGCACTCCAATCACACTGTGCGTACTGACCATTCCAATTATTCTATGCATACTGACCACTCCAATCACACTGTGCAGACTGACCGCTCCAATCACACTGTGCATATTGACCACTCCAATCACACTGTGCATACTGAACGCCCCGATCACACTGTGCATACTGACCACTCCAATCACACTGTGCATACTGACCGACCCGATCACACTGTGCATACTGACCACTCCAATCACACTGTGCATACTGACCATTCCAATTATTCGGTTCATACTGACCACTCCTATCACACTGAGCATACTGACCGCTCCAATCACACTGTGCATACTGACCACTCGAATCACACGTGCATACTGACCGACCCGATCGCACTGTGTATGCTGACCACTCCACTCACTCTGCCCATACTGACCACTCCAATCACACTTGCTTACTGGCCGCTTCGATCAGACTGAGCATACTGACCACTCCAATCACATTGTGCACACTGACCATTCCAATCACACTGTGCGTACTGACCACTCCAATCACACTGTGCGTACTAACCACTCCAATCACACTGTGCATACTGACCGTTCCAGTCACACTGTGCATACAGACCACTCCAATCACACTGTGCACACTGACCGCTCCTATCACACTGAGCTTACTGACCGCTCCAATCACACTGGGCATACTGACCACTACAATCACACGTGCATACTGACCACCCCGATCACACTGTGCAGACTGACCGTTCCAGTCACACTGTGCATACTGACTGCCCTGATCACCCTGTGCATACAGACCACTCCAATCACACTGTGCATACTGACCACTCCAATCACACTGTGCATACTGACCACTCCAATCACACTGCATGCTGACCGGTCCAATCACACTGAGCATACTGACCGCTCCAATCACAATGTGCATACTGACCATTCCAATTACACTGTGCATACTGACCGTTCCAGTCACACTGTGCGTACAGACCATTCCAATTATTCTGTTCATACTGACCACTCCTATCACACTGAGCATACTGACCGCTCCAATCACACTGTGCATACTGACCCCTACAATCACACGTGCATACTGACCGGCCCGATCACACTGTGCATACTGAGCACTCCAATCACACTGTGCGTACTGACCATTCCAATTATTCTATGCATACTGACCACTCCAATCACACTGTGAATACTGACCGCTCCAATCACACTGTGCATACTGACCACTCCAATCACACTGTGCATACTGGCCGCTCCGATCACACTGAGCATACTGACCGCTCCAATCACATTGTGCACACTGACCATTCCAATCACGCTGTGCGTACTGACCACACCAATCACACTGTGCATACTGACCACTCCAGTCACACTGTGCATACTGACCACTCCAATCATATTGTGCATACTGACCACTCCAATCACACTGTGCATACTGACCATTCCAATTATTCTGTGCATACTGACCGCTCCAATCACACTGAGCATACTGACCGCTCCAATCACATTCTGCATACTGACCATTCCAATTTCACTGTGCATACTGACCGTTCCAGTCACACTGTGCATACTGACCACTCCAGTCACACTGTGCATACTGACCACTCCAATCATATTGTGCATACTGACCACTCCAATCACACTGTGCATACTGACCATTCCAATTATTCTGTGCATACTGACCGCTCCAATCACACTGAGCATACTGACCGCTCCAATCACATTCTGCATACTGACCATTCCAATTTCACTGTGCATACTGACCGTTCCAGTCACACTGTGCATACTGACTGCCCTGATTCCACTGTGTATACAGACCACTCCAATCACACTGTGCATACTGATCACTCCAAGCACACTGCATACTGACCACTCCAATCACACTGTGCATACTGACCACTCCAACCACACTGTGCATACCGACCACTCCAATCACACTGTGCATACTGACCACTACAATCACACGTGCATACTGACCGACCCGATCACACTGTGCATGCTGAACACTCCAATCACACTGTGCGTACTGACCATTCCAATCACACTGTGCATACTGACCGCTCCAATCACATTGTGCATACTGACCATTCCAATTACACTGTGCATATTGACCACTCCAATCACACTGTGCATACTGACCGCTCCAATCATACTGTGCATACTGACCATTCCAATTACACTGTGCATACTGACCACTCCAATTACACTGTGCATACTGACCACTCCAATCACACTGTGCATACTGACCACTCCAATCACACAGCATACTGACCACTCCAATCACACTGTGCATACTGACCACTCCAATCACACTGTGCATACTGACCGCTCCTATCACACTGATCATACTGACCGCTCCAATCACACTGTGCATACTGACCACTCCAGTCACACTGTGCATATTGACCACTCCAATCACACTGTGCATTCCGACCACTCCAATCACACTGTGCATACTGACCACTCCAATCACACTGCATACTGACCACTCCAATCACACTGTGCATACTGACCACTCGAATCACATTGTGCGCACTGACCACTCCAATCACACTGTGCGTACTGACCACTCCAATCACACTGTGCATACTGACCATTCCAATCACACTGTGCACTGACCGCTCCAATCACACTGCATACTGACCACTCCAATTACACTGTGCATACTGACCGCCCTGATAAAATTGTGCATACTTACCACTATAATCACACTGTGCATACTGACCGTTCCAGTCACACTGTGCATACTGACCACTCCAATCACACTGTGCATACTGACCACTCCAATCACACTTTGCATACTGACCATTCCAATCACACTGTGCGTACTGACCACCCTGATCACACTGTGCATACTGACCGCTCCAATCACACTGTGCATACTGGCCGCTCCGATCACACTGAGCATACTGACCGCTCCAATCACATTGTGCACACTGACCATTCCAATCACGCTATGCGTACTGACCACTCCAATCACACTGTGCATACTGACCATTCCAATCACACTGTGCATACTGACCGCTCAAATCACACTGCATACTGACCACTCCAATCACACTGTGCATACTGACCATTCCAATCACACTGTGCGTACTGACCATTCCAATTATTCTATGCATACTGACCACTCCAATCACACTGTGCAGACTGACCGCTCCAATCACACTGTGCATATTGACCACTCTAATCACACTGTGCATACTGACCGCCCTGATCACACTGAGCATACTGACCACCCTGATCACACTGTGCATACTGAGCACTCCAATCACACTGTGCGTACTGACCATTCCAATTAATCTATGCATACTGACCACTCCAATCACACTGTGCAGACTGACCGCTCCAATCACACTGTGCATATTGACCACTCCAATCACACTGTGCATACTGAACGCCCCGATCACACTGTGCATACTGACCACTCCAATCACACTGTGCATACTGACCGACCCGATCACACTGTGCATACTGACCACTCCAATCACACTGTGCATACTGACCATTCCAATTATTCGGTTCATACTGACCACTCCTATCACACTGAGCATACTGACCGCTCCAATCACACTGTGCATACTGACCACTCGAATCACACGTGCATACTGACCGACCCGATCGCACTGTGTATGCTGACCACTCCACTCACTCTGCCCATACTGACCACTCCAATCACTTGCTTACTGGCCGCTTCGATCACACTGAGCATACTGACCACTCCAATCACATTGTGCACACTGACCATTCCAATCATACTGTGCGTACTGACCACTCCAATCACACTGTGCGTACTAACCACTCCAATCACACTGTGCATACTGACCGTTCCAGTCACACTGTGCATACAGACCACTCCAATCACACTGTGCACACTGACCGCTCCTATCACACTGAGCTTACTGACCGCTCCAATCACACTGGGCATACTGACCACTACAATCACACGTGCATACTGACCACCCCGATCACACTGTGCAGACTGACCGTTCCAGTCACACTGTGCATACTGACTGCCCTGATCACCCTGTGCATACAGACCACTCCAATCACACTGTGCATACTGACCACTCCAATCACACTGTGCATACTGACCACTCCAATCACACTGCATGCTGACCGGTCCAATCACACTGAGCATACTTACCGCTCCAATCACAATGTGCATACTGACCATTCCAATTACACTGTGCATACTGACCGTTCCAGTCACACTGTGCGTACAGACCATTCCAATTATTCTGTTCATACTGACCACTCCTATCACACTGAGCATACTGACCGCTCCAATCACACTGTGCATACTGACCCCTACAATCACACGTGCATACTGACCGGCCCGATCACACTGTGCATACTGAGCACTCCAATCACACTGTGCGTACTGACCATTCCAATTATTCTATGCATACTGACCACTCCAATCACACTGTGAATACTGACCGCTCCAATCACACTGTGCATACTGACCACTCCAATCACACTGTGCATACTGGCCGCTCCGATCACACTGAGCATACTGACCGCTCCAATCACATTGTGCACACTGACCATTCCAATCACGCTGTGCGTACTGACCACACCAATCACACTGTGCATACTGACCACTCCAGTCACACTGTGCATACTGACCACTCCAATCATATTGTGCATACTGACCACTCCAATCACACTGTGCATACTGACCATTCCAATTATTCTGTGCATACTGACCGCTCCAATCACACTGAGCATACTGACCGCTCCAATCACATTCTGCATACTGACCATTCCAATTTCACTGTGCATACTGACCGTTCCAGTCACACTGTGCATACTGACCACTCCAGTCACACTGTGCATACTGACCACTCCAATCATATTGTGCATACTGACCACTCCAATCACACTGTGCATACTGACCATTCCAATTATTCTGTGCATACTGACCGCTCCAATCACACTGAGCATACTGACCGCTCCAATCACATTCTGCATACTGACCATTCCAATTTCACTGTGCATACTGACCGTTCCAGTCACACTGTGCATACTGACTGCCCTGATTCCACTGTGTATACAGACCACTCCAATCACACTGTGCATACTGATCACTCCAAGCACACTGCATACTGACCACTCCAATCACACTGTGCATACTGACCACTCCAACCACACTGTGCATACCGACCACTCCAATCACACTGTGCATACTGACCACTACAATCACACGTGCATACTGACCGACCCGATCACACTGTGCATGCTGAACACTCCAATCACACTGTGCGTACTGACCATTCCAATCACACTGTGCATACTGACCGCTCCAATCACATTGTGCATACTGACCATTCCAATTACACTGTGCATATTGACCACTCCAATCACACTGTGCATACTGACCGCTCCAATCATACTGTGCATACTGACCATTCCAATTACACTGTGCATACTGACCACTCCAATTACACTGTGCATACTGACCACTCCAATCACACTGTGCATACTGACCACTCCAATCACACAGCATACTGACCACTCCAATCACACTGTGCATACTGACCACTCCAATCACACTGTGCATACTGACCGCTCCTATCACACTGATCATACTGACCGCTCCAATCACACTGTGCATACTGACCACTCCAGTCACACTGTGCATATTGACCACTCCAATCACACTGTGCATTCCGACCACTCCAATCACACTGTGCATACTGACCACTCCAATCACACTGCATACTGACCACTCCAATCACACTGTGCATACTGACCACTCCAATCACATTGTGCGCACTGACCACTCCAATCACACTGTGCGTACTGACCACTCCAATCACACTGTGCATACTGACCATTCCAATCACACTGTGCACTGACCGCTCCAATCACACTGCATACTGACCACTCCAATTACACTGTGCATACTGACCGCCCTGATAAAATTGTGCATACATACCACTCTAATCACACTGTGCATACTGACCGTTCCAGTCACACTGTGCATACTGACCACTCCAATCACACTGTGCATACTGACCACTCCAATCACACTTTGCATACTGACCATTCCAATCACACTGTGCGTACTGACCACCCTGATCACACTGTGCATACTGACCGCTCCAATCACACTGTGCATACTGGCCGCTCCGATCACACTGAGCATACTGACCGCTCCAATCACATTGTGCACACTGACCATTCCAATCACGCTGTGCGTACTGACCACTCCAATCACACTGTGCATACTGACCATTCCAATCACACTGTGCATACTGACCGCTCAAATCACACTGCATACTGACCACTCCAATCACACTGTGCATACTGACCATTCCAATCACACTGTGCGTACTGACCATTCCAATTATTCTATGCATACTGACCACTCCAATCACACTGTGCAGACTGACCGCTCCAATCACACTGTGCATATTGACCACTCTAATCACACTGTGCATACTGACCGCCCTGATCACACTGAGCATACTGACCACCCTGATCACACTGTGCATACTGAGCACTCCAATCACACTGTGCGTACTGACCATTCCAATTAATCTATGCATACTGACCACTCCAATCACACTGTGCAGACTGACCGCTCCAATCACACTGTGCATATTGACCACTCCAATCACACTGTGCATACTGAACGCCCCGATCACACTGTGCATACTGACCACTCCAATCACACTGTGCATACTGACCATTCCAATTATTCGGTTCATACTGACCACTCCTATCACACTGAGCATACTGACCGCTCCAATCACACTGTGCATATTGACCACTCCAATCACACTGTGCATACTGAACGCCCCGATCACACTGTGCATACTGACCACTCCAATCACACTGTGCATACTGACCATTCCAATTATTCGGTTCATACTGACCACTCCTATCACACTGAGCATACTGACCGCTCCAATCACACTGTGCATACTGACCACTCGAATCACACGTGCATACTGACCGACCCGATCGCACTGTGTATGCTGACCACTCCACTCACTCTGCCCATACTGACCACTCCAATCACTTGCTTACTGGCCGCTTCGATCACACTGAGCATACTGACCACTCCAATCACATTGTGCACACTGACCATTCCAATCACACTGTGCGTACTGACCACTCCAATCACACTGTGCGTACTAACCACTCCAATCACACTGTGCATACTGACCGTTCCAGTCACACTGTGCATACAGACCACTCCAATCACACTGTGCACACTGACCGCTCCTATCACACTGAGCTTACTGACCGCTCCAATCACACTGGGCATACTGACCACTACAATCACACGTGCATACTGACCACCCCGATCACACTGTGCAGACTGACCGTTCCAGTCACACTGTGCATACTGACTGCCCTGATCACCCTGTGCATACAGACCACTCCAATCACACTGTGCATACTGACCACTCCAATCACACTGTGCATACTGACCACTCCAATCACACTGCATGCTGACCGGTCCAATCACACTGAGCATACTGACCGCTCCAATCACAATGTGCATACTGACCATTCCAATTACACTGTGCATACTGACCGTTCCAGTCACACTGTGCGTACAGACCATTCCAATTATTCTGTTCATACTGACCACTCCTATCACACTGAGCATACTGACCGCTCCAATCACACTGTGCATACTGACCCCTACAATCACACGTGCATACTGACCGGCCCGATCACACTGTGCATACTGAGCACTCCAATCACACTGTGCGTACTGACCATTCCAATTATTCTATGCATACTGACCACTCCAATCACACTGTGAATACTGACCGCTCCAATCACACTGTGCATACTGACCACTCCAATCACACTGTGCATACTGGCCGCTCCGATCACACTGAGCATACTGACCGCTCCAATCACATTGTGCACACTGACCATTCCAATCACGCTGTGCGTACTGACCACACCAATCACACTGTGCATACTGACCACTCCAGTCACACTGTGCATACTGACCACTCCAATCATATTGTGCATACTGACCACTCCAATCACACTGTGCATACTGACCATTCCAATTATTCTGTGCATACTGACCGCTCCAATCACACTGAGCATACTGACCGCTCCAATCACATTCTGCATACTGACCATTCCAATTTCACTGTGCATACTGACCGTTCCAGTCACACTGTGCATATTGACTGCCCTGATTCCACTGTGTATACAGACCACTCCAATCACACTGTGCATACTGATCACTCCAAGCACACTGCATACTGACCACTCCAATCACACTGTGCATACTGACCACTCCAACCACACTGTGCATACCGACCACTCCAATCACACTGTGCATACTGACCACTACAATCACACGTGCATACTGACCGACCCGATCACACTGTGCATGCTGAACACTCCAATCACACTGTGCGTACTGACCATTCCAATCACACTGTGCATACTGACCGCTCCAATCACATTGTGCATACTGACCATTCCAATTACACTGTGCATATTGACCACTCCAATCACACTGTGCATACTGACCGCTCCAATCATACTGTGCATACTGACCATTCCAATTACACTGTGCATACTGACCACTCCAATTACACTGTGCATACTGACCACTCCAATCACACTGTGCATACTGACCACTCCAATCACACAGCATACTGACCACTCCAATCACACTGTGCATACTGACCACTCCAATCACACTGTGCATACTGACCGCTCCGATCACACTGATCATACTGACCGCTCCAATCACACTGTGCATACTGACCACTCCAGTCACACTGTGCATATTGACCACTCCAATCACACTGTGCATTCCGACCACTCCAATCACACTGTGCATACTGACCACTCCAATCACACTGCATACTGACCACTCCAATCACACTGTGCATACTGACCACTCCAATCACATTGTGCGCACTGACCACTCCAATCACACTGTGCGTACTGACCACTCCAATCACACTGTGCATACTGACCATTCCAATCACACTGTGCACTGACCGCTCCAATCACACTGCATACTGACCACTCCAATTACACTGTGCATACTGACCGCCCTGATAAAATTGTGCATACTTACCACTCTAATCACACTGTGCATACTGACCGTTCCAGTCACACTGTGCATACTGACCACTCCAATCACACTGTGCATACTGACCACTCCAATCACACTTTGCATACTGACCATTCCAATCACACTGTGCGTACTGACCACCCTGATCACACTGTGCATACTGACCGCTCCAATCACACTGTGCATACTGGCCGCTCCGATCACACTGAGCATACTGACCGCTCCAATCACATTGTGCACACTGACCATTCCAATCACGCTGTGCGTACTGACCACTCCAATCACACTGTGCAGACTGACCATTCCAATCACACTGTGCATACTGACCGCTCAAATCACACTGCATACTGACCACTCCACTCACACTGTGCATACTGACCGCCCTGATCACACTGTGCATACTGACCGCCCTGATCACACTGTGCATACTGACCACTCCAATCACACTGGGCATACTGACCGACCCGATCACACTGTGCATACTGAGCACTCCAATCACACTGTGCGTACTGACCATTCCAATCACACTGCATACTGACCACTCCAATCACACTGTGCAGACTGACCGCTCCAATCACACTGTGCATATTGACCACTCCAATCCCACTGTGCATACTGACCGCCCTGATCACACTGTGCATACTGACCACTCCAATCACACTGTGCATACTGACCGACCCGATCACACTGTGCATACTGACCACTCCAATCACACTGTGCATACTGACCATTCCAATTATTCGGTTCATACTGACCACTCCTATCACACTGAGCATTCTGACCGCTCCAATCACACTGTGCATACTGACCACTCGAATCACACGTGCATACTGACCGAGCCGATCGCACTGTGTATGCTGACCACTCCACTCACACTGCCCATACTGACCACTCCAATCACACTTGCATACTGGCCGCTTCGATCACACTGAGCATACTGACCACTCCAATCACATTGTGCACACTGACCATTCCAATCACACTGTGCGTACTGACCACTCCAATCACACTGTGCATACTGACCACTCCAATCACACTGTGCATACTGACCGTTCCAGTCACACTGTGCATACTGACCGCTCCAGTCACACTGTGCATACTGACCATTCCAATTATTCTGTGCATACTGACCGCTCCAATCACACTGAGCATACTGACCGCTCCAATCACATTGTGCATACTGACCATTCCCATTTCACTGTACATACTGACCGTTCCAGTCACACTGTGCATACTGACTGCCCTGATCACACTGTGCATACAGACCACTCCAATCACACTGTGCATACTGACCGCTCCTATCACACTGAGCTTACTGACCGCTCCAATCACACTGGGCATACTGACCACTACAACCACACGTGCATACTGACCACCCCGATCACACTGTGCAGACTGACCGTTCCAGTCACACTGTGCAGACTGACCATTCCAGTCACACTGTGCATACTGACCACTCCAATCACACTGTGCATACTGACCACTCCAATCACACTGCATGCTGACCGGTCCAATCACACTGAGCATACTGACCGCTCCAATCACAATGTGCATACTGACCGTTCCAGTCACACTGTGCGTACAGACCATTCCAATTATTCTGTTCATACTGACCACTCCTATCACACTGAGCATACTGACCGCTCCAATCACACTGTATATACTGACCACTACAATCACACGTGCATACTGACCGGCCGGATCACACTGTGCGTACTGACCATTCCAATTATTCTATGCATACTGACCACTCCAATCACATTGTGCATACTGACCACTAAAATCACTGTGCATACTGACCACTCCAATCACACTGTGCATACTGACTGCCCTGATCCCACTGTGTGTACAGACCACTCCAATCACACGATGCGTACTGACCGCTCCGATCACACTGAGGCTACTGACCGCTCCAATCACACTGGGCGTACTGACCACCCCGATCACACTGTGCATTCCTGACCGTTCCAGTCACACTGTGCATACAGACCACTCCAATCACACTGTGCGTACTGACCACTCCAATCACACTGTGCATACTGACCACTCCAATCACACAGCATACTGACCACTCCAATCACACTGTGCATACTGACCACTCCAATCACACTGTGCATACTGACCGCTCCTATCACACTGAGCTTACTGACCGCTCCAATCACACTGGGCATACTGACCACCCCAATCACACGTGCATACTGACCACCCCGATCACACTGTGCAGACTGACCGTTCCAGTCACACTGTGCATACTGACTGCCCTGATCACCCTGTGCATACAGACCACTCCAATCACACTGTGCATACTGACCACTCCAATCACACTGTGCATACTGACCACTCCAATCACACTGCATGCTGACCGGTCCAATCACACTGAGCATACTTACCGCTCCAATCACAATGTGCATACTGACCATTCCAATCACACTGAGCATACTGACCGCTCCAATCACACTGTACATACTGACCACTACAATCACACGTGCATACTGACCGGCCCGATCACACTGTGCATACTGAGCACTCCAATCACACTGTGCGTACTGACCATTCCAATTATTCTATGCATACTGACCACTCCAATCACACTGTGAATACTGACCACTCCAATCACACTGTGCATACTGGCCGCTCGGATCTCACTGAGCATACTGACCGCTCCAATCACATTGTGCACACTGACCATTCCAATCACGCTGTGCGTACTGACCACACCAATCACATTGTGCATACTGACCGCTCCAATCACACGTGCATACTGACCGGCCCGATCACACTGTGCATACTGAGCACTCCAATCACACTGTGCGTACTGACCATTCCAATTATTCTATGCATACTGACCACTCCAATCACACTGTGAATACTGACCGCTCCAATCACACTGTGCATACTGACCACTCCAATCACACTGTGCATACTGGTCGCTCCGATCTCACTGAGCATCCTGACCGCTCCAATCACATTGTGCACACTGACCATTCCAATCACGCTGTGCATACTGACCATTCCAATCACACTGTGCGTACTGAGCGCTCCAATCACATTGTGCAGACTGACCATTCCAATTACACTGTGTATACTGACCGTTCCAATTACTCTGTGCATACTGACCGGTCCAATCACACTGAGCATACTGACTGCTCCAATCACATTGTGCATACTGACCACTAAAATCACTGTGCATACTGACCACTCCAATCACACTGTGCATACTGACTGCCCTGATCCCACTGTGTGTACAGACCACTCCAATCACACTATGCGTACTGACCGCTCCGATCACACTGAGGTTACTGACCGCTCCAATCACACTGGGCGTACTGACCACCCCGATCACACTGTGCATTCCTGACCGTTCCAGTCACACTGTGCATACAGACCACTCCAATCACACTGTGCGTACTGACCACTCCAATCACACTGTGCATACTGACCACTCCAATCACACAGCATACTGACCACTCCAATCACACTGTGCATACTGACCACTCCAATCACACTGTGCATACTGACCGCTCCTATCACACTGAGCTTACTTACCGCTCCAATCACACTGGGCATACTGACCACCCCAATCACACGTGCATACTGACCACCCCGATCACACTGTGCAGACTGACCGTTCCAGTCACACTGTGCATACTGACTGCCCTGATCACCCTGTGCATACAGACCACTCCAATCACACTGTGCATACTGACCACTCCAATCACACTGTGCATACTGACCACTCCAATCACACTGCATGCTGACCGGTCCAATCACACTGAGCATACTTACCGCTCCAATCACAATGTGCATACTGACCATTCCAATTACACTGTGCATACTGACCGTTCCAGTCACACTGTGCGTACAGACGATTCCAATTATTCTGTTCATACTGACCACTCCTATCACACTGAGCATACTGACCGCTCCAATCACACTGTACATACTGACCACCCCAATCACACTGTGCATACTGACCGGCCCGATCACACTGTGCATACTGAGCACTCCAATCACACTGTGCGTACTGACCATTCCAATTATTCTATGCATACTGACCACTCCAATCACACTGTGAATACTGACGACTCCAATCACACTGTGCATACTGGCCACTCCGATCTCACTGAGCATACTGACCGCTCCAATCACATTGTGCACACTGACCATTCCAATCACGCTGTGCGTACTGACCACACCAATCACACTGTGCATACTGACCACTCCAGTCACACTGTGCATGCTGACCATTCCAATCACACTGTGCCTACTGACCGCTCCAATCACATTGTGCATACTGACCATTCCAATTACACTGTGTATACTGACCGTTCCAATTACTCTGTGCATACTGACCGGTCCAATCACACTGAGCATACTGACCGCTAAATCACATTGTGCATACTGACTACTACAATCACACGTGCATACTGACCACTCCAATCACACTGTGCATACTGACCGCTCCGATCACACTGAGGTTACTGACCGCTCCAATCACACTGGGCATACTGACCACCCCGATCACACTGCATACTGACCGTTCCAGTCACACTGTGCATACTGACTGCCCTGATCACACTGTGCATACAGACCACTCCAATCACACAGTGCATACTGGCCACTCCAATCACACTGCATACTGACCGCTCCAATCACACTGTGCATGCTGACCACTCCAATCACACTGTGCATACCGACCACTCCAATTACACTGTGTATACTGACCGTTCCAATTACTCTGTGCATACTGACCGGTCCAATCACACTGAGCGTACTGACCGCTCCAATCACATAGTGCATACTGACCACTACAATCACACCTGCATACTGACCGACCCGATCACACTGTGCGTACTGAACACTCCAATCACACTGTGCGTACTGACCATTCCAATTATTCTGTGCATACTGACCGCTCCAATCACACTGTGCATACTGACCGCTCCAATCACACTGTGCATATTGACCACTTCAATCACCCTGTGCATACTGACCACTCCAGTCACACTGTGCATACTGACCACTATAATCACACTGTGCATACTGGCCGCTCCGATCACACTGAGCATACTGACCGCTCCAATCGCATTGTGCACACTGACCATTCCAATCACACTGTGCGTACTGACCACTCCAATCACACTGTGCATACTGACCATTCCAATCACTTTGTGCATACTGACCACTCCAGTCACACTGCATACTGACCACCCCAATCACACTGTGCATACTGACCGCCCTGATCAAACTGTGCATACTGATCACTCCAATCACACTGTGCAGACTGACCATTCCACTCACACTGTGCATACTGACGATTCCAATTACTCTGTGTATACTGACCACTCCAATCACACTGTGCATACTGACCATTCCAATCACACTGTGCATACTGACCATTCCAATCACACTGTGCATACTGACAGCTCCAACCACACAGCATACTGACCACTCCAATCACACTGCTTACTGACCGCCCTGATCAAATTGTGCATACTCTCCACTCCAATCACACTGTGCATGCAGACCATTCCAGTCACATTGTGCATACTGACCGCACCAAGCACACTGTGCATACTGACCACTCCAATCACACTGTGCATACTGATCACTCCAATCACATTGTGCTGACTGACCATTCCACTCACACTGTGCATACTGACCATTCCAATGACTCTCTGCTAACTGACCGTTCCAGTCACACTATGCATACTGACCGCCGTGATCACACTGTGCATACTGACCACTCCAATCACACTGTGCATTCTGACCTCCCTGATCACACTGTGCATACTGACCACTCCAAACACACTGTACTTACTGACCATTCTAATTATTCTGTGCATACTGACCGCTCCAATCGGACTGAGCATACTGACCGCTCCAATCACATTGTGCATACTGACCATTCCCATTTCACTGTGCATACTGACCGTTGCAGTCACTCTGTGCATACTGACTGCCCTGATCACACTGTGCATACAGACCACTCCAATCACACTGTGCACACTGACCGCTCCTATCACACTGAGCTTACTGACCGCTCCAATCACACTGGGCATACTGACCACTCCAATCACACGTGCATACTGACCACCCCGATCACACTGTGCAGACTGACCGTTCCAGTCACACTGTGCATACTGACTGCCCTGATCACCCTGTGCATACAGACCACTCCAATCACACTGTGCATACTGACCACTCCAATCACACTGTGCATACTGACCACTCCAATCACACTGCATGCTGACCGGTCCAATCACACTGAGCATACTTACCGCTCCAATCACAATGTGCATACTGACCATTCCAATTACACTGTGCATACTGACCGTTCCAGTCACACTGTGCGTACAGACCATTCCAATTATTCTGTTCATACTGACCGCTCCAATCACACTGAGCATACTGACCACTACAATCACACGCGCATACTGACCAGCCCGATCACACTGTGCATACTGAGCACACCAATCACACTGTGCGTACTGACCATTCCAATTATTCTATGCATACTGACCACTCCAATCACACTGTGAATACTGACCGCTCCAATCACACTGTGCATACTGACCACTCCAATCACACTGTGCATACTGGTCGCTCCGATCTCACTGAGCATACTGACCGCTCCAATCACATTGTGCACACTGACCATTCCAATCACGCTGTGCATACTGACCATTCCAATCACACTGTGCATACTGAGCGCTCCAATCACATTGTGCATACTGACCATTCCAATTACACTGTGTATACTGACCGTTCCAATTACTCTGTGCATACTGACCGGTCCAATCACACTGAGCATACTGACCGCTCCAATCACATTGTGCATACTGACCACTAAAATCACTGTGCATACTGACCACTCCAATCACACTGTGCATACTGACTGCCCTGATCCCACTGTGTGTACAGACCACTCCAATCACACTATGCGTACTGACCGCTCCGATCACACTGAGGTTACTGACCGCTCCAATCACACTGGGCATACTGACCACCCCGATCACACTGTGCATACTGACCGTTCCAGTCACACTGTGCATACAGACCACTCCAATCACACTGTGCATACTGCCCACTCCAATCACACTGTGCATACTGACCACTCCAATCACACAGCATACTGACCACTCCAATCACACTGTGCATACTGACCACTCCAATCACACTGTGCATACTGACCGCTCCTATCACACTGAGCTTACTGACCGCTCCAATCACACTGGGCATACTGACCACTCCAATCACACGTGCATACTGACCACCCCGATCACACTGTGCAGACTGACCGTTCCAGTCACACTGTGCATACTGACTGCCCTGATCACCCTGTGCATACAGACCACTCCAATCACACTGTGCATACTGACCACTCCAATCACACTGTGCATACTGACCACTCCAATCACACTGCATGCTGACCGGTCCAATCACACTGAGCATACTTACCGCTCCAATCACAATGTGCATACTGACCATTCCAATTACACTGTGCATATTGACCGTTCCAGTCACACTGTGCGTACAGACCACTCCAATCATACTGTGCATACTGACCACTCCAATCACACTGTGCATACTGACCATTCCAATTATTCTGTGCATACTGACCGCTCCAATCACACTGAGCATACTGACCGCTCCAATCACATTCTGCATACTGACCATTCCAATTTCACTGTGCATACTGACCGTTCCAGTCACACTGTGCATACTGACTGCCCTGATCCCACTGTGTATACAGACCACTCCAATCACACTGTGCATACTGACCACTCCAAGCACACTGCATACTGACCACTCCAATCACACTGTGCATACTGACCACTCCAACCACACTGTGCATACCGACCACTCCAATCACACTGTGCATACTGACCACTACAATCACACGTGCATACTGACCGACCCGATCACACTGTGCATGCTGAACACTCCAATCACACTGTGCGTACTGACCATTCCAATCACACTGTGCATACTGACCGCTCCAATCACATTGTGCATACTGACCATTCCAATTACACTGTGCATATTGACCACTCCAATCACACTGTGCATACTGACCGCTCCAATCATACTGTGCATACTGACCATTCCAATTACACTGTGCATTCTGACCACTCCAATTACACTGTGCATACTGACCACTCCAATCACACTGTGCATACTGACCACTCCAATCACACAGCATACTGACCACTCCAATCACACTGTGCATACTGACCACTCCAATCACACTGTGCATACTGACCGCTCCTATCACACTGATCATACTGACCGCTCCAATCACACTGTGCATACTGACCACTCCAGTCACACTGTGCATATTGACCACTCCAATCACACTGTGCATACCGACCACTCCAATCACACTGTGCATACTGACCACTCCAATCACACTGCATACTGACCACTCCAATCACACTGTGCATACTGATCACTCCAATCACATTGTGCGTACTGACCACTCCAATCACACTGTGCGTACTGACCACTCCAATCACACTGTGCATACTGACCATTCCAATCACACTGTGCACTGACCGCTCCAATCACACTGCATTCTGTCCACTCCAATTAGACTGTGCATACTGACCGCCCTGATCAAATTGTGCATACTTACCACTCTAATCACACTGTGCATACTGACCGTTCCAGTCACACTGTGCATACTGACCACTCCAATCACACTGTGCATACTGACCACTCCAATCACACTGTGCATACTGACCATTCCAATCACACTGTGCATACTGACCACCCTGATCACACTGTGCATACTGACCGCTCCAATCACACTGTGCATACTGGCCGCTCCGATCACACTGAGCATACTGACCGCTCCAATCACATTGTGCACACTGACCATTCCAATCACGCTGTGCGTACTGACCACTCCAATCACACTGTGCATACTGACCATTCCAATCACACTGTGCATACTGACCGCTCAAATCACACTGCATACTGACCACTCCACTCACACTGTGCATACTGACCGCCCTGATCACACTGTGCAGACTGACCGCCCTGATCACACTGTGCATACTGAGCACTCCAATCACACTGTGCGTACTGACCATTCCAATTATTCTATGCATACTGACCACTCCAATCACACTGTGCAGACTGACCGCTCCAATCACACTGTGCATATTGACCACTCCAATCACACTGTGCATACTGACCGCCCTGATCACACTGAGCTTACTGACCACCCTGATCACACTGTGCATACTGAGCACTCCAATCACACTGTGCGTACTGACCATTCCAATTATTCTATGCATACTGACCACTCCAATCACACTGTGCAGACTGACCGCGCCAATCACACTGAGCATATTGACCACTCCAATCACACTGTGCGTACTGAACGCCCCGATCACACTGTGCATACTGACCACTCCAATCACACTGTGCATACTGACCGACCCGATCACACTGTGCATACTGACCACTCCAATCACACTGTGCATACTGACCATTCCAATTATTCGGTTCATACTGACCACTCCTATCACACTGAGCATACTGACCGCTCCAATCACACTGTGCATACTGACCACTCGAATCACACGTGCATACTGACCGACCCGATCGCACTGTGTATGCTGACCACTCCACTCACTCTGCCCATACTGACCACTCCAATCACACTTGCTTACTGGCCGCTTTGATCACACTGAGCATACTGACCACTCCAATCACATTGTGCACACTGACCATTCCAATCACATTGTGCACACTGACCATTCCAATCACACTGTGCGTACTGACCACTCCAATCACACTGTGCGTACTGACCACTCCAATCACACTGTGCATACTGACCGTTCCAGTCACACTGTGCATACAGACCACTCCAATCACACTGTGCACACTGACCGCTCCTATCACACTGAGCTTACTGACCGCTCCAATCACACTGGGCATACTGACCACTACAATCACACGTGCATACTGACCACCCCGATCACACTGTGCAGACTGACCGTTCCAGTCACACTGTGCATACTGACTGCCCTGATCACCCTGTGCATACAGACCACTCCAATCACACTGTGCATACTGACCACTCCAATCACACTGTGCATACTGACCACTCCAATCACACTGCATACTGACCGGTCCAATCACACTGAGCATACTGACCGCTCCAATCACAATGTGCATACTGACCATTCCAATTACACTGTGCATACTGACCGTTCCAGTCACACTGTGCGTACAGACCATTCCAATTATTCTGTTCATACTGACCACTCCTATCACACTGAGCATACTGACCGCTCCAATCACACTGTGCATACTGACCCCTACAATCACACGTGCATACTGACCGGCCCGATCACACTGTGCATACTGAGCACTCCAATCACACTGTGCGTACTGACCATTCCAATTATTCTATGCATACTGACCACTCCAATCACACTGTGAATACTGACCGCTCCAATCACACTGTGCATACTGACCACTCCAATCACACTGTGCATACTGGCCGCTCCGATCACACTGAGCATACTGACCGCTCCAATCACATTGTGCACACTGACCATTCCAATCACGCTGTGCGTACTGACCACACCAATCACACTGTGCATACTGACCACTCCAGTCACACTGTGCATACTGACCACTCCAATCATACTGTGCATACTGACCACTCCAATCACACTGTGCATACTGACCATTCCAATTATTCTGTGCATACTGACCGCTCCAATCACACTGAGCATACTGACCGCTCCAATCACATTCTGCATACTGACCATTCCAATTTCACTGTGCATACTGACCGTTCCAGTCACACTGTGCATACTGACTGCCCTGATCCCACTGTGTATACAGACCACTCCAATCACACTGTGCATACTGACCACTCCAAGCACACTGCATACTGACCACTCCAATCACACTGTGCATACTGACCACTCCAACCACACTGTGCATACCGACCACTCCAATCACACTGTGCATACTGACCACTACAATCACACGTGCATACTGACCGACCCGATCACACTGTGCATGCTGAACACTCCAATCACACTGTGCGTACTTACCATTCCAATCACACTGTGCATACTGACCGCTCCAATCACATTGTGCATACTGACCATTCCAATTACACTGTGCATATTGACCACTCCAATCACACTGTGCATACTGACCGCTCCAATCATACTGTGCATACTGACCATTCCAATTACACTGTGCATACTGACCACTCCAATTACACTGCGCATACTGACCACTCCAATCACACTGTGCATACTGACCACTCCAATCACACAGCATACTGACCACTCCAATCACACTGTGCATACTGACCACTCCAATCACACTGTGCATACTGACCGCTCCTATCACACTGATCATACTGACCGCTCCAATCACACTGTGCATACTGACCACTCCAGTCACACTGTGCATATTGACCACTCCAATCACACTGTGCATTCCGACCACTCCAATCACACTGTGCATACTGACCACTCCAATCACACTGCATACTGACCACTCCAATCACACTGTGCATACTGACCACTCCAATCACATTGTGCGTACTGACCACTCCAATCACACTGTGCGTACTGACCACTCCAATCACACTGTGCATACTGACCATTCCAATCACACTGTGCACTGACCGCTCCAATCACACTGCATACTGACCACTCCAATTACACTGTGCATACTGACCGCCCTGATAAAATTGTGCATACTTACCACTCTAATCACACTGTGCATACTGACCGTTCCAGTCACACTGTGCATACTGACCACTCCAATCACACTGTGCATACTGACCGCTCCAATCACACTGTGCATACTGGCCGCTCCGATCACACTGAGCATACTGACCGCTCCAATCACATTGTGCACACTGACCATTCCAATCACGCTGTGCATACTGACCACTCCAATCACACTGTGCAGACTGACCATTCCAATCACACTGTGCATACTGACCGCTCAAATCACACTGCATACTGACCACTCCACTCACACTGTGCATACTGACCACCCTGATCACACTGTGCATACTGACCGCCCTGATCACACTGTGCATACTGACCACTCCAATCACACTGGGCATACTGACCGACCCGATCACACTGTGCATACTGAGCACTCCAATCACACTGTGCGTACTGACCATTCCAATCACACTGCATACTGACCACTCCAATCACACTGTGCAGACTGACCGCTCCAATCACACTGTGCATATTGACCACTCCAATCCCACTGTGCATACTGACCGCCCTGATCACACTGTGCATACTGACCACTCCAATCACACTGTGCATACTGACCGACCCGATCACAATGTGCATACTGACCACTCCAATCACACTGTGCATACTGACCATTCCAATTATTCGGTTCATACTGACCACTCCTATCACACTGAGCATACTGACCGCTCCAATCACACTGTGCATACTGACCACTCGAATCACACGTGCATACTGACCGACCCGATCGCACTGTGTATGCTGACCACTCCACTCACACTGCCCATACTGACCACTCCAATCACACTTGCATACTGGCCGCTTCGATCACACTGAGCATACTGACCACTCCAATCACATTGTGCACACTGACCATTCCAATCACACTGTGCGTACTGACCACTCCAATCACACTGTGCATACTGACCACTCCAATCACACTGTGCATACTGACCGTTCCAGTCACACTGTGCATACTGACCGCTCCAGTCACACTGTGCATACTGACCATTCCAATTATTCTGTGCATACTGACCGCTCTAATCACACTGAGCATACTGACCGCTCCAATCACATTGTGCATACTGACCATTCCCATTTCACTGTACATACTGACCGTTCCAGTCACACTGTGCATACTGACTGCCCTGATCACACTGTGCATACAGACCACTCCAATCACACTGTGCATACTGACCGCTCCTATCACACTGAGCTTACTGACCGCTCCAATCACACTGGGCATACTGACCACTTCAATCACACGTGCATACTGACCACCCCGATCACACTGTGCAGACTGACCGTTCCAGTCACACTGTGCATACTGACTGCCCTGATCACCCTGTGCATACAGACCACTCCAATCACACTGTGCATACTGACCACTCCAATCACACTGTGCATACTGACCACTCCAATCACACTGCAAGCTGACCGGTCCAATCACACTGAGCATACTGACCGCTCCAATCACTTTGTGCATACAGACCATTCCAATTATTCTGTTCATACTGACCACTCCTATCACACTGAGCATACTGACCGCTCCAATCACACTGTGCATACTGACCACTACAATCACACGTGCATACTGACCGACCCGATCACACTGTGCCTACTGAGCACTCCAATCGCACTGTGCGTACTGACCATTCCAATTATTCTATGCATACTGACCACTCCAATCACACTGTGCATACCGACCACTCCAATCACACTGTGCATACTGACCACTCCAATCACACTGCATACTGACCACTCCAATCACACTGTGCATACTGACCACTCCAATCACATTGTGGACACTGACCATTCCAATCACACTGTGCGTACTGACCACTCCAATCACACTGTGCGTACTGACCACTCCAATCACACTGTGCATACTGACCATTCCAATCACACTGTGCACTCACCGCTCCAATCACACTGCATACTGACCACTCCAATTACACTGTGCATACTGACCGCCCTGATCAAACTGTGCATACTTACCACTCTAATCACACTGTGCATACTGACCGTTCCAGTCACACTGTGCAGACTGACCATTCCAATTACACTGTGCTTACTGACCACTCCAATCACACTGCGCATACTGGCCGCTCCGATCACACTGAGCATACTGACCGCTCCAATCACATTGTGCACACTGACCATTCCAATCACGCTGTGCGTCCTGACCACTCCAATCACACTGTGCATACTGACCATTCCAATCACACTGTGCATACTGACCGCTCAAATCACACTGCATACTGACCACTCCAATCACACTGTGCATACTGACCGCCCTGATCACACTGTGCATACTGACCACTCCAATCACACTGGGCATACTGACAGACCCGATCACACTGTGCATACTGAGCACTCCAATCACACTGTGCGTACTGACCATTCCAATTATTCTATGCATATTGACCACTCCAATCACACTGTGCATACTGACCGCCCTGATCACACTGTGCATACTGACCACTCCAATCACACGTGCATACTGACCGACCCGATCGCACTGTGCATACTGACCACTCCAATCACACTGTGCATACTGACCGCCCTGATCACACTGTGCATACTGACCACTCAAATCACACTTGCATACTGGCCGCTCCGATCACATTGAGCTTACTGACCACTCCAATCACATTGTGCACACTGACCATTCCAATCACACTGTGCGTACTGACCACTCCAATCACACTGTGCGTACTGACCACTCCAATCACACTGTGCATACTGACCGTTCCAGTCACACTGTGCATACTGACCGCTCCAGTCACACTGTGCATACTGACCATTCCAATTATTCTGTGCATACTGACCGCTCCAATCACACTGAGCATACTGACCGCTCCAATCACATTGTGCATACTGACCATTCCCATTTCACTGTACATACTGACCGTTCCAGTCACACTGTGCATACTGACTGCCCTGATCACACTGTGCATACAGACCACTCCAATCACACTGTGCATACTGACCGCTCCTATCACACTGAGCTTACTGACCGCTCCAATCACACTGGGCATACTGACCACTACAATCACACGTGCATACTGACCACCCCGATCACACTGTGCAGACTGACGGTTCCAGTCGCACTGTGCAGACTGACGGTTCCAGTCGCACTGTGCTTACTGACTGCCCTGATCACCCTGTGCATACAGACCACTCCAATCACACTGTGCATACTGACCACTCCAATCGCACTGTGCATACTGACCACTCCAATCACACTGTGCATACTGACCACTCCAATCACACTGCAAGCTGACCGGTCCAATCACACTGAGCATACTGACCATTCCAATTACACTGTGCATACTGACCGTTCCAGTCACACTGTGCGTACAGGCCATTCCAATTACACTGTGCATACTGACCGCCCTGATCAAACTGTGCATACTTACCACTCTAATCACACTGTGCATACTGACCGTTCCAGTCACACTGTGCAGACTGACCATTCCAATTACACTGTGCTTACTGACCACTCCAATCACACTGCGCATACTGGCCGCTCCGATCACACTGAGCATACTGACCGCTCCAATCACATTGTGCACACTGACCATTCCAATCACGCTGTGCGTCCTGACCACTCCAATCACACTGTGCATACTGACCATTCCAATCACACTGTGCATACTGACCGCTCAAATCACACTGCATACTGACCACTCCAATCACACTGTGCATACTGACCGCCCTGATCACACTGTGCATACTGACCACTCCAATCACACTGGGCATACTGACAGACCCGATCACACTGTGCATACTGAGCACTCCAATCACACTGTGCGTACTGACCATTCCAATTATTCTATGCATATTGACCACTCCAATCACACTGTGCATACTGACCGCCCTGATCACACTGTGCATACTGACCACTCCAATCACACGTGCATACTGACCGAGCCGATCGCACTGTGCATACTGACCACTCCAATCACACTGTGCATACTGACCGCCCTGATCACACTGTGCATACTGACCGTTCCAGTCACACTGTGCGTACAGGCCATTCCAATTATTCTGTTCATACTGACCACTCCTATCACACCGAGCATACTGACTGCTACAATCACACTGTGCATACTGACCACTACAATCACACGTGCATACTGACCGACCCGATCACACTGTGCCTACTGAGCACTCCAATTGCACTGTGCGTACTGACCATTCCAATTATTCTATGCATACTGACCACTCCAATCACACTGTGCATACTGACCGCTCCAATCACACTGTGCATACTGACCACTCCAATCACACTGTGCATACTGGCCGCTCCGATCACACTGTGCATACTGACCGCTCAAATCACATTGTGCACACTGACCACTCCAGTCACACTGTGCTTACTGACCACTCCAATCATACTGTGCATACTGACCACTCCAATCACACTGTGCATACTGACCATTCCAATTATTCTGTGCATACTGACCGCTCCAATCACACTGAGCATACTGACCGCTCCAATCACATTCTGCACTCTGACCATTCCAATTTCACTGTGCATACTGACCGTTCCAGTCACACTGTGCATACTGACTGTCCTGATCCCACTGTGTATACAGACCACTGCAATCACACTATGCATACTGACCGCTCCGATCACACTGAGGTTACTGACCGCTCCAATCACACTGGGCATACTGACCACCCCGATCACACTGTGCATACTGACCGTTCCAGTCACACTGTGCATACTGACTGCCCTGATCACACTGTGCATGCAGACCACTCCAACCACACTGTGCATACCGACCACTCCAATCACACTGTGCATCCTGACCACTCCAATCACACTGCATGCTGACCACTCCAATCACACTGTGTATACTGACCACTCCTATCACACTGTGCATACTGACCATTCCAATCACACTGTGCATACTGACCGCTCCAATCACCTTGTGCATACTGACCATTCCAATTACACTGTGAATACTGACCGTTCCAATTACTCTGTGCATATGACCGGTCCAATCACACTGAGCAGACTGACCGCTCCAATCACATTGTGCATACTGACCACTACAATCACACGTGCATACTGACCGACCCGATCACACTGTGCATACTGAACACTCCAATCACACTGTGCGTACTGACCATTCCAATTATTCTATGCATACTGACCACTCCAATCACACTGTGCATACTGACCACTCCAATCACACTGTGCATACTGACCACTCCAATCACACTGTGCATACTGGCTTCTCCAATCACACTGTGCATACTGACCGCTCCAATCACACTGTGCGTACTAACCACTCCAATCACACTGTGCATACTGACCATTTCAATCACACTGTGCACTGACCGCTCCAATCACACTGCATACTGACCACTCCAATTACACTGCATACTGACCGCCCTGATCAAACTGTGCATCCTTACCACTCTAATCACACTGTGCATACTGACCTTTCCAGTCACACTGTGCATACTGACCACTCCAATCACACTGTGCGTACTAACCACTCCAATCACACTGTGCATACTGACCATTCCAATCACACTGTGCACTGACCGCTCCAATCACACTGCATACTGACCACTCCAATTACACTGTGCATACTGACCGCCCTGATCAAACTGTGCATCCTTTCCAGTCTAATCACACTGTGCATACTGACCTTTCCAATCACACTGTGCATACTGACCATTCCAATTACACTGTGCATACTGACCACTCCAATCACACTGTGCATACTGGCCGCTCCGATCACACTGAGCATACTGACCGCTCCAATCAAATTGTGCACACTGACCATTCCAATCACGCTGTGCGTACTGACCACTCCAGTCACACTGTGCATACTGACCATTCCAATCACACTGTGCGTACTGACCGCTCAAATCACACTGCATACTGACCACTCCAATCACACTGGGCATACTGACCGCCCCGATCACACTGTGCATACTGAGCACTCCAATCACACTGTGCGTACTGACCATTCCAATTATTCTATGCATACTGACCACTCCAATCACACTGTGCAGACTGACCGCTCCAATCACACTGTGCATATTGACCACTCCAATCACACTGTGCATACTGACCACTCCAATCATAGTGTGCGTACTGACCATTCCAATTATTCTGTGCCTACTGACCGCTCAAATCACACTGCATACTGACCACTCCAATCACACTGTGCATACTGACCGCCCTGATCACACTGTGCATACTGACCACTCCAATCATAGTGTGCGTACTGACCATTCCAATTATTCTGTGCCTACTGACCGCTCAAATCACACTGTGCATACTGACCTTTCCAATCACACTGTGCATACTGACCATTCCAATTACACTGTGCATACTGACCACTCCAATCACACTGTGCATACTGGCCGCTCCGATCACACTGAGCATACTGACCGCTCCAATCAAATTGTGCACACTGACCATTCCAATCACGCTGTGCGTACTGACCACTCCAGTCACACTGTGCATACTGACCATTCCAATCACACTGTGCGTACTGACCGCTCAAATCACACTGCATACTGACCACTCCAATCACACTGGGCATACTGACCGCCCCGATCACACTGTGCATACTGAGCACTCCAATCACACTGTGCGTACTGACCATTCCAATTATTCTATGCATACTGACCACTCCAATCACACTGTGCAGACTGACCGCTCCAATCACACTGTGCATATTGACCACTCCAATCACACTGTGCATACTGACCACTCCAATCATAGTGTGCGTACTGACCATACCAATTATTCTGTGCCTACTGACCGCTCAAATCACACTGCATACTGACCACTCCAATCACACTGTGCATACTGACCGCCCTGATCACACTGTGCATACTGACCACTCCAATCACACTGGGCATACTGACCGACCCGATGACACTGTGCATACTGAGCACTCCAATCGCACTGTGCGTACTGACCATTCCAATTATTCTATGCATACTGACCACCCCAATCACACTGTGCAGACTGACCGCTCCAATCACACTGTGCATATTGACCACTCCAATCACACTGTGCATACTGACCACTCCAATCATAGTGTGCGTACTGACCATTCCAATTATTCTGTGCATACTGACCGCTCCAATCACACTGAGCATACTGACCGCTCCAATCACATTCTGCATACTGACCATTCCAATTTCACTGTACATACTGACCGTTCCAGTCACACTGTGCATTCTGACTGCCCTGATCCCACTGTGTATACAGACCACTCCAATCACGCAATACATTCTGACCGCTCCGATCACACTGAGGTTACTGACAGCTCCAATCACACTGGGCATACTGACCACCCCGATCACACTGTGCATACTGACCGTTTCAGTCACACTGTGCATACTGACCATTCCAATCACACTGAGCATACTGACCGCTCCAATCACATTGTGCATACTGACCACTCCAATCACACTGTGCATACTGACCTCCCTGATCACACTGTGCATACTGACCACTCCAATCACACTGTGCATACTGACCGACCCGATCACACTGAGCATACTGACCGCTCCAATCACACGTGCATACTGACCGACCCGATCGCACTGTGCATGCTGACCACTCCAATCACACTGCCCAGACTGACCACTCCAATCACACGTGCATACTACCCTCCGACAATACTATGCATACTGACTGCTCCAATCGCCCTGACCACACTGTGCATACTGACCGTTCTGACCATACTGACAGCATTGACCGCACACCACATACTGACTGCTCTGATCATACCGTGCATTCTGACTGCTGTCACCACACCATGCACATTGACCACTCCGACCACACCACACATGCTGACCACTCTGACCACTCCCTGAATACTGACCACCTCAATCACACTGTGCAAACTGACCACTCCGATCACATTGTACATACTGAACGCTCCAATCACACTGTGCATCCTAACAGCCCTGATCAAACTGTGCATATTGACCATTCCAATCACACTGTGTATACTCACCATTCCAATTACACTGTGCATACTGACCGTTCCAATCACACTGTGCGTACTGACCACTCCAATCACACTGTGCATACTGACCGCTCCAATCACACTGTGCATACTGACTGCTCCAATCACACTGCATACTGACCACTCCAATCACACTGTGCATACTGACCACTCCAATCACACTGTGCGTACTGACCACTCCAATCACACTGTGCATACTGACTGCTCCAAACACACTGTGCATACTGACCGCCCTGATCACACTGGGCATACTGACCGCTCCAGTAACACTGTGCATTCTGACCACTCCAGTCACACTGTGCATACTGACCATTCCAACCACACTGTGCATACTGACCATACCAATCACACTGTGCATACTGGCCATTCCAATTACACTGTGCATTCTGACCACTCCAGTCACACTGTGCATACTGACCATTCCAACCACACTGTGCATACTGACCACTCCAATCACACTGTGCATACTGACAGCTCCTATCACACTGAGCATACTGACCGCTCCAATCACACTGTGCATACTGACCACTCCAATCACACGTGCATACTGACCGCCCCGATCACACTGTGCATACTGACCACTCCAATCACACTGTGCATACTGACCACCCCGCTCGCACTGCGCATACTGACCACTCCAATCACACTGTGCATACTGACCACTCCAATCACACTCTGCATACTGACCACTCCAATCACACTGTGCATACTGACAGCTCCTATCACACTGAGCATACTGACCGCTCCAATCACACTGTGCATACTGACCACTCCAATCACACGTGCATACTGACCGCCCTGTTCACACTGTGCATACTGACCCATTTCAAATCACACTGTGCATACTGACCACTCCAATCACACTGTGCATACTGACCGCTCCAATCACATTGTGCATACTGACCATTCCAATCACACTGTGCATACTGACTGCCCTGATCACACTGGGCATACTGACCGCTCCAGTCACACTGTGCATTCTGACCACTCCAGTCACACTGTGCATATTGACCGCTCCAATCACACTGTGTAGACTGACCATTCCAATCACATTGTGCATACTGACCATTCCAATCACAGTGTGCATACTGACCACTCCAACCACACTGCTTATTGACCACTCCGATCACACTGCATACTGACCGCCCTGATCAAACTGTGCATAATCTCCACTCCAATCACACACTGCATGCTGACCATTCCAGTCACATTGTGCACACTGACCGCTCCAATAACACTGTGCATACTGACTGCCCAAATCACACTGTGCATACTCACCACTCCAATAACACTGTGCATACTGACTGCCCTGGTCACACTGTGCGTACTGACCACTCCAATCACAATGTGCATACTGATCACTCAAATCACACTGTGCAGACTGACCATTCCACTCACACTGTGCATACTGACCATTCCAATTACTCTGTGCATACTGACCGGTCCAATCACACTGTGCATATTGACCGCTCCAATCACTCTGTGTATACTGACCACTCCAATCACACTGTGCATACTGACCATTCCAATCACACTGTGCATACTGACCGCTCCAACCACACTGCATACTGACCACTCCAGTTACACTGCATACTGACCGCCCTGATCAAACTGTGCATACTCTCCACTCCAATCACACTGTGCATGCTGACCATTCCAGTCACATTGTGCATACTGACCGCTCCAATCACACTGTACATACTGATCATTCCAATTATTCGGTTCATACTGACCATTCCGATCACACTGAGCATACTGACCACTCCAATCACACTGTACATACTGACCATTCCAATTATTCAGTTCATACTGACCACTCCGATCACACTGAGCATACTGACCGCTCCAATCACACTGTGCATACTGACCGACCCGATCACACTGTGCATACTAACCACTCCAATCACCCTGTGCATACTAACCACTCCAATCACACTGTCCATACTAACCACTCCAATCACACTGTCCATACTGACCACTCCAATCACACTGTCCATACTGACCACTCCAATCACACTTGCATACTACCCCTCCGACAATACTATGCATACTGACTGCTCCAATCGCCCTGACCACACTGTGCATACTGACCGTTCCGACCATACTGACTGCATTGACCGCACACCACATACTGACTGCTCTGATCATACCGTGCATTCTGACTGCTGTGACCACACCATGAACATTGAACACTCCGACCACACCACACATGCTGACCACTCCCTGCAGACTGACCACCCCAATCACACTGTGCAAACTGACCACTCCGATCACATTGTACATACTGACCGCTCCAATCACACTGTGCATACTGGCCACCCCGATCACACTGAGCACACTGACCGTTCCAGTCACACTGTGCATACTGACCATTCCAATTACACTGCTTACTGACTGCTCCAATCACACTGCATACTGACCACTCCAAAACACTGCATACTGACCGCCTTGATCAAACTGTGCATACTCTCCACTCCAATCACACTGTGCATGCTGACCATTCCAATCACACTGTGCGTACTGACCATTCCAATCACATTGTGCATACTGACCGCTCCAATCACACTGTGCATACTGACCGGTCCAATCACACTGAGCATACTGACTGCTCCAATCACATTGTGCATACTGACCATTCCAATTACACTGTACATACTGACCGTTCTGATCACACTGTGCATACTGACCACTCCAATCACACTGTGCATACTGACCGACCCGATCACACTGTGCATACTGACCACTCCAATCACACTGTGCATACTGACCATTCCAATTATTCGCTTCATACTGACCACTCCTATCGCACTGAGCATACCGACCGCTCCAATCACACTGTGCATACTGACCACTCCAATCACATGTGCTTACTGACCACTCCAATCACACTGTCCATACTGACCACTCCAATCACACTTGCATACTACCCCTCCGACAATACTATGCATACTGACTGCTCCAATCGCCCTGACCACACTGTGCATACTGACCGTTCCGACCATACTGACTGCATTGACCGCACACCACATACTGACTGCTCTGATCATACCGTGCATTCTGACTGCTGTGACCACACCATGAACATTGAACACTCCGACCACACCACACATGCTGACCACTCCCTGCAGACTGACCACCCCAATCACACTGTGCAAACTGACCACTCCGATCACATTGTACATACTGACCGCTCCAATCACACTGTGCATACTGGCCACCCCGATCACACTGAGCACACTGACCGTTCCAGTCACACTGTGCATACTGACCATTCCAATTACACTGCTTACTGACCGCTCCAATCACACTGCATACTGACCACTCCAAAACACTGCATACTGACCGCCTTGATCAAACTGTGCATACTCTCCACTCCAATCACACTGTGCATGCTGACCATTCCAATCACACTGTGCGTACTGACCATTCCAATCACATTGTGCATACTGACCGCTCCAATCACACTGTGCATACTGACCGGTCCAATCACACTGAGCATACTGACTGCTCCAATCACATTGTGCATACTGACCATTCCAATTACACTGTACATACTGACCGTTCTGATCACACTGTGCATACTGACCACTCCAATCACACTGTGCATACTGACCGACCCGATCACACTGTGCATACTGACCACTCCAATCACACTGTGCATACTGACCATTCCAATTATTCGCTTCATACTGACCACTCCTATCGCACTGAGCATACCGACCGCTCCAATCACACTGTGCATACTGACCACTCCAATCACATGTGCTTACTGACCACTCCAATCACACTGTCCATACTGACCACTCCAATCACACTTGCATACTACCCCTCCGACAATACTATGCATACTGACTGCTCCAATCGCCCTGACCACACTGTGCATACTGACCGTTCCGACCATACTGATAGCATTGCCAACACCCCGTACACTTACCGCTCCGACCATACTGACAGCATTGACCGCACACCACATACTGACTGCTCTGATCATACCGTGCATTCTGACTGCTGTGACCACACCATGCACATTGACCACTCCGACCACACAACACATGCTGACCACTGTGACCACTCCCTGCATACTGACCACCTCAATCACACTGTGCAAACTGACCACTCCGATCACACTGTGCATACTGACCATTCTAATCACACTGTGCATACTGACCAGTTACGGGCAGCACGGTAGCATTGTGGATAGCACAATTGCTTCACAGCTCCAGGGTCCCAGGTTCGATTCCGGCTTGGGTCACTGTCTGTGCGGAGTCTGCACATACTCCCCGTGTGTGCGTGCGTTTCCTCTGGGTCCTCCGCTTTCCACCCACAGTCCAAAGATGTGCAGGTTATGTGGATTGGCCATGCTAAATTGCCCTTAGTGCCCAAAATTGCCCTTCGTGTTGGGTGGGGTTACTGGGTTATGGGGATAGTGTGGAGGTGTTGACCTTGGGTAGGGTGCTCTTTCCAAGAGCCGGTGCAGACTCGATGGGCCGAATGGCCTCCTTCTGCACTGTAAATTCTATGATACTGACCGCCCTGATCACACTGTGCATACTGACCATTCCAATCACACTGTGCATACTGACCGCCCTGATCACACTGTGCATATTGACCACTCCGATCACACTGTGCATACTGACCTCTCCAATCACACTGTGCATACTGACCACTCCAATCACTCTGTGCATACTGACCACTCCGATCACACTGTGCATACTGACCACTCCGATCACACTGTGCATTCTGACTGCCCCGATCCTACTGTGCATACTGACCGCCCCGATCACACTGTGCATACTAACCCCTCCGACTACACTATGCATACTGACCACTCCAATCACACTGTGCATCCTGACCGCACAGATCACGCTGTACATACTGACCATTCCAATCACACTGTGCATACTAACCCCTCCGACTACACTAAGCATACTGACCACTCCAGTCACACTGTGCATACTGACCGCGCCGATCACACTTGCATACTAACCCCACCGACTACACTGTGCATACTAACTGCCCCAATCATACTGTGCATACTGACCGCCCCGATCACACTTGCATACTAACCCCTCCGACTGCACTATGCATACTGACCGCTCCAACCGCCCTGACGGCACTGTGCACACTGACTGCTCCGACCATACTGACAGCATTGACCGCACCCCACAAACCGACTGCTCTGATCATACCATGCATACTGACCGCTGTGACCACACCATGCATATTGACCGCTGTGACCACACCATGCATACTGACGCACTCTGATCATATCCCATTTTCTCTCCATTTTCTATTTCTCCTTTTTGTTTCCTGTTCTCTGTTTCCTCTCACTTTTCCCCTCTCGTCTCACCCCCTCCTCTTTCTGTTCTTTAGTCCATCTCCCTCTCTCTATCTCCCATCTTTTTGTTCTCCCCCCCCCCCCCTCCCTCCCCTCCATGACCTCTGCCTTTCTGCTCCTTTCTCCTTTGCCCCACTTGTTCTCTTTGTCAAGCTCTCAAACTCTTTTCTTTTTTTGTCACTCTCTCTCCTAACCTCTGCACTAGCCCTTCCCTATCTGATTGTTTTCTTATTTCTTTGAGTCTCTGATTGTGATTTTGTTTTTAAATTAGACATCTGAACATTTAGTTACGGGGAGTGCATCTTCATTAGTCCCACCTGAATGGGTTGGGGAGCCGGAACTTGAAACGGTGGAAGAGAAAGATGAAACTTCTCATGGATTACTGTTGGTGAGTAACCCATTCTGAACTATTCAACTTCCCTACCTCGTCCCATGTCTCCTCAGCAATTGTCCTAACCCCTCAAATCTGCTGTCATTAGCCCTCGACAGGAAATACTCCCTTGACACCTCTGGCCTTGCAAATACCCTTTCCTCTCCAAATCCACCCAAATCCATGTCCACCTTTCCCAGGTCTCCCTGTTTGAATCACTCCACCCCTGCCACAGGACTGGCCCTTATCCAACTGACCACACAATTATCTGCCCATGTCTCTGAACTGTTGTCCAGCTGGGTGGAACTGTTCCAATTCCAGCCATTGAATCACTTGCAATGGCTTCTCTATTTGCTCCCGCACCGTGATGTTTGGTATCCCCCGAAGTATCTACCCATGACTTCCCCCCCTCCTATCTCACATTGTTATTAAACCCTGGGCTAGTGCCCCACTCATCCTGAAGTCACGACACAAGTGAATTACCAATATTTCTTATAAAAGTACTCAAGTCTTTGGCCCTTGGCTGCTCAATAATTGCAGTCACCAGATTTATTTGTTTAAACACAATTACTGTATATTTATAATAAGAACTATATTGAAATATGCAGGAAATGCAGTGAGTTGACAATTAATAAATACCTAGCCCCTGCTTTAACTTACCTAACACCCTCTATATATATATATATATATATATATATATATACACACACACACACACACACACACACACACACCAGACAGACAAACACAGAGGAATGAAAAGAGGTAAAATAAATGTAAGTGAAGGAGAAAAGATGATGATTCCTTTCATGCTTTCTTCACAGTAAGCTTGTAGATTACAGCCCTTGTTTTTCAGCTTTCCTGGGGAGGCAGAGTCCCTGTTTCATCAACTTTGCCTTCAGTTTGTGGTAGTCATCAGGCCTCGTTTTCAGGAATCCAACACCCAAAGGCTTATTGGAGAGAGAGTTAGCTGGATCTTTCTGGAGAGAATTAGCAACTGCTTTCAAAGAACAAAGAACAATACAGCACAGGAACAGGCCCTTTGGCCCTCCAAGCCTGCGCCGACATTGGTACCTGACTAAACTAAAACTGTTTGCACTTGCGGAGTCCGTATCCTTCCATTCCCACCCTATTCATATATTTGTCTAGATGTCCCTTAAATGCCGCTATCGTACGTGCTCTCACCACCACTTCACGCAGTGCATTCCATAAATTTACCACCTTCAGTGTAAAAAAACTTGCCTCGCATATCTATTCTAAACTTTTCCCGTGCACTTTAAACCTATGTCCCCCAGTACTTGACCCTAGGAAAGAGCATCTGACTATCCACTCTGTCCATGCCACTCATAATCTTCTGGACCTCTATCAGGTTGCCTTTCAACCTCCGTCGTTCCAGTGAGAACAGACTTAGTTTATCTAACCTCTCCTCATAGCTAATGCCCTCCATACCAGGTAACATCCTAATAAGCCACTTCTGTACCCTCTCCAAAGCATCCACATCCTTCTGGTAGTGTGGCGACCAGAATTGTACACAATATTCATAATGAGGAGACTTCCAGTGGCGTGGGCGAGCAGGGCGGCCGCAACAACAAGACCTCCCTCCGGTGGCCGCGATTCGCGGCGATTTCGGGGAAATCCCCGAGTCCTCACGCACTCCCCGACTATCGTCGGCCTTTTGGGCCATCACGGCGGAGAACCCCGCGCGGGTGTTTGGCGGCGGGGACTGAGGCGCTGGGACTGGCGCGGCGTTGAGGTCAGAGCAGCAGGGGCGGAGCTACAAGGAGGCTGAGGCGGCAGGCCTGAGGCCAGGGCACTATGTAGGGAGGGTGCTCCACGTCGGATGGCTCCTACCAAGGAAGAAGAAAGAAGGTTGAAGCCTGGTCCCAGGGGAGCTCTGGGTGAACGCAGAGAAGAAAGAAAGAAGGTTTAAGGAAGTTTGGTGAAAGTTTTTTTTTCTCTCCCCTTTTATTTAAGAAAAAAAGAATGTCAGATTGATGAAGTACAGGAGGGTGAAGGAGGAGAGAGGAGAAAGGAAAGAAGATAAAAAACAATAAGCCGCTGAAGGCTGCGAAGAGCAGCGTCGAAGAAAGGAGGAAACTCGGGTTCGCCGCCGAAGGAGAAGACGAGCAAAAGTGTTGACCGGGATGGTGGAAGCCGAACTGCAAGGCGGGGCCGCACTACTTACGGTGCGGAAGATGACCGAGGTGATGGCGGTGGAGTTGGAAAAACAGTGAGGCACATGGAGGCCTTGAGGTAAGAGACGGCGGTCGTGTTGAGGTCATTGGTGGAGGAGGCAATCGGCCCGATGAGGGTGGAGGTGGCAAAGGCATCGGCCGAGGTGAGAGAGCAGGGCGAGAAGATGAAGGAGGCCGTGACACGACACAGCGACCAGGTCACCTCGATGGGGGACGAGCTGCAGAGGGTGGTGGAGATTAACAGAGGACTCCGAACAAAGCTGGAAGACTTGGAAAACCGCTCAAGCCGGCATAATTTGAGAATTGTGGGCTTGCCCGAAGGGACAGAGGGCCCAAGGCCAACGCAATACTTCGCTAAGAAGTTGGCGGAGCTGATGGGGGAGTGGGAGAGCCCCACCCTTTACGAGCTAGACCGAGCTCATCGGTCATTAAGGCCTAAGCCCAAAGTGAACGAGCCGCCAAGGGCAGTAATTATCTGCTTCCATAAGTTTTGCATGAAGGAGAAGGTATTAAGCTGGGCAAAGCAGGAGCGTGAGGTGTTGTGGGATGGTACTGCAGTTCTGATCTACATGGACTTGGCAAAATGACGTGCGGCGTTTGGGCGAGTGAAGGCGGCTTTGGGTGTGATTTGGTGTGGTGTACCCTGCGAAGTTGAGAGTAACATATAACGCCAAAGACTTTTATTTTGAGACAGCGGAGGCGGCTGAGGTGTTCGTGAGGGCAGAAGGCTTGGGACAGACGTGAAGAGCGGAACTGGAAGAGAGACTGTGGACTGTGTTTGAGCGGCTGGAAAATGTACAAATGTTACAACTTTCATTTTACTGATTTGTATTGAAATTTACTTCTCTTTGCATTGTTACAGAGTTTAAGTTAATGGTGTTCTGTGTTGTGACGGTTAAATAGTATGTTAGTGAATTGTCGGGGTTGGATTGTTGGGTTTGTTTTGGAGTTTCTTTCTCTGGGACTGGGTGGAAGGGTGCGAGAGGTCTTGGCGGGGGGAGCCACCCGTGCTAGCTAACTAAAGTCAGTTAGTGAACGGGGGTGAGGTGAGAGGAGAGCTGCGGACGTTGGAGCCTGGATAGCAGCCTTCAATGGGCCTACAAGGCGAGCAAGAGGGGGTGGAGGGATGGATGTTGGGGGATGTTTTTGTAGGGGGGGTTCTTGGGAGCGGGGGAAAGGGTTCGATGTTAACAATGGACAGGGGCGGGTCGGGCTTATGGGGCAGGGCCCGGTGGTATGGTGATGGTGGATAAGAAAGGTGGGGGGGGGGGGTGAGAGACCCCCAGTAAGGATAGTCACGTGAAACGTGAGAGGGTTAGGAGGTCCGGTCAAGAGGTCAAGGGTGCTTGCACATCTTAAAAGTTTGAAAGCCGATATAGCAATGCTGCAGGAGACTCACTTGAGGGCGAAGGACCAGGTGAGACTTAAAAAGGGCTGGGTTAGCCAAGTGTTTCTCTCCGGATTTGATGGAAGGGCTCGAGGGGTAGCGGTGTTGGTCAGCAAAAGGGTACGCTTCCAAATGGAGAAGGTGGTGGCAGATCAGGGGGGTAGATATGTGATTGTGGCAGGGGCGCTGGATGGGAGATTAGTGGCGCTGTTAAGTGTATACGGTCCCAATTGGGACGATGTAGGATTCGCGAGGAAGGTGTTTGGACCTATTCCCGACTTGGACACGCATGAGCTGATTGTGGAGGGGGCTGGAACTTGGTGCAGGAGCCAAGGTTGGACAGATCACGGCCGAGCTCGCTGGTCCCATCAGGGGGGGGCGAAGGCGCTGGCTGGGCTAATGGTGGAAATGGGAGGGGTGGGCCCTTGGAGGTTCCTGCACCCAAGGGAACGGGAGTACTCATTTTTCTCAGCGGTCCATAAGGTATACTCGCGGATCAACTTTTTTGTGGTGGGGAAGGCTTTGCTGGCTGGAGTCAAGGGGTTGGAATACTCTGCAATTTCAGTGTCAGATCACGCTCCACATTGGGTGGATATGGTGCTGGAGAAGGGGGCAGCGCAGAGACCGGGGTGGAAACTGGATGTGTGGCTTTTGGGGAACCAAGTGTTCTGTGAGAAAATTGAAAAGGTAATTAAGGAATATGTAGGTTTCAATTGTACGGGTGAGGTGTCGAAGGCAGTCGTCTGGGAGGCTCTGAAGGCGCCGGTGAGAGGTGAGGTAATTTTGTTTAAGGCCAGGGTGGACAAAGAGGAGAGGTTGGAGCGGAAGATTGAAGGTGGGTTTCCGGTGGAATATTATAAAAAATTTAAGGATAGGTTGGCACCCCTGATGGTGGGGATGTTTGAGGAGGCGATAGGGAAGGGGGTGTTGCCGCAAACCTTGGGGCAGGCATCGATTTCACTGTTGCTAAAAAAAGATAAGGATCCGACGGAGTGTCGGCTCCTTATATAATAGCTTTACTCAGTTCACAAACCTAGGGGGCATAGCCTCAAAATAAGGGGAAGTAGATTTAGGACTGAGTTTAGGAGGAACTTCTTCACCCAAAGGGTTGTGAATCTATGGAATTCCTTGCCCAGTGAAGCAGTAGAGGTTTTTAAGATAAAGATAGATAATTTTTTGAAGAATAAAGAGATTAAGGGTTATGGTGTTCGGGCCGGAAAGTGGAGCTGAGTCCACAAAAGATCAGCCATGATCTCATTGAATGGTGGAGCAGGCCCGAGGGGCCAGATGGCCAACTCCTGCTTCTAGTTCTTATGTTCTTATGTATAGGTCCATATCACTTCTGAATGTGGACGCAAAAGTGTTGGCGAAGGTACTGGCCGGTAGGCTGGATGAGTGTGGTGATACACCACTGTACTTCCCTAGCATTGTACATAGTTGTATAATAGTTGTGTGTAACGTGGCCCTGTAATCCTGTGTATTGTACTGCAGCTCTGTAGAGGTTTGGTCACCTGTATGTAACCTGACCTGGCCACGGAGAGCTCCGCCTTAGCCACTCCCCCGGGAGTTCAGTATAAGACCAACTTCTGTGACCAGGACCCATTTTGTCTGGGGTCGTCTGTGTCAGGTAAGCTTCCTATGTAGTGTATTAAAGCCTTAAAGTCTCACATGTCTTTGTGGTTCTTGACGCTTAGTGCATCAAGGAGTGCCTCCCGAAGTTGATAGGGGAGGATCAGAAGGGGTTCATGAAAGGGAGGCAGCTGTTTTCGAACATTAGGAGGGTTTTGAACGTTGTTATGGCATCGGCGGAAAGGAAGGAAACTGCATTGGACGCCGAGAATGCGTTTGATCGGGTAGAATGGGGGTACCTGATGGAAGTGCTGGAGCGGTTTGGGATTGGACCAAGGTTTGTGAACTGGGTAAAGCTATTATATAAGGAGCCGAAGGCGAGTGTCCACACAAATAATATCAGTTTGAGATACTTTTCTCTCCACCGTGGGACGAGACAGGGATGTCCTATGTGAGTATTTTGTGGTGTCTCGGCCGGGGGTGGGGGCAGGAGAGGGGGGGCTGCCATTCCGTAGAGCAGGGACTCATTTTAGGTATCTGGGGGTGCAGGTTGCCCGGGAATGGGGGAGGCATCACAGGTACAACATCACTAATTTGGTGGGGAGAGTGAAAGCCGATCTGGCAAGGTGGGACGGCCTTCCTCTGACACTGGTGGGTTGGGTACAGGCGGTTAAAATGAATGTGTTGCCGCGATTCCTGTTTATTTTTCAATGCCTACCGATTTTCCTGCCAAAGTCTTTTTTCAGGGAGATTGAGGGAAGGATTACCTCATTCATATGGGAAGCGAAGGTGGCCAGAGTGAGAATGGTGCTGCTACAGAAGGGAAGGCAGGCAGGGGGTTTGGGTCTCCCAAACCTGTTGTACTACTACTGGGCGGCGAATGTGGAGAAGGTACGGAGCTGGGTCAGAGGGATTGATTCTCAGTGGGTCAGAATGGAGGAGAGTTTGTGCAGGGGGTCGGGGCTGAAGGCACTAGCAACAGCGCCGCTCCCGATAGCTCCAGGGAAATATTCAGGGAGTCTGGTAATAATAGCTTCATTGAAAATCTGGAGGCAGTTTCGCCAACACTTCGGGTTGGGTTTAGGGTCAAGGGAAATGCCGATTCGGGGGAACCACAGATTTGAGCCAGGGAGGTGGGATGGAAGTTTTCGGAAATGGGAAGAGAAGGGGATTAAGACGCTAAAAGATTTGTTTCTTCGGGATCGATTTGCAGGATTGAGGGAGCTGGAAGCGAAGTATGGGCTGGACCAGGGAGAAGTGTTTAGGTACATGCAGGTTCAGGATTTTGCCAGGAAGAAGATACAGAGCTTCCCAGAGGAACCGGCTGGAGGAGGTGTTGACGACAAGGGGACTGGAGAAGGGGGCAGTGTCAGCGGTGTACGGAGCTATTTTGGAAGAGGATAAGGCACCACTGGAAGGGATCAAAGCAAAGTGGGAGGAAGAGCTGGGAGAGGTTATAGAGGAGGGGGTCTGGTGTGATGTGCTCCAGAGAGTGAATGCCTCCACCTCATGTGCGAGGTTGGGGCGGATACAGCTGAAGGTGGTATATAGAGCACACCTCACGAGGGCGAGGATGAGCCGATTTTTTGAAGGAGTAGAGGAGTGTGTGAGCGTTGGGGGTGGGGGGGGGGGTGCGCTAATCACGTTCATATGTTTGGGTCCTGTCCAAAGCTAGGGGCGTTCTGAAAGGAGGTGTTTAGGGTAATTTCCAAGGTGGTGCGTGTGAAACTGGACCCGGGTCCCCTGGCGGCCATATTCAGGGTGTCGGACCAGCCAGGGTTGGAAACGGGTGCGGAGGCAGATATCATAGCCTTCGCCTCGTTGATCGCCCGGAGTTGGATCCTCCTGGGATGGAGGGCAGCCTCTTCACCCAGTGCCCTGGCGTGGCGGGGGGACCTGTTGGAATACTTGACCCTTGAGAAGGTTAAGTTCGAACTGAGGGGAAGCTCGGAGGGGTTCTACAAGTCATGGGCACTATTTATTATGCACTTTCAAGAACTGGATAACATCGAACATTAGTTGGGGGTGGGGGGGGAGGGGGGCTGTGTAGATTAAGGGTGACTCTGAGTAATCCCTGATTCCTTTTTGTCATTTGTTTATGTAAACATGCGGGCTGATGTTTGGGGGTTGGTGGGCGGATGGGATCGTTGTTATTATGGGGATTGACATATCTTGCTGATTATTGTTTATTGTTGATGGGTGTAAATGTGGGAGAAAATGTGAAAAAGGTGGAGAATAAAAATATATTTTTTTTAAATTTAAAAAAAAATATTCAGAATGAGGCCTAACTAAGATCCTGTACAGTTGCAACATGCCTTGCCAATTTTTATATTCAATGCCTCGGCCAATGAAGGCCAGCATGCCGTATGCCTTCTTTACCACCTTATCCACATGCGTTGCCACCTTCAGTGATCGGTGGACATGCACGCCCAGTACTCGCAAGAGTTCTATCATTTAGTGTGTAATTTCCACATGCATCAGACCTTCCAAAATGCATTATCTCACACACTCCATCTGCCATTTCTCCGCCCAAGACTACAACCAGCTTATATCCTGCTATATCCTCTGACAACCCTCTTCACTATCTGTAACTCCACCAATTTTTGTGTCGTCTGCGAACTTACTAATTAGACCAGCTACATTTTCTTCCAAATCATCTATTTGCAACACGACCAAAGGCCCAATAACTGATCCCTGTGGAATGCCTTAGTTACAGCCATCCATTCAGAAAAGCACCCTTCTACTGCTACTCTCTGTCTTCTGTGCCCAAGCCAGTTCTGTATCCAACTTGCCAGCTCTCCTCTGATCCCATGTGACTTCACCTTTTGTACCAGTCTATCATGAGGTGCCTTGTCAAAGGCTTTACTTAAGTCCATGTATACAACATCTACTGACTTTCCCTCATCTACCATCTTTGTCACTTCCTCAAAAAGCTTGATCAAATTAGTGAGGCACGACCTCCCCTTCACAAAACCATGCTATCCATTACTAATAAGCCGAGTCTTCTGGAACTTCACGTGTAGCCATTGAGGATACAAAGATTACTGTCCAGGCCCCAGCAATTTCCTCCCTTGCCTCCCTCGGTATTCTGAGGTAGATCCCATCAGGCCCTGGGGACTTATCTATTTTATTGCTTTTTAAGATGCTCAACACCTCTTTATTAATATCAACATGACTCAGAATATCTACACACTCTACCCTATACTCCTCATCCACCAAGTCCTTCTGTTTGGTGAATACTGAGGCAAAGTATTCATTTAGTATCACTCCCATTTCCTCTGTTTCCATACATAGATTCCCTCCAATATCCAACCCTTTTTCTGGCTACGCTCTTGCTCTTTACATATGTATAAAACACCTTAGGATTTTCCTTAATCCCGTTTGCCAATGACATTTCATGACCCCTTTTAGCCTTCCTAACTCCTACATTAGGTTTCTTCCTACTTACTTTATATTCTTCAAGGGCTTCATCTGTCCTGAGCCTTTTAGACCTGCCGAATGCTTCCTTTTTATTTTTGACAAGATTCAGAATATCCCTCATTATCCAGGGTTCCCTATACTTGCCACCCTTATCTTTCGTCCTCACAGGTACATGCCGGTCCTGAATTCTAATCAACTGACATTTGAAAGCCTCCCACATGCCGAATGCTGATTTTCCCTCAAATATCCTCGCCCAGTCTCCAGATCCTTCCTAATGCTGTTGTAATTAGCCTTCCCCCAGTCTAACACCTTCAACCAAGGACCACTCTTGTCCTTTTCCATAAACAGCTTAAAACTTACAGAATTATGATCACTATTCCCGAAATGATCTCCGACTGAAACTTCGATCACCTGGCTGGGCTCATTCCCCAGCACCAGGTCTAATATGGCCCCTTCCCGAGTTGGGCTATTTACATATTGTTTCAAGAAACCCTCCTGGACAGTCCTTACAAATTCTGCTCCATCCATGCCTCTAGCAGTAAGTGTGTCTCAGTCAATACAGAGAAAGTTAAAATCACCCACCACAACAACCCTATTGTTTATGCATCTTTCCAAGATCTGTCTGCTCCTCTATCTCCCGCTGGCTTTTAGGAGGTCTGTAGTAAAGTCCCAACATTGTGACAGTACCCTTCCTATTCCTGAGCTCTACCCAAACTGCCTTGCTGCCTGGACCCTCCAAGGTGTCCTCCCTCAGCACAGCTGTGATATTCTCCTTAATCAATAATGCAACTTCGCCACCCCTTTTACATTGCCCTCTATCCTGCCTGAAGCATCTAAATCCTGGAAAGTTTAGTTGCCAATCCTCTTTCAACCAGGTCTCTGTAATAGCAACAACATCATAGTTCCACATACTAATCCAAGCTCTAAATTCATCTGCCTTATCTGAAATACGCCTTGCATTGAAACTAATGCACTTCAGCCTACCAGCCCCACTGCATTGACCAACCACTCCCTGCCTGCTCTTCCTCTTAATCTTACTGGCCTTAGTTTGTAGCTCTCCCTCAGTTATTTCTCCCGCTGACCTACTGCTCTAGTTCCCACCCCCCTGCCATACTAGGCAGTTCAATCTGTTTCTCTGCCTTCCACTTTTCTCCTTACTAGCTTTTGTTTCTGTCCCCTCTTTACTACCCTCTGACTTCCTGCATTGGTTCCCATCCCCTGCCACATTAGTTTAAACCCTCCCCAACAGCGCTTGCAAACAACCACCCTCAGATATTGGTTCCAGACCTGCCTGTCTGATTTGTAATGGTCTCACCTCTCCCAGAACCATTTCCAATGACCCAAAAATCTGAATCCTTCCCTCCTGCACCATCTCTCAAGTAATGCATTCATCCTGTCAGTCTATCCTGGCACTCCTACTATGACTCAATGGCACTGGTGGCAATCCTGAGATTACTACCTTTGAGGTCCTACTTTTTAGTTGAGCTCCTAACTCCCTAAATTCAGTATGCAGAACCTCAGCTGTATTTGACCCATATTGTTGGTGCCTATATGCACCACGACAGCTGGCTGTCGTCCCCCCCCCCCCGTCCCCGTCCCCCCCCCAATATGTCCTGCAGCTGCTCTGAGACATCCAGGACCCTTGCACCCGGGAGGCAGCATACCTTCCTGCCGTCTCGTTTGCATCCGCAGAAATGCCTGCCTATTCCCCTTACAATCTCCGGGACCTCTACCCTCTCCCTCAGCTCCTCCAAACTCATGATTCTCAAACAGCGGCATTAACACCGACATCCCTCCATCCTAAAATGTCTCCTCAACTAGTTCCAAATCTTCACTGTGGGCTGCAGCCCCTGGCTCCCTGAATACTTACTGAATATATGGAAGATTCCTCCTCCATCCTGACACATTCTACCCCTTCTCCTTCCCACCATCGCTACAACGTTTCCACAGTCGCTGTCCAATAATAATGAAACAGGTTCGGCAAAGCCAACCCTGTTGCCTCTGTCTCTGCCCCTGTAGCCGTGTCCTCCTATCCCTTGGTACCTTCCCCGCCCATATAAAGTCTGAAACATTCGTGTTCAATTTCTGAAAAAAGGCCTTTGGTATAAAGATCTGGAGTACCTGGAAAATAAACAGGAACCTCAGCTGAATATTCATCTTTACCACTTGGACCCTCCCCGCCCAAGTCAATTGCAGTGTATCCCACCTCTTACGATCCCCTCTGGCCTCCTTCATCTGGAAACCGGTAGGGAGCGTAACGCAGGGGACCACAATTAACACAGCAAACAGTGCAAGGAAGGAATAAAAGACAAAGAAAAATATATATTTATGTAAATAATCAAAACAGATCATGGTGTAAATAGTTCTCATTTTATTTCTTATATATTTTCCTGTTTAACTCCCATTGTTTGTTCATATTTATATTTGTTTTGTATACTAAAAACTCAATAAAAAAAAGAAAGCTCAGAATCTTTATAGCCCCGAGGACCCAGGTTCGATCCCGGCCCCGGGTCACTGTCCATGTGGAGTTTGCACATTCTCCCCATGTCTGCGTGGGTCTCACCCCACAACCCAAAGATGTGCAGGGTAGATGGATTGGCCGTGCTAAATTGCCCCTTAATTGGGGGGGATAAAAATCTTTCTAGCCACCTCTCACACTCACAGTCATTACTAAATCTGTGAACAAAACCACCTGGATTAATTCAATACTTTTGTGGTTGACTTTACTCATCCATGGTGAATGTGCTGGATGGCGCATGGCCTTGTTTACAGTTAAAGGAAATATGAAGAATATCAAGGGTTGCAGTATTCGAACATAGAACATTACAGCACAGTATAGGCCCTTCGGCCCACGATGTTGTGCCGACCACTTATTCTCATCTAAAATCACCTAACCTACCTTCATTTTACTGCTGTTCATGTGCCTGTCCAAGAATCGCTTAAATGTCCCTAATGTCTCTGACTCCACCACCTCTGCTGGCGGTGCATTCCACGTACCCACCACTCTCGGTGTAAAAAACCGACCTCTGATATCTCCCCTACACCTTCCTCCAATCACCTTAAAAGTATGTCCCCTCATGACAGCCATTTCCACCCTGGGGAAAAGTCTCTGTCCATGCCTCTCATCACCTTGTACACCTCGATATCAAGTCACCTCTCTTCCTTCATCGCTCCAGTAAGAAGTCTTACAACACCAGGTTTAAGTCCAACAGGTTTGTTTCAATCTCTATCTTTCAGACCACTGCTCCTTCCTCAGGTGAATGAAAAGGTTGGTTCCAGAAACATATATATATAGACAAAGTCTAAGATGCAATACGATGCAGTCTAAGATGCAGTCTTTGCAGGTAATTAAGTCTACAGGCCCAGACGGAGCAACTGGAGAGAGGGATAATCACAGGTTAAAGAGGTGTGAATTGTTTCAAGCCAGGACAGTTGGTAGGATTTCACAAGCCCAGGCCAGATGGTGGGGGGGGGGGGGGGGGGGGGTGAATGTAATGCGACATGAATCCAAGGTCCCGGTTGAGGCCATACTCATGTGTGCGGAACTTGACTATAAGTTTCTGCCTGCCGATTCTGCGTTGTCACGCGACCTGAAGGCTGCCTTGGGGAATGCTTACCCGGAGATCAGAGGCTGAATCCCCTTGGCTGCTGAAGTGTTCCCTGACTTGAAGGGAACAGCCATGCCTGGCGATTGTCGCGCCATGTCCGTTCATCCGTTGTCGCAGCGTCTGCATGGTCTCGCCAATGTACCACGCTTCGGGACATCCTTTCCTGCAGCGTATGAGGTCGACAACGTTGGCCGAGTCGCACGAGTATGTACCATGTACCTGGTGAGTGGTAGTCTCACGTGTAATGGTGGTATCCATGTTGATGATCGGGCACGTCTTGCAGAGAGTGCCATGTCAGGGTTGTGTGGTGATGTGGTTGCTGTTCTGAAGGCTGGGTAGTTTGCTGCAAACAATGACTTGTTTGAGGTTACGCGGTTGTTTGAAGGCAAGTATTGGGGGTGTGGGGATGACCTTGGCAAGATGTTCGTCTTCATCGATGACGTGTTGAAGGCTGCGAAGAAGACGTTGTAGTTTCTCCACTCTGTGGAAGTACTGGACGACGAAGGGTATTCTGTCGGTTGTGTCCCCTGTTTGTCTTCTGAGGAGGCCGATGCGGTTTTTTGCTGTGGCGCGTTGGAACTGTCGATCGATGAGTCGAGCGCCATATCCCATTCGTACGAGATAATCTTTCACCTGAGGAAGGAGCAGTGCTCCGAAAGCTAGTGATCGAAACAAACCTTTAACCTGGTGTTGTAAGACTTCTTACTGTTTCTTAATATCAACCTGTTTGAGCCTATTAACCTGGTTCATGATGTTCTCACGAGCAACAAGGTCCCTCTCTCTAGTGAATACTGAAGCAAAATATTCATTTAGGGCCTCCCCTAAATCCTCAGACTCTAGGTACAAGTTCTCCCCACTATCTCTGATCGGCCCTACTCTCACTCTGATCATCCTCTTATTTCTCACATAACTGTAGAATGCCTTGGGGTTTTCACTAATCCTTTCCGCTATGCCCCCTAAACCCATTGTTGAGTTCCTTCCTGGCTACCTTGTAACATTCTAGAGCCGTGCCAGATCCTTGCTTCCTCAACCTTACGTAAGTTTCCTTCTTCCACTTGACTCGAAGCTCCACTTCTCTTGTCATTCAAGGCTCCTTAACCTTACCATTCCTTCCTCATCTCAGTGGGACAAAACTATCCAGCGCTCGCAGCAAGTGCTCCTTAAACAACCCCCACATTACTGTTCTGCATTTCCCTGAGAACATCTGTTCCCAATTTAAGCTCCTCGGCTCCTGTCTACTAGCAGTATAATTTCCCTCTCCCCCAATTAAATACCTTCACAAACTGTCTGTTCCTATCCCTCTCCATGACTGTGGTAAAGGTCAAGGAGTTGTGGTCACTGTCACCAAAATGCTCTCCCACAGAGACATCTGACACCGTTGCCAAGCAGCAAATACAATATGGCCTCACCCCTAGTCGGCCTAGCTACATATTGAGTCAGGAATCCTTCCTGTACACACCTGACAAAATCTGCTCCATCTAAACCATTTGCACTAAGGAGGTTCCAGTTAATATTAGAGAAGTTGAAGTCACCCATGACAACAACTCTGTTACTTCTGCATTTTTCCAAGATCTGCCGCCAAATCTGTTCCTCCACCTCTCTGCTGCTATTGGGGGGTCTACAGAAAATTGCCAATATAGTGACTGCTCCTTTCTTGTTTCTGACTTCCACCCATACTGACTCAGTCGACTCCTTGAGTACCTCCTTTTCTGCAGCTGTGGTGCACTCCCTAATTAACAGTGCCACACCCCCTCCTCTTTTACCTCCCTCCCTATTCTTCTGAAAATATTTAAACCCCGGAACATCTGACAACCATTCCTGCTCCTGTGAAATCCATGTCTCCGTAATGGCCACAACATCGTAGTCCCGAGTACTGATCCATGCACTAAGTTCATCTCCCTTATTCCTGACACTCCTTGCATTGAAACAGACACACATTAACCCATTCCACTGAATGCAACTTTGCCCTATCAACTGTCAATCCTTCCTCAAAGACTTGCTGCATACTATTTCTGCCTGTTCAACAGCTACCCTATCCTCTGATCCCCAGCTCTGGTACCCAACCCCTGTCAAACGAGTTTAAATCCTGAAGAGCTCTAGCAAACCTCCCACCCAGTTTAGGTGCAACCCATCCCGCATGAACCGGTCCCACCTTCTCCAGAATTGTTTCTTCGATGTCACAGCACACTGCTGTCGAAAAATATCAGGTTGTTAAAAACTCTTTTTTGGACAAGTTTAACAACTGTGTAAAAACAAAGTATAAATGTATATTTTGTTTTCTTGAATTCTTTCCAACTAAGGGGCAGTTTAGCGTGGCCAATCTGCCTACCTTGCACATCTTTGGATTTGTGGGGGTGAGACCCACGGGGAGAATATGCAAACTGCACACGCACGGTGACCCCGGGCTGGGATCAAACGCAGCGCTGTGTGGCAGCAGTGCTAACCACTGCATCATCGTACCACCCATAAATGTATATTTTTATTAAACATCTTGCCCACTGAAACACAAAGTTTACAATGGGAATAATGCTTGCAGCCGGTAAACTTCGTAATGCTTCAAAATGTTGACTTATTACATTTGAATAATAAATATTTGACCAAAAAGAATGAGAGTTCTGACAAATATGATTCCCAATTGTTTACCACCTGGGATATACAAACCCATCCAGAGCAACGTTATCCCAAACCCGACCTCAAGACAGATTGCGAGAGTATCACAAAATATCAACAAAAACTCAGTATATCCCAGCTTCATCCTCTGCTCATTGATCACCTGCTCATTAATTGGTGAATCCTCCCCTCACCGGTTGTTTGATCCTCCGTTCGGTGATTGATAAAATAATCCTCCCATTAATGATTGATGCTCCCCTCGCTGATTGATTGATCCTCCCCTCACTGATTGACTGATCCTCCCCTCACTGATTGACTGATCCTCCCCTCACTGATTGATTGATCCTCCCCTCACTGATTGATCCTCACCTCACTGATTGATCCTCCCCTCACTGATTGATCCTCCCCTCACTGATTGATTGATCCTCCCCTCACTGATTGACTGATCCTCCCCTCACTGATTGACTGATCCTCCCCTCACTGATTGATTGATCCTCCCCTCACTGATTGATCCTCACCTCACTGATTGATCCTCCCCTCACTGATTGATCCTCCCCTCACTGATTGATTGATCCTCCCCTCACTGATTGATCCTCCCCTCACTGATTGATTGATCCTCCCCTCACTGATTGATCCTCCTCTCACTGATTGATCCTCCCCTCGCTGATTGATTGATCCTCCCCTCGCTGATTGACTGATCCTCCCCTACTGATTGATCCTCCCCTCGCTGATTGATTGATCCTCCCCTCACTGAATGATTGATCCTCCCCTCACTGATTGATCCTCCCCTCACTGATTGATCCTCCCCTCACTGAATGATTGATCCTCCCCTCACTGATTGATCCTCCCCTCACTGATTGATCCTCCCCTCGCTGATTGATTGATCCTCCCCTCACTGAATGATTGATCCTCCCCTCACTGATTGATCCTCCCCTCACTGATTGATCTTCCCCTCACTGATTGATTGATCCTCCCCTCACTGATTGATCCTCCCCTCGCTGATTGATTGATCCTCCCCTCACTGATTGATTGATCCTCCCCTCACTGATTGATCCTCCCCTCACTGATTGATCCTCCCCTCACTGATTGATTGATCCTCCCCTCACTAATTGACCCTCTCCTCACTGATTGGTCCTCTCCTCACTGATTGATCCTCCCCTCACAGATTGATTGATCCTCCCCTCACTGATTGATTGATCCTCCCCTCACTGATTGATCCTCCCCTCACTGATTGATTGATCCTCCCCTCACTGATTGATCCTCCTCTCACAGATTGATTGATCCTCCCCTCACTGTTTGATTGATCCTCCCCTCACTGATTGATCCTCCCCTCGCTGATTGATCCTCCCCTCACTGATTGATTGATCCTCCCCTCACTGATTGATTGATCCTCCCCTCACTGATTGATCCTCCCCACACGGATTGATCCTCACCTCACGGATTGATCCTCCCCTCACCGATTGATTGATCCTCCCCTCACTGATTGATCCTCCCCTCACTGATTGATCCTCCCCTCACCGATTGATTGATCCTCCCCTCACTTATTGATCCTCCCCACACGGATTGATCCTCCCCTCACGGATTGATCCTCCCCTCACCGATCGATTGATCCTCCCCTCACTGATCGATTGATCCACCCCTCAGTGATTGATCCTCCCCTCAATGATTCATCCTCCCCTCACTGATTGGTCCTCCCCTCACTGATTGATTGATCCTCCCCTCACTGATTGATCCTCCCCTCACTGATTCATCCTCCCCTCACTGATTGATCCTCCCCTCACCGATTGATTGATCCTCCCCTCACTGATTGATCCTCCCCTCAATGTTTGATTGATCCTCCCCTCACTGATTGATCCTCCCCTCACTGATTGATCCATCCCTCACTGATTGATCCTCCCCTCACTGATTGATCCTCCCCTCACTGATTGATCCTCCCCTCACTGATTGATCCTCCCCTCACTGATTGATCCATCCCTCACTGATTCATCCTCCCCTCACTGATTGATCCTCCCCTCACCGATTGATTGATCCTCCCCTCACTGATTGATCCTCCCCTCACTGATTGATCCTCCCCTCACTGATTGATCCTCCCCTCACTGATTGATCCTACCCTCACTGATTGATCCTCCCCACAAAGATTGATCCTCCCCTCACTGATTGATCTCCCCTCACTGATTGATCCTCCCCTCGCTGATTGATCCATCCCTCACTGATTGATCTCCCCTCACTGATTGATCCTCCCCTCGCTGATTGATCCATCCCTCACTGATTGATCCTCCCCACAAAGATTGATCCTCCCCTCGCTGATTGATCCTCCCCTCACTGATTGATCCTCCCCTCACTGATTGATCCATCCCTCACTGATTGATCCTCCCCTCACTGATTGATCCTCCCCTCACTGATTGATCCATCCCTCACTGATTGATCCTCCCCTCACTGATTGATCCTCCCCTCACTGATTGATCCATCCCTCACTGATTGATCCTCCCCACAAAGATTGATCCTCCCCTCGCTGATTGATCCTCCCCTCACTGATTGATCCATCCCTCACTGATTGATCCTCCCCTCGCTGATTGATCCTCCCCTCACTGATTGATCCTCCCCTCACTGATTGATCCATCCCTCACTGATTGATCCTCCCCTCGCTGATTGATCCATCCCTCACTGATTGATCCTCCCCACAAAGATTGATCCTCCCCTCACTGATTGATCCTCCCCTCGCTGATTGATCCTCCCCTCACTGATTGATCCTCCCCTCACTGATTGATCCATCCCTCACTGATTGATCCTCCCCTCGCTGATTGATCCTCCCCTCACTGATTGATCCTCCCCTCACTGATTGATCCATCCCTCACTGATTGATCCTCCCCTCGCTGATTGATCCTCCCCTCACTGATTGATCCTCCCCTCACTGATTGATCCTCCCCTCGCTGATTGATCCTCCCCTCACTGATTGATCCTCCCCTCACTGATTGATCCATCCCTCACTGATTGATCCTCCCCTCGCTGATTGATCCATCCCTCACTGATTGATCCTCCCCACAAAGATTGATCCTCCCCTCGCTGATTGATCCTCCCCTCACTGATTGATCCTCCCCTCACTGATTCATCCTCCCCTCACTGATTGATCCTCCCCTCACTGATTGATCCTACCCTCACTGATTGATCCTCCCCACAAAGATTGATCCTCCCCTCACTGATTGATCCTCCCCTCACCGATTGATTGATCCTCCCCTCACTGATTGATCCTCCCCTCACTGATTGATCCTCCCCTCGCTGATTGATCCTCCCCTCACTGTTTGATTGATCCTCCCCTCACTGATTGATCCTCCCCTCGCTGATTGATCCTCCCCTCACTGATTGATCCTCCCCTCACCGATTGATTGATCCTCCCGTCACTGATTGATCCTCCCCTCACCGATTGATTGATCCTCCCCTCACTGATTGATCCTCCCTCACTGATTGATCCTCCCCTCACTGATTGATCCTCCCCTCACTGATTGATCCTCCCCTCACTGATTGATCCTCCCCTCACCGATTGATTGATCCCCCCTCACTGATTGATCCTCCCCTCACTGATTGATCCTCCCCTCACTGATTGATCCTCCCCTCACTGATTGATCCTCCCCTCACTGATTGATCCTACCCTCACTGATTGATCCTCCCCACAAAGATTGATCCTCCCCTCACTGATTGATCTCCCCTCACTGATTGATCCTCCCCTCGCTGATTGATCCATCCCTCACTGATTGATCTCCCCTCACTGATTGATCCTCCCCTCGCTGATTGATCCATCCCTCACTGATTGATCCTCCCCACAAAGATTGATCCTCCCCTCGCTGATTGATCCTCCCCTCGCTGATTGATCCTCCCCTCACTGATTGATCCATCCCTCACTGATTGATCCTCCCCTCACTGATTGATCCTCCCCTCACTGATTGATCCATCCCTCACTGATTGATCCTCCCCTCACTGATTGATTGATCCTCCCCTCACTGATTGATCCTCCTCTCACAGATTGATTGATCCTCCCCTCACTGTTTGATTGATCCTCCCCTCACTGATTGATCCTCCCCTCGCTGATTGATTGATCCTCCCCTCACTGATTGATTGATCCTCCCCTCACTAATTGACCCTCTCCTCACTGATTGGTCCTCTCCTCACTGATTGATCCTCCCCTCACAGATTGATTGATCCTCCCCTCACTGATTGATTGATCCTCCCCTCACTGATTGATCCTCCCCTCACTGATTGATTGATCCTCCCCTCACTGATTGATCCTCCTCTCACAGATTGATTGATCCTCCCCTCACTGTTTGATTGATCCTCCCCTCACTGATTGATCCTCCCCTCGCTGATTGATCCTCCCCTCACTGATTGATTGATCTTCCCCTCACTGATTGATTGATCCTCCCCTCACTGATTGATCCTCCCCTCGCTGATTGATTGATCCTCCCCTCACTGATTGATTGATCCTCCCCTCACTAATTGACCCTCTCCTCACTGATTGGTCCTCTCCTCACTGATTGATCCTCCCCTCACAGATTGATTGATCCTCCCCTCACTGATTGATTGATCCTCCCCTCACTGATTGATCCTCCCCTCACTGATTGATTGATCCTCCCCTCACTGATTGATCCTCCTCTCACAGATTGATTGATCCTCCCCTCACTGTTTGATTGATCCTCCCCTCACTGATTGATCCTCCCCTCGCTGATTGATCCTCCCCTCACTGATTGATTGATCCTCCCCTCACTGATTGATTGATCCTCCCCTCACTGATTGATCCTCCCCACACGGATTGATCCTCACCTCACGGATTGATCCTCCCCTCACCGATTGATTGATCCTCCCCTCACTGATTGATCCTCCCCTCACTGATTGATCCTCCCCTCACCGATTGATTGATCCTCCCCTCACTTATTGATCCTCCCCACACGGATTGATCCTCCCCTCACGGATTGATCCTCCCCTCACCGATCGATTGATCCTCCCCTCACTGATCGATTGATCCACCCCTCAGTGATTGATCCTCCCCTCAATGATTCATCCTCCCCTCACTGATTGGTCCTCCCCTCACTGATTGATTGATCCTCCCCTCACTGATTGATCCTCCCCTCACTGATTCATCCTCCCCTCACTGATTCATCCTCCCCTCACCGATTGATTGATCCTCCCCTCACTGATTGATCCTCCCCTCAATGTTTGATTGATCCTCCCCTCACTGATTGATCCTCCCCTCACTGATTGATCCATCCCTCACTGATTGATCCTCCCCTCACTGATTGATCCTCCCCTCACTGATTGATCCTCCCCTCACTGATTGATCCTCCCCTCACTGATTGATCCTCCCCTCACTGATTGATCCATCCCTCACTGATTCATCCTCCCCTCACTGATTGATCCTCCCCTCACCGATTGATTGATCCTCCCCTCACTGATTGATCCTCCCCTCACTGATTGATCCTCCCCTCACTGATTGATCCTCCCCTCACTGATTGATCCTACCCTCACTGATTGATCCTCCCCACAAAGATTGATCCTCCCCTCACTGATTGATCTCCCCTCACTGATTGATCCTCCCCTCGCTGATTGATCCATCCCTCACTGATTGATCTCCCCTCACTGATTGATCCTCCCCTCGCTGATTGATCCATCCCTCACTGATTGATCCTCCCCACAAAGATTGATCCTCCCCTCGCTGATTGATCCTCCCCTCACTGATTGATCCTCCCCTCACTGATTGATCCATCCCTCACTGATTGATCCTCCCCTCACTGATTGATCCATCCCTCACTGATTGATCCTCCCCTCACTGATTGATCCTCCCCTCACTGATTGATCCATCCCTCACTGATTGATCCTCCCCACAAAGATTGATCCTCCCCTCGCTGATTGATCCTCCCCTCACTGATTGATCCATCCCTCACTGATTGATCCTCCCCTCGCTGATTGATCCTCCCCTCACTGATTGATCCTCCCCTCACTGATTGATCCATCCCTCACTGATTGATCCTCCCCTCGCTGATTGATCCATCCCTCACTGATTGATCCTCCCCACAAAGATTGATCCTCCCCTCACTGATTGATCCTCCCCTCGCTGATTGATCCTCCCCTCACTGATTGATCCTCCCCTCACTGATTGATCCATCCCTCACTGATTGATCCTCCCCTCGCTGATTGATCCTCCCCTCGCTGATTGATCCTCCCCTCACTGATTGATCCTCCCCTCACTGATTGATCCATCCCTCACTGATTGATCCTCCCCTCGCTGATTGATCCTCCCCTCACTGATTGATCCTCCCCTCACTGATTGATCCTCCCCTCGCTGATTGATCCTCCCCTCACTGATTGATCCTCCCCTCACTGATTGATCCATCCCTCACTGATTGATCCTCCCCTCGCTGATTGATCCATCCCTCACTGATTGATCCTCCCCACAAAGATTGATCCTCCCCTCGCTGATTGATCCTCCCCTCACTGATTGATCCTCCCCTCACTGATTCATCCTCCCCTCACTGATTGATCCTCCCCTCACTGATTGATCCTACCCTCACTGATTGATCCTCCCCACAAAGATTGATCCTCCCCTCACGGATTGATCCTCCCCTCACCGATTGATTGATCCTCCCCTCACTGATTGATCCTCCCCTCACTGATTGATCCTCCCCTCGCTGATTGATCCTCCCCTCACTGTTTGATTGATCCTCCCCTCACTGATTGATCCTCCCCTCGCTGATTGATCCTCCCCTCACCGATTGATTGATCCTCCCCTCACTGATTGATCCTCCCTCACTGATTGATCCTCCCCTCACTGATTGATCCTCCCCTCACTGATTGATCCTCCCCTCACTGATTGATCCTCCCCTCACCGATTGATTGATCCCCCCTCACTGATTGATCCTCCCCTCACTGATTGATCCTCCCCTCACTGATTGATCCTCCCCTCACTGATTGATCCTCCCCTCACTGATTGATCCTACCCTCACTGATTGATCCTCCCCACAAAGATTGATCCTCCCCTCACTGATTGATCTCCCCTCACTGATTGATCCTCCCCTCGCTGATTGATCCATCCCTCACTGATTGATCTCCCCTCACTGATTGATCCTCCCCTCGCTGATTGATCCATCCCTCACTGATTGATCCTCCCCACAAAGATTGATCCTCCCCTCGCTGATTGATCCTCCCCTCACTGATTGATCCTCCCCTCACTGATTGATCCATCCCTCACTGATTGATCCTCCCCTCACTGATTGATCCTCCCCTCACTGATTGATCCATCCCTCACTGATTGATCCTCCCCTCACTGATTGATCCTCCCCTCACTGATTGATCCATCCCTCACTGATTGATCCTCCCCACAAAGATTGATCCTCCCCTCGCTGATTGATCCTCCCCTCACTGATTGATCCATCCCTCACTGATTGATCCTCCCCTCGCTGATTGATCCTCCCCTCACTGATTGATCCTCCCCTCACTGATTGATCCATCCCTCACTGATTGATCCTCCCCTCGCTGATTGATCCATCCCTCACTGATTGATCCTCCCCACAAAGATTGATCCTCCCCTCACTGATTGATCCTCCCCTCGCTGATTGATCCTCCCCTCACTGATTGATCCTCCCCTCACTGATTGATCCATCCCTCACTGATTGATCCTACCCTCGCTGATTGATCCTCCCCTCACTGATTGATCCTCCCCTCACTGATTGATCCATCCCTCACTGATTGATCCTCCCCTCGCTGATTGATCCTCCCCTCACTGATTGATCCTCCCCTCACTGATTGATCCTCCCCTCGCTGATTGATCCTCCCCTCACTGATTGATCCTCCCCTCACTGATTGATCCATCCCTCACTGATTGATCCTCCCCTCGCTGATTGATCCATCCCTCACTGATTGATCCTCCCCACAAAGATTGATCCTCCCCTCGCTGATTGATCCTCCCCTCACTGATTGATCCTCCCCTCACTGATTCATCCTCCCCTCACTGATTGATCCTCCCCTCACTGATTGATCCTACCCTCACTGATTGATCCTCCCCACAAAGATTGATCCTCCCCTCACTGATTGATCCTCCCCTCACCGATTGATTGATCCTCCCCTCACTGATTGATCCTCCCCTCACTGATTGATCCTCCCCTCGCTGATTGATCCTCCCCTCACTGTTTGATTGATCCTCCCCTCACTGATTGATCCTCCCCTCGCTGATTGATCCTCCCCTCACCGATTGATTGATCCTCCCCTCACTGATTGATCCTCCCTCACTGATTGATCCTCCCCTCACTGATTGATCCTCCCCTCACTGATTGATCCTCCCCTCACTGATTGATCCTCCCCTCACCGATTGATTGATCCCCCCTCACTGATTGATCCTCCCCTCACTGATTGATCCTCCCCTCACTGATTGATCCTCCCCTCACTGATTGATCCTCCCCTCACTGATTGATCCTCCCCTCACTGATTGATCCTCCCCTCACTGATTGATCCTCCCCTCACTGATTGATTGATCCTTCTTTCACTGATTGATTGATCCTCCCCTCACTTATTGATCCTCCCCTCACTGATTGATCCTCCCCTCACTGATTGATTGATCCTTCTCTCACTGATTGATTGATCCTCCCCTCACTTATTGATCCACCCCTCACTTATTGATTGATCCTCCCCTCACTGATTGATTGGTCCCTCCTCTCGGATTGATCCTCCCCTCACGGATTGATCCTTCCCTCACGGATTGATCCTCCCCTTACGGATTGATCCTCCCCTCACTTATTGATCCTCCCCTCACTGATTGATCCTCCCCTCACTGATTGATCCTCCCCTCACTGATTGATCCTCCCCTCACTGATTGATCCTCCCCTCACTGATTGATCCATCCCTCACTGATTCATCCTCCCCTCACTGATTGATCCTCCCCTCACCGATTGATTGATCCTCCCCTCACTGATTGATCCTCCCCTCACTGATTGATCCTCCCCTCACTGATTGATCCTCCCCTCACTGATTGATCCTACCCTCACTGATTGATCCTCCCCACAAAGATTGATCCTTCCCTCACTGATTGATCTCCCCTCACTGATTGATCCTCCCCTCGCTGATTGATCCATCCCTCACTGATTGATCTCCCCTCACTGATTGATCCTCCCCTCGCTGATTGATCCATCCCTCACTGATTGATCCTCCCCACAAAGATTGATCCTCCCCTCGCTGATTGATCCTCCCCTCACTGATTGATCCTCCCCTCACTGATTGATCCATCCCTCACTGATTGATCCTCCCCTCACTGATTGATCCTCCCCTCACTGATTGATCCATCCCTCACTGATTGATCCTCCCCTCACTGATTGATCCTCCCCTCACTGATTGATCCATCCCTCACTGATTGATCCTCCCCACAAAGATTGATCCTCCCCTCGCTGATTGATCCTCCCCTCACTGATTGATCCATCCCTCACTGATTGATCCTCCCCTCGCTGATTGATCCTCCCCTCACTGATTGATCCTCCCCTCACTGATTGATCCATCCCTCACTGATTGATCCTCCCCTCGCTGATTGATCCATCCCTCACTGATTGATCCTCCCCACAAAGATTGATCCTCCCCTCACTGATTGATCCTCCCCTCGCTGATTGATCCTCCCCTCACTGATTGATCCTCCCCTCACTGATTGATCCATCCCTCACTGATTGATCCTCCCCTCGCTGATTGATCCTCCCCTCACTGATTGATCCTCCCCTCACTGATTGATCCATCCCTCACTGATTGATCCTCCCCTCGCTGATTGATCCTCCCCTCACTGATTGATCCTCCCCTCACTGATTGATTGATCCTTCTCTCACTGATTGATTGATCCTCCCCTCACTTATTGATCCTCCCCTCACTGATTGATCCTCCCCTCACTGATTGATTGATCCTTCTCTCACTGATTGATTGATCCTCCCCTCACTTATTGATCCACCCCTCACTTATTGATTGATCCTCCCCTCACTGATTGATTGGTCCCTCCTCTCGGATTGATCCTCCCCTCACGGATTGATCCTTCCCTCACGGATTGATCCTCCCCTCACGGATTGATCCTCCCCTCACTTATTGATCCTCCCCTCACTGATTGATCCTCCCCTCACTGATTGATTGATCCACCCCTCACTTATTGATTGATCCTCCCCTCACTGATTGATTGGTCCCTCCTCTCGGATTGATCCTCCCCTCACGGATTGATCCTCCCCTCACGGATTGATCCTCCCCTCACTGATTGATTGGTCCCTCCTCTCGGATTGATCCTCCCCTCACGGATTGATCCTTCCCTCACGGATTGATCCTCCCCTCACGGATTGATCCTCCCCTCACGGATTGATCCTCCCCTCACTGATTGATCCTCCCCTCACTGATTGATCCTCCCCTCACGGATTGATGCTCCCCTCACAGATTGATCCTCCCCTCACTGATTGATCCTCCCCTCACGGATTGATCCTCCCCTCACGGATTGATCCTCCCCTCACGGATTGATCCTCCCCTCACTGATTGATCCTCCCCTCACTGATTGATTGATCCTCCCCTCACTGATTCATTGATCCCTCCTCACTGACTGACCCTCCCCTCACTGATTGATCCTCCCCTCCACTGATTGATTGATCTTCCCGTCACTGATTGATTGATCCCTCCTCACTGACTGATCCTCCCCTCACTGATTGATCCTCCCCTCACTGATTGATGCTCCCCTCACTGATTGATCCTTCCCTCACTGATTGATGCTCCCCTCACTGATTGATCCTCCCCTCACTGATTGATCCTCCCCTCACTTATTGATTGATCCTCCCCTCACTGATTGATTGGTCCCTCCTCTCGGATTGATCCTCCCCTCACGGATTGATCCTCCCCTCACGGATTGATCCTCCCCTCACTGATTGATTGGTCCCTCCTCTCGGATTGATCCTCCCCTCACGGATTGATCCTTCCCTCACGGATTGATCCTCCCCTCACGGATTGATCCTCCCCTCACGGATTGATCCTCCCCTCACTGATTGATCCTCCCCTCACTGATTGATCCTCCCCTCACGGATTGATCCTCCCCTCACAGATTGATCCTCCCCTCACTGATTGATCCTCCCCTCACGGATTGATCCTCCCCTCACGGATTGATCCTCCCCTCACGGATTGATCCTCCCCTCACTGATTGATCCTCCCCTCACTGATTGATTGATCCTCCCCTCACTGATTCATTGATCCCTCCTCACTGACTGACCCTCCCCTCACTGATTGATCCTCCCCTCCACTGATTGATTGATCTTCCCGTCACTGATTGATTGATCCCTCCTCACTGACTGATCCTCCCCTCACTGATTGATCCTCCCCTCACTGATTGATGCTCCCCTCACTGATTGATCCTTCCCTCACTGATTGATGCTCCCCTCACTGATTGATCCTCCCCTCACTGATTGATCCTCCCCTCTCTGATTGATCCTCCCCTCACTGATTGATCCTCCCCTCACTGATTGATCCTCCCCTCACTGATTGAACCTCCCCTCACTGATTGATTGATCCTCCCCTCACTGATTGATTGATCATCCCCTCACTGATTGATGCTCCCCTCACTGATTGATCCTCCCCTCACTGATTGATCCTCCCCTCACTGATTGAACCTCCCCTCACTGATTGATTGATCCTCCCCTCACTGATTGATTGATCCTCCCCTCACTGATTGATTGATCCTCCCCTCACTGATTGATCCTCCCCTCGCTGATTGATCCTCCCCTCACTGATTGATTGATCCTCCCCTCACTGATTGATTGATCCTCCTCTCATTGACTGATCCTCCTCTCATTGACTGATCCTCCCCTCACGGATTGATCCTCCCCTCACGGATTGATCCTCCCCTCACGGATTGATCCTCCCCTCACGGATTGATTGGTCCTCCCCTCACTGATTGATCCTCCCCTCACTGATTGATCCTCCCCTCACCGATTGATTGATCCTCCCCTCACTGATTGATCCTCCCCTCACTGATTGATCCTCCCCTCACCGATTGATTGATCCTCCCCTCACTGATTGATCCTCCCCTCACTGATTGATCCTCCCCACACAGATTGATCCTCCCCTCACTGATTGATCCTCCCCTCACTGATTGATCCTCCCCACACAGATTGATCCTCCCCTCACTGATTGATCCTCCCCTCAATGATTCATCCTCCCCTCACTGATTGGTCCTCCCCTCATTGATTGATTGATCCTCCCCTCACTGATTGATCCTCCCCTCACTGATTCATCCTCGCCTCACTGATTGATCCTCCCCTCACCGATTGATTGATCCTCCCCTCACTGATTGATCCTCCCCTCACTGATTGATCCTCCCCTCACTGATTGATCCTACCCTCACTGATTGATCCTCCCCACAAAGATTGATCCTCCCCTCACTGATTGATCTCCCCTCACTGATTGATCCTCCCCTCGCTGATTGATCCTCCCCTCACTGTTTGATTGATCCTCCCCTCACTGATTGATCCTCCCCTCGCTGATTGATCCTCCCCTCACTGATTGATCCTCCCCTCGCTGATTGATCCTCCCCTCACTGTTTGATTGATCCTCCCCTCACTGATTGATTGATCCTCCCCTCACTGATTGATTGATCCTCCCCTCGCTGATTGATCCTCCCCTCACCGATTGATTGATCCTCCCCTCACTGATTGATCCTCCCCTCACTGTTTGATTGATCCTCCCCTCACTGATTGATCCTCCCCTCACTGATTGATCCTCCCCTCGCTGATTGATCCTCCCCTCACCGATTGATTGATCCTCCCCTCACTGATTGATCCTCCCCTCACTGATTGATCCTCCCCTCACTGATTGATCCTCCCCTCACTGATTGATCCTCCCCTCACTGATTGATCCTCCCCTCACTGATTGATCCTCCCCTCACCGATTGATTGATCCCCCCTCACTGATTGATCCTCCCCTCACTGATTGATCCTCCCCTCACTGATTGATCCTCCCCTCACTGATTGAGCCTCCCCTCACTTATTGATTGATCCTCCCCTCACTTATTGATTGATCCTCCCCTCACTTATTGATTGATCCTCCCCTCACTGATTGATTGATCCTCCCCTCACTGATTCGTCTTCCCCTCACTGATTGATCCTCCCCTCACTGATTGATCCTCCCCTCACTGATTGATCCTCCCCTCACGGATTGATCCTCCCCTCACTGATTGATCCTCCCCTCACTGATTGATTGATCCTCCCCTCACTGATTGATTGATCCTCCCCTCACTGATTGATTGATCCTGCCCTCACTGATTGATCCTCCCCTCACGGATTGATCCTCCCCTCACTGATTTATCCTCCCCTCACAGATTGATCCTCCCCTCGCTGATTGATCCTCCTGATTAATGGAGAGGGATAGGTACGTGCAACAGGGCAAGGTTTACAATTGGGGTAGGGGGAAATACGATGTTGTCAGACAAGAATTGAAGTGCATAAGTTGGGAACATAGGCTGGCAGGGAAGGACACAAGTGAAATGTGGAACTTGTTCAAGGAACAGGTGCTACGTGTCCTTGATATGTATGTCCCTGTCAGGCAGGGAAGAGATGGTCGAGTGAGGGAACCATGGTTGACAAGAGAGGTTGGATGTCTTGTTAAGAGGAAAAAGGTGACTTATGTAAGGCTGAGGAAACAAGGTTCAGACAGGGCGCTGGAGGGATACAAGATAGCCAGGAGGGAGCTGAAGAAAGGGATTAGGAGAGCTGAGAGAGGGCATGAACAATCTTTGGCGGGTAGGATCAAGGAAAACCCCAAGGCCTTTTACACATATGTGAGAAATATGAGAATGACTAGAGCGAGGGTAGGTCCGATCAAGGACAGTAGCGGGCGATTGTGTATTGAGTCTGAAGAGATAAGAGAGGTCTTGAACGAGTACTTTTCTTCTGTATTTACAAATGAGAGGGGCGATATTGTTGGAGAGGACAGTGTGAAACAGATTGGTAAGCTCGAGGAAATACTTGTCAGGAAGGAAGATGTGTTGGGCATTTTGAAAAACTTGAGGATAGACAAGTCCCCCGGGCCTGACGGGATATATCCAAGGATTCTATGGGAAGCAAGAGATGAAATTGCAGAGCCGTTGGCAATGATCTTTTCGTCCTCACTGTCAACAGGGGTGGTACCAGGGGATTGGAGAGTGGCGAATGTCATGCCCCTGTTCAAAAAAGGAACTAGGGATAACCCTGGGAATTACAGGCCAGTTAGTCTTACTTCGGTGGTAGGCAAAGTAATGGAAAGGGTACTGAAGGGTAGGATTTCTGAGCATCTGGAAAGACACTGCTTGATTAGGGATAGTCAGCACGGATTTGTGAGGGGTAGGTCTTGCCTTACAAATCTTATTGAATTCTTTGAGGAGGTGACCAAGCATGTGGATGAAGGTAAAGCAGTGGATGTAGTGTACATGGATTTTAGTAAGGCATTTGATAAAGTTCCCCATGGTAGGCTTATGCAGAAAGTAAGGAGGCATGGGATAGTGGGAAATTTGGCCAGTTGGATAACGAACTGGCTAACCGATAGAAGTCAGAGAGTGGTGGTGGATGGCAAATATTCAGCCTGGATCCCAGTTACCAGTGGCGTACCGCAGGGATCAGCTCTGGGTCCTCTGCTGTTTGTGATTTTCATTAATGACTTGGATGAGGGAGTTGAAGGGTGGGTCAGTAAATTTGCAGACGATACGAAGATTGGTGGAGTTGTGGATAGTAAGGAGGGCTGTTGTCGGCTGCAAAGAGACATAGATAGGATGCAGAGCTGGGTTGAGAAGTGGCAGATGGAGTTTAACCCTGAAAAGTGTGAGGTTGTCCATTTTGGAAGGACAAATATGAATGCGGAATATAGGGTTAACGGTAGAGTTCTTGGCAATGTGGAGGAGCAGAGAGATCTTGGGGTCTATGTTCATACATCTTTGAAAGTTGCCACTCAAGTGGATAGAGCTGTGAAGAAGGCCTATGGTGTGCTCGCGTTCATTAACAGAGGGATTGAATTTAAGAGCCGTGAGGTGATGATGCAGCTGTACAAAACTTTGGTAAGGCCACATTTGGAGTACTGTGTACAGTTCTGGTCACCTCATTTTAGGAAGGATGTGGAAGCTCTGGAAAAGGTGCAAAGAAGATTTACCAGGATGTTGCCTGGAATGGAGAGTAGGTCTTACGAGGAAAGGTTGAAGGTGCTGGGCCTTTTCTCATTAGAGCGGAGAAGGATGAAGGGCGACTTGATAGAGGTTTATAAGATGATCAGGGCAATAGATAGAGTAGACAGTCAGAGACTTTTTCCCCGGGTGGAACACACCATTACAAGGGGACATAAATTTAAGGTGAAAGGTGGAAGATATAGGAGGGATATCAGAGGTAGGTTCTTTACCCAGAGAGTAGTGGGGGCATGGAATGCACTGCCTGTGGAAGTAGTTGAGTCGGAAACATTAGGGACCTTCAAGCAGCTATTGGATAGGTACATGGATTACGGTAAAATGATATAGTGTAGATTTATTTGTTCTTAAGGGCAGCACGGTAGCATTGTGGATAGCGCAATTGCTTCACAGCTCCATGGTCCCAGGTTCGATTCCGGCTTGGGTCATTGTCTGTGCGGAGTCTGCCCGTCCTCCCCGTGTCTGCGTGGGTTTCCTCCGGGTGCTCCGGTTTCCTCCCACAGTCCAAAGATGTGCAGGTTAGGTGAATTGGCCAATGATAAATTGCCCTTAATGTCCAAATTGCCCTTGGTGTTGGGTGGAGGTGTTGAGTTTGGGTATGGTGCTCTTTCCAAGAGCCGGTGCAGACTCAAAGGGTCGAATGGCCTCCTTCTGCACTGTAAATTCAATGATAATCTATGATTAATCTAGGACAAAGGTTCGGCACAACATCGTGGGCCGAAGGGCCTGTTCTGTGCTGTATTTTCTATGTTCTATGATCCTCCCCTCGCTGATTCATTGATCCTCCCCTCACTGATAGATCCTCCCCTCACTGATTGATCCTCCCCTCACTGATTGATCCCCCCCTCACTAATTGATCCTCCCCTCACTAATTGATCCTCCCCTCACTGATTGATCCTCCCCTCACTGATTGATCCTCCCCTCACTGATTGATCCTCCCCTCACTGATTGATTGATCCTCCCCCACTGATTGATTGATCCTCCCCTCACTGATTGATTGATCCTGCCCTCACCGATTTATTGATCCTCCCCTCACTGATTGATTCTCTCCTCACTGATTGATCCTCCCCTCACTGATTGATCCTCCCCTCACTAATTGATCCTCCCCTCACTGATTGATCCCCCCTCACTGATTGATCCCCCCTCACTGATTGATCCTCCCCTCACTGATTGATCCTCCCCTCACCGATTGATCCTCCCCTCACTGATTGATCCTCCCCTCACTGATTGATCCCCCCTCACTGATTGATCCTCCCCTCACTGATTGATCCTCCCCTCACCGATTGATCCTCCCCTCACTGATTGATTGATCCTTCCCTCACTGATTGATTGACCCTCCCCTCACTGATTGATTGATCGTCCCCTCACTGATTGATCCTCCCCTCGCTGATTGATCCTCCCCTCGCTGATTGATCCTCCCCTCACTGATTGATTTGTCCTCCCCCCACTGATTGATCCTCCCCCCACTGATTGATCCTCCCCTCACTGATTGATCCTCCCCGCACTGATTTATTGATCCCCCCTCACTGATTGATTGATCCTCCCCTCACTGATTGATTGATCCTGCCCTCACCAATTTATTGATCCACCCCTCACTGATTCTCTCCTCACTGATTGATCCTCCCCTCACTGATTGATCCTCCCCTCACCGATTGATCCTCCCCTCACTGATTGATTGATCCTTCCCTCACTGATTGATTGATCCTCCCCTCACTGATTGATTGATCGTCCCCTCACTGATTGATCCTCCCCTCCCTGGTTGATCCTCCCCTCACTGATTGATCCTCCCCTCACTGATTGATTGATCCTCCCCCCACTGATTGATCCTCCCCCCACTGATTGATCCTCCCCTCACTGACTGATCCTCCCCTCACCGATTGATTGATCCCCCCCTCACTGATTGATCCTCCCCTCACTGATTGATCCTCCCCTCACTGATTGTTCCTCCCCTCACGGATTGATCCTCCCCTCACTGATTGATTGATCCTCCCCTCACTGATTGATCCTCCCCTCACTGATTGATCCTCCCCTCACGGATTGATTGATCCTCCCCTCACTGATTGATTGATCCTCCCCTCACGGATTGATTGATCCTCCCCTCACTGATTGATTGATCCTCCCCTCACTGATTGATTGATCCTCCCCTCACGGATTGATCCTCCCCTCACTGATTGATCCCCCCCTCACTGATTGATCCTCCCCTCACTGATTGATTTGTCCTCCCCCCACTAATTGATCCTCCCCCCACTGATTGATCCTCCCCTCACTGATTGATCCTCCCCCACTGATTGATTGATCCTCCCCTCACTGATTGATTGATCCTCCCCTCACTGATTGATCCTCCCTCACCGATTTATTGATCCGCCCCTCACTGATTGATCCTCCCCTCACTGATTGATCCTCCCCTCACCGATTGATCCTCCCCTCACTGATTGATTGATCCTTCCCTCACTGATTGATTGATCCTCCCCTCACTGATTGATTGATCGTCCCCTCACTGATTGATCCTCCCCTCACTGGTTGATCCTCCCCTCGCTGATTGATCCTCCCCTCACTGATTGATCCTCCCCTCACTGATTGATTGATCCTCCCCCCACTGATTGATCCTCCCCTCACTGACTGATCCTCCCCTCACCGATTGATTGATCCCCCCCTCACTGATTGATCCTCCCCTCACCGATTGATTGATCCCCCCCTCACTGATTGATCCTCCCCTCACTGATAGATCCTCCCCTCACTGATTGATCCTCCCCTCACTGATTGATCCTCCCCTCACTGATTGATCCTCCCCTCACTGATTGATCCTCCCCTCACTGATTGATCCTCCCCTCACTGATTGATCCTTCCCTCACTGATTGATTGATCCTCCCCTCACTGATTGATTGATCCTCCCCTCACTGATTGATCCTCCCCTCACTGATTGATCCTCCCCTCACTGATTGATTGATCCTCCCCTCACTGATTGATCCTCCCCTCAATGTTTGATCCTCCCCTCACCGATTGATTGATCCCCCCCTCACTGATTGGTCCTCCCCTCACTGATTGATCCTCCCCTCACTGATTGTTCCTCCCCTCACGGATTGATCCTCCCCTCACTGATTGATTGATCCTCCCCTCACTGATTGATCCCCCCCTCACTGATTGATCCTCCCCTCACTGATTGATTGATCCTCCCCTCACTGATTGATTGATCCTCCCCTCACTGATTGATCCTCCCCTCACTGATTGATCCTCCCCTCACGGATTGATCCTCCCCTCACTGATTGATCCCCCCCTCACTGATTGGTCCTCCCCTCACTGATTGATCCTCCCCTCACTTATTCATCCTCCCCTCACTGATTGATTGATCCTCCCCTCACTAATTGATCCTCCCCTCACTAATTGATCCTCCCCTCACTGATTGATCCTCCCCTCACTGATTGATCCTCCCCTCACTGATTGATCCTCCCCTCACTGATTGATCCTCCCCTCACTGATTGATCCTCCACTCACTGATTGATTGATCCTCCTCTCACTGATTGATTGATCGTCCCCTCACTGATTGATCCTCCCCTCACTGATTGTTTGATCCTCCCCTCACTGATTGATTGATCCTCCCCTCACTGATTGATTGATCCTCCCCTCACTGATTGATCCTCCACTCACTGATTGATCCTCCCCTCACTGATTGATCCTCCCCTCACTGATTGATCCTCCCCTCACTGATTGATCCTCCCCTCACTGATTGATTGATCCTCCCCTCACTGATTGATTGATCCTTCTCTCACTGATTGATTGATCCTCCCCTCACTGATTGATTGATTGATCCTTCTCTCACTGAATGATGGATGCTCCCCTCACTGATTGATTGATTGATCCTTCTCTCACTGAATGATGGATGCTCCCCTCACTGATTGATTGATCCTCCCCTCACTGATTGATTGGTCCTTCTCTCACTGATTGATTGATCCTCCCTTCACTGATTGATTGATCCTCCCCTCACTGATTGATTGATCCTCCCCTCACTGATTGATTGATCCTCACCTCACTGATTGATCCTCCCGTCACTGATTTATCCTCCCCTCACTGATTGATTGATTCTCCTGATACACCATCAGTAATCGGCGACGAGGGATAAACGTAACTGAGGCTTCAATACACTAAACAGCAAGCCTCCTGCCTCTGGATCCGATCTTGGTCCGGAGGTGGAGACTTGCCACTTTAATACAGAAGCCTGAGGGGAGGAGCCATAGGCGGAGGCAGCCTGGACAAGCCCAGGCAGGTACAATATAGGACCATGCATATAAGCCAATTATATGGTTTACCACATTCACCCGCTGTTTAAAAAAGAGTCCGGCGGGGATGAGATGGTCTTAAAGGTCAAGTCTGTCAGGGGCCTTGACCTTCCGCCGTGATTGCCTCAGTCCCGGCTGTGATGTGGGCACCGGTGTCAAGACCTGCGCGTCCGGGAGCATGTTGTCATCGTCTTCTTCACCCAGATGTTGAGTCGGCGAAAGGGGGGGGCGGTGTACAGACGGGGGTGGTTGTGCTTGTCGCTGGTGGGCCTGCGGGTGTCAGTTCGTGAGGGAGGTGGGCGGAGGTGAGGGAAGATGGTGTAGGGTGGGGCGTGGTAGTAATGGTCTCCGGGGAGCCTGCAGGAGCCAAGTCCCAAAGGAAGACCGTGTCCTGCCGCCCGTCCTAGCATGCCACGTAGGCCTATTGGTGGTTCGCTTGGAGCAGCTGGACCTTCTCGACGAGGGGGGCGGTTTTATGGCTCCTTGCATGCTGCCGGAGAAGGACGGGCCCTGGGACTGTCAGCTAGGCCGGAAGCGAGACCCCGGAGATGGACTTCCTGGGGAAGGCAAACATACGTTCATGAGGAGTCTCGTTAGTAGCTGTACATAGGAGCGACCGGATGGAGTGAAGCGCATCAGGGAGGACATCCTGCCAGCAAGAGACTGGGAGACTTTTCGACCATAGGGCCAGAAGGACGGCCTTCCAGACCGTCGCGTTCTCCCTCTCTGTTTCCCCGGGAGTTATAGCTGGTCGTTCTGCTGGAGGCGATGCCTTTGCTGAGCTGGAACTGACGCAACTCGTCGCTCATAAATGAGGAGCCCCGATCGCTGTGGATATAGGCGGGGAACCCGAACAGGGTGAAATGTCTGTGCAGGGCCTTGATAACGGAGGCAGAGGTCATGTCAGAGCAGAGGATGGCGAAGGGGAATCTGGAGTACTCATCAACGATGTTGAGGAAGTACACGTTATGTTCAGTGGAGGGGAGGGGCCCTTTGAAGCCCATGTTGAGGCGCTCAAAAGGGCGGGAGGCCTTTACCAGATGTGTTCTGTCTGGCCGATAGAAGTGTAGTTTGCACTCCGCGCAGACCTGGCAGTCCCTGGTCACGGACCTGACCTCCTCGATGGAATAGGGCAGGTTGCGAGCCTTGATAAAGTGGAAAATGCAGGTGACCCCCGGGTGACAGAGGTCGTTGTGGAGGGCCCGGAGTCGGTCTACTTGTGCGCTGGCACATGTACCGCGGGAGAGGGCATCTGGGGGCTCATTGAGCTTCCCGGGTCGATACAAGATATCATAGCTGGAGGTGGAGAGCTCAATCCTCCACCTCAGAATCTTGTCATTTTTAATCTTGCCCCGCTGTGTGTTATTGAACATGAAGGCAACCGACATTTGGTCAGTGAGGAGAGTGAATCGCCTGCCAGCCAGGTAATGCCTCCAATGTCTCACAGCTTCTACTATGGCTTGGGCCTCCTTTTCGACGGAGGAGTGTTGAATTTCGGAGGCATGGAGGGTACGGGAGGAAAAAGCCATGGGCCTGCCCGCCTGGTTGAGGGTAGCGGCCAGAGCAAAGTCCGACGCATCGCTCTCCACTTGGAATGGGATGGACTCGTCCACAGCGTGCATCACGGCTTTGGCGATGTCTGCTTTGATGCGATCGAAGGCCAGTCGGGCCTCAGTCGTCAGGGGAAAAGTGGTGGACTTGATCAGTAGACGGGCCTTGTCTGCGTAGTTGGGGACCCACTGGGCATAGTAAGAGAAGAACCCCAGGCATCTCTTCAGGGCCTTGGGGCAGTGGGTGAGGGAGAATTCCAGGAGGGGGTCGGGCTCTAGGACTCCGTGTTCCACAACGTAGCCGAGGATGGCCAGGCGGGTTGTGCGAAAGACGCATTTCTCTCTATTATAAGTTAGGTTCAGGAGTTTTGCGGTGTGGAGGAAGTGCCGGACATTCTCGTCATGGTCCTGCTGGCCGCAGATGGTGACATTGTCTAGGTACGGAAATGTGGCCCGCAGCCCGTACTTGTCAACCATTCGGTCCATTTCCCTTTGGAAGACCGAGACCCCGTTGGTGACGCCGAAGGGAACCCTGAGGAAGTGATAGAGGTGGCCGTCTGCCTCAAAGGCAGTGTATTGGCGGTCCTCCGGGCGGATAAGGAGCTGGTGGTATGCAGACTTCAAGTTGACTGTAGAAAAGACTCGATACTGCGCAATCTGATTGACCGTCAGATATGCGGGGGAGGGGGTACGCATCAAGCTGCGTGTACCGGTTGATGGTCTGGCTATAATCGATGATCATCCGGTGCTTCTCCCCAGTCTTGACGACCACCACTTGGGCTCTCCAGGGACTGTTACTAGCCTCAATGATCCCCTCTCACAGGAGTCACTGGACCTCCGACCTGATGAAGGCCCTGTCCTGGGCACTGTAGCGTCTGCTCCTGATAGCGACGGTCTTACAGTCCGGGGTGAGGTTTGCGAAGAGGGAGGGTGGGGCGACCTGAAGGGTCGCGAGGCTACAGACGGTGAGGGGGGGCAGGGGTCCGTTGAACTTTAAGGTAAGGCTCTGGAGATGGCACTGGAATTCGAGCCCCAGTAATAGGGCAGCGCAGAGATGGGGGAGGAGGTAGAGCCTAAAGTTGGTGTACTCTACGCCTTGCACAGTGAGGGTCGCGACACAGTACCCCCGGATTTCTACAGCGTGGGATCCGGAAGCCAGGGAGATTTTCTGGGTCGCGGGTAGGATGGGGAGGGAGCAACGCCTTATCGTATCTGGGTGTATGAAGCTGTCTATGCTCCTGGAGTTGAAAAGGCAGGCCGTCTTGTGCCTGTTGATCCGGACGATGATCCTGGACTTCACGAGGTGGTGTGGCCAGGACTGGTCGAGTGTGATGGAGGCGAGTGTCGGAAGGCGGTCGGTAGGCCGGTCAGAGGTAGCAGCGGCGAGCATACGGTCGGGTGAGCAGGGCACCCGGGAGGCTGCGGAGTGGTCCCAAGATGGCGGCCCCCATGAGTCGCACGTGGCGGTTGAGGTGCAAGATGTCGTCCAAGATGGCGGCCCCCGTGGGTCGCACGTGTCGGCCGAAATTAAAGATGGCGGCGCCCATGGGTCGCACGTGGCGGGTGGCGCGGCAGCTGGGGGTGGTCCCGCCAGGCAGCTGGCAGCGCTGCTGGGACTAGAAGATTTAGTGGTGGGGGGGTCGGGCCTGGCAGGCTTTTGCGAAGTGGCCCTTCTTCCCACAGCCGTTACAAGTTGCGTTCCGTGCCTGGCAATGTTGTCGGGGGTGATTACACTGGCCGCAGAAGTAGCACTCCGCCTCCGGCGTTGGCGGGCCGCTTGTGTCGCACCCGGGTCGGTTGATGGCTTCGCCCATGAGGCTCACGAGGGTGTAGGCCCCCATGTTCTGGGAGGCTACTTCCAGTGAGTTGGAGAGCTGGACTGTCTCGGGGAGGCCTAGTGTTCCCCCCTTCTAATAAACGCTGGCGGATATAGTTAGAGATCATGCCCACGACATAGGCATCCCAGATCAGCAGCTCTGTGTGCTGGATAGCCGATATCGCCCGGTAGTCACAGTTCCGGTAGAGGATGCACAAGGCACACAGGAATTCCGCGGGTGATTCCCCAGGGCGTTGGCGTCTTGTGGCGAGGAGGTGCCTAGCATATACCTGGTTAACGGATTTCACGTAATGTCCTTTTAGCAGCGTTATTTCCTCCGCGTATGAGGGGGCATCCCTGATGAGGTTAAAGACTCTTGGGCTCACCCGTGCATGGAGGACCTGCTTCTTCTGGAGGTCTGTAACGTCTTCGGTGAAGGATGCGAGGTACGCCTCAAAGCAGCTTAGCCAGTGTTCAAAACTCTCTGTAGCGTCGGCTGCTTGTGAGTCCAGTTACAAGCAATCAGACTTGAGTGAGGAGTTCATCTTGAGTGAAGAGTCCATCTTTAGAAGTTTAGTGTATTAAATTGATACACCATCAATAATAGACGACGAGTGATAAACGTAACTGAGGCTTAATACACTAAACAGCAGCCTCCAGCCTCTGGACCCGAACTGGGTCCGGAGGTGGAGACTTGCCACTTTTATACAGAAGCCTGAGGGGAGGAGCCACAGGCGGAGCCAACCTGGACAATCCCAGGCATGTACGATACAGTGCAATGTATATAATACAATAACGTGGTTTACCACATCTCCTCATTGATCGGTCCTCTCATTGAATGCTTAATATTCTCCTCATCCTTTGTCCACAGTGGTATTTGACTGCCTCAACCGTCCCAAACTTCTGTCCTCCAACAGGAATTAACAACTCCGTATAAATTTGCCCAACATGATGGGAGTTAAACAACTAAAGGACAGCTGCTAATAAATCATGAGGCTGACTTTGATTTTGGTGATATAACAGAAGAACTCACCTAATGATATGATTTTTTTCTAGACTGAGGCTGAAGAAGCGGGAACAATACTGCAAGAGGAACCTGATGAGAATTAAGAGAAACATTTTATGGTTCACCTCGACTGTGACTCGAGAAGTATATTAAATTGTCTATCTTCTAACTCTCCATTAAATCAATTGATTCTCAACCAGCTACCTGAATTTCAATATTTCGGACATTTATTTTGTCAACTTGGCCCTTCCTTTCACATCAGAATTTCACACAGAATACATTTCCCTCTACACTGTCTCCATCAAACACTCCCAGGTCAGGTACAACACGGAGTTATATACAGAGTAAATCTCCCTCTACACGATCCCCTTCAAATACTCCCAGGATAGGTACAGCACGGGGTTAGATACAGAATAAAGCTCCCTCTACACTGTCCCAATCAAACATTCCCAGCACAGGAACAGCACAAAGTTAGATACAGAATAAATCTCCCTCCACACTACCATCACCAAACACTCTCAGGACATGTACAGCATGAGTTAGATACAGAGTAATGCTCCCTCTACACTGTCCCCATCAAGCACTTCCAAAACAGATCACCATTGGGTTAGATACAGATACGGATCTCTCTACGCTGTGCCCATCAATCAATCCCAGGCACAGAGTTAGATACAGAGCAAAAACCCAATACACTGTCCTCCTCAAACACTCCCAGGGCAGCTACGCAACAAGGTTAAATACAGAGTAAAGCCCCCTCTACACTGTCCCCATCAAACACTCCCAGACAGGTACAGCACGGGTTAGATACAGAGTAAAGCTCCCTCTACACTGTCTCCATCAAACACTCCCAGACAGGTACAGCACGGGGTTAGATACAGACTAAAGCTCCCTCTATACTGTCCCCATCAAACACTCCCAGGATAGGTACAGCACAATCTTAGACTCAGAGTAAAGCCCCCTCTGCACTGTCCCTATTAAACGCTCCCAGGACAGGTACAGCATGGAGTTAGATCCAGAATAAAGCTCCCTCTGCACTGTCCCTATTAAACTCTCCCAGGACAGGTACAGCATGGGGTTAGATCCAGAATAAAGCTCCCTCTACACCAGTTATTTTCAACGTCGGGGTCACGACACCGCCGGTGGGTTGCGGGCTGGTGTCGGGAAGGTCGCCGAGACATCCATCGCGGCATTCCCGATCATGGCCGCAGCAGCTGGCGTTTAAAAATGCCAGCCGCGACCGGCTTTCAGAATGTGGGCGCGCTGCGCATTCGTGCCCGCTCATCAGTGCACATGCCTGGAGTCCAGCGCGAAACACCGCCTCCTCCTGAAGACAGCGAGCTGTCTCATGTGAAGATTTTTAAAAATTCAATACAGTCTTCCTGCCTGAAGCGAGGCAGAGAGCAGGTCAGGTGCCTCGAAGACTGACATCACGTGCTCTGGCTGCGATTGTGATTCCTCCCTTTTGTCAGCAGCAGACAAGCAACAAGACTGTAAAATTTAAAATGAATCATTTTGTAATAAGGAAAAGAATGCCAGAGACACAACAGGCCAGGATCTCACAACTAAACTTGCTGGAGAGAGTGGCACAGGAGAGTCCACAGCAGGACAGAGCAGTGCTGGTGTGAGCTCCAGGACCTCTGATGAATGACCCATACAGAAATGTAACATTGAATGACAAAGCAAGTGAGATTGTAAGGACCAAGCAGGCTCACCTGTCGCATTAAAGGGAAGCGAAAATGGTGTCATGAAATTTGGGCGGCATGGGACATGAAAGCCGTCCGGCATGGTCGGCTGGCCTGGGTTCTGAAGGTTGGTCGGTTGGTAAAAATGTGTCCCCAGAAAAAAGTTTTAAAAACCCTGCTCTACACTGACTCCATCAAACACTCTCAGGACAGGTACAACACAGTGTTAGATACAGAGTAAAGCTCCCTCTACACTGCCCCCATTAAACACTCCCAGGACAGTACACCATGGAGTTAGGTACAGAGCAAAGCTCCCTCTACACTGTCCGCTTTGTGACACTATATAAATGTACAGAATGTGAAGAGTTAATGTTATGTTAAAACTAGCCACTAGAGGGAGCTAAGGGACAGTACTATAAATTACACTGACTCAGATTTCTGGAAGAGATGGACGAGTGAGCTGGAGCGAGTTCAGGAGAAGAGGTAGAAAATGGTTAGGCATAGGAGACATGATGTACAAATCTTATTTCGTAGTGTTAATAAATTAGTTTTGTTTGTTAACAAAGCTTGTTGTGTCATGTGAGAGTGCCTTGAAGAAATGGATGTTTAAGCAGTGCACCTTTAAGAAATGCAGAGGAGAGTGGGTAGAACTGAGCTCAGTTCGGCCATTTTGAGGTTAGTTCTGAGTTTTGGGTTTCAGGTTTGAGAAGAGCTAGGGGTGTGTCTGTGTTTGCAGTGAGCTGGATCTGCTGTGATCTCTGCCATGAAAGACTATCTCTGGATCATTTGGGTGATTTAAACTCATAATAGTAATGCCTTTAACCTGATGTGTTTCTGTTTAAAGGTGTTAAGTCTCTTGGATGTTGAAAGGAATAACTGAAGGATTATTTAGTGTTGTAATATTTTCGGGGTTATCTTTGAAGTAAGGGGGTGTTAAGAGATCCAATGTTTATTTAAAAGGGTTAAGTTGAGTTCATGGAATAAACATTGTTTTGTGTTTAAAAACCATTTGTCCATAATTGCTGTATCACACCTGGAGAACAAGCCGTGTGCTGGAAAAGCAACAATAGCATTAAAGGTTTGAACTCTATGATACAATACATTTTGGGGTTCTGAAAACACCTCTCCCATAACAATTGGGGGCTCGAGGGGGATAAAAGTCTATCTATTGGATTGGCTTTTGTGAACTTAAAGACAGTGACGGATTGTTGCTTTTCCGGTGTGGTAGTTTAGTTGAAATGTGTTGTGGACAATGGCTCTTTTAGAGGCTCAGAAGTTTTTGGGGGTGGAGAATGTCACACGCAGTACCTTACGGACAGAGATGAAAAGCAGACTATTAGATTTGGCAAGAACATTGCAGTTAACATTACCTGACAAAATGCGAAAAGATGAGGTAATTATGGCGGCGGTTAAGCATTTAAAGTTGCCTGAGATAGAGTTTGACTCATGGGAAATGGCAAAATGTCAGTTGCAAATTAAACAAATGGAACATGAGAAAGAATTAAAGCGGCTTGAATATGAGAGAGAGGAAAAAGAGAGGGAAAGAGAGAGAGAGGAAAAAGAAAAGGAGAGAGGAGAAAGGAGAAAAGAAAGAATAGCTCTAGCAGAACAAAAAGGAAAAGAAAGGGAGATACAGATCAGGGAAAAAGATAAAGAGAGGGAGTTTGAACTTCAGAAAATGGCCATGAAACATGACAATCAGTTAAAATTGGCAGACATAAAGGGAAACGTACAGTTGGATGATAGTGATGAGGATAGTGAGAAAGAGCGTCACAGTCGAAGGCTTGGTGGGAATCTATTTAAGTATGTCCAAGCATTGCCAAAGTTTGACGAGAAGGTAGTGGAAGCCTTTTTCATTTCATTTGAGAAGGTAACTAAACAAATGAAATGGCCACAGGACATGTGGGTATTACTGATTCAAACAAGGCTGGTAGGTAGAGCTAGTGAAGTGTTTGCATCACTACCGGAGGAGGTATCTGGAACGTATGAGGAGGTGAAGAAATCCATCTTAAGTGCATATGAGCTGGTGCCTGAAGCTTACAGACAAAGGTTTAGAAATTTAAGGAAAGAATTTGGTCAAACACATGGAGTTTGAAAGGCTCAAACAGAGTAATTTTGATGCGTGGATAAGGGCTTTGAAAATAGACCAAACATATGAAGCTCTCAGAGAAATTATACTTTTGGAGGAGTTTAAAAATTCAATTCCTGATGTAGTAAGAACTCGTGTGGAAGAACGGAGGGTTGAAACTGTGAGATTAGCAGCAGAAATGGCAGATGATTATGACTTAGTTCATAAATCAAAGATTGGTTTCCGACATCAGTTTCAGCCGGTGAGGGATAGAAACTGGGGACATGAGAAATACTCAAGTGTTAAGGGAAAGGTGATCTGATGGGAGACAATAAAGAGAGTGTACCTCAGATTAAAAAAGAAATCCAGGAGGGTGGAAAAGAGATGAAAAGTTTCAAATGTTTTCACTATATTAAACTAGGCCATGTAAAGTCACAGTGTTGGTGGTCGAAGAAAAGCACTGGGGGGGCTGATGTGGTAAAACAGGATAAGACAGTGGGATTTGTTAGAGTGGTAAAGGAAAGCCCAAGGGAAGCGAAGGAGGTGCAAATGATTGTACAGCCTGTTCAAGAAGTAATTGTTAAGAAGGTGCCAGATGTCTTTAAAGAATTTACTTGTATGGGTAAAGTTTACTCATGTGTATCAGGAAGAGCAGGTGAAGAAGTCACAATTTTACAAGATACAGGGGCTAGTCAATCTTTAATGGTAAGAGATGAGGAATTATGTAGTTTGGGAAGAATGTTGACAGAAAAGGTGGTGATACGTGGAATTCAGGGTGAGAGGGAAAAAAAAAAGAAAAATGAAATTTTAGGGGCAGCACGGTAGCCTTGTGGATAGCACAATTGCTTCACAGCTCCAGGGTCACAGGTTCAATTCCGGCTTGGGTCACTGTCTGTGCGGAGTCTGCACGTCCTCCCCGTGTGTGCGTGGGTTTCCTCCGGGTGCTCCGGTTTCCTCCCACAGTCCAAAGATGTGCAGGTTAGGTGGATTGGCCATGATAAATTTCCCTTAGTGTCCAAAATTGCCCTTAGTGTTGGGTGGGGTTACTGGGTTATGGGGATAGGGTGGAGGTGTTGACTTTGGGTGGGGTGCTCTTTCCAAGAGCCGGTGCAGACTCGATGGGCCGAATGGCCTCCTTCTGCACTGTAAAGTCTATGATAAAATGAAAATCGCTTATTGTCACAAGTAGACTTCAATGAAGTTACTGTGAAAAGCCCCAGTCGCCACATTCCGGCGCCTGTTCGGGGAGGCTGTTACGGGAATTGAACCGTGCTGCTGGCCTGCCTTGGTCTGCTTTCAAAGCCAGCGATTTAGCCCTGTGCTAAACAGTAACATTCCATTATATAAGGTAAGGCTGGAAAGTCCAGTGAAGAGTGGTAAAGTGGTAATAGGACTAATAGAGAAACTATCTTGTCCAGGAATACAGTTTATCTTGGGTAATGATATAGCAGTATCGCAGGTGGGAGTGATGCCTACTGTGGTTGATAAGCCAGTGGAAAATCAGACAACTGAAAGGTTGAAGGACGAATATCCTGGGATTTTTCCGGATTATGTAGTAACAAGGTCGCAAAGTCACAGGTTAAGACAAGAGGAGAAATCAAAATGTGAAGATGAAGTTGAAGTGCAATTATCAGAAACGATTTTTGATCAGATGGTTGAAAAAGAACAAGAACAGGTGGAGAATGAGGCGGATAGTTTTAGTTCAGGAAAATTGGCAGAGTTACAACAGAAAGATGTAGAAATAAAACGGATATATCAGAAAGCATATACGGAAGAGGAATCTGAGAGTATACCAGAGTGTTATTACTGTAAAAGTGATGTCTTGATGAGAAAATGGAGACCTGTACATATGCAGGCGGATGAAAAGTGGGCAGAGGTTCATCAAGTAGTATTGCCGGTAGGGTATAGAAAGGAGGTGTTGCGAGTTGCAGGAGGTACCAATGGGAGGTCATTTGGGAATAAGGAAAACTCAAGCTAAAATCCAGAAACATTTTTATTTGCCTGGACTACATAAAGATGTAGTTAAATTTTGTCAATCATGTCACACATGTCAAGTGATAGGGAAACCTCAAGCAGTGATAAAACCAGCGTCCTTAATACCCATTCCAGCATTTGAGGAACCTGAGGCCGAAGCCACGCTCCCAGAGTCGCAGACGCCCGGACCCCCGCCGGAGTCACCACCGAGGCTCATACGATCCAGGAGGATGACCAGGCCACCCGACCGACTGATTGCTTCAGTATAACCGATCTGTAACTGTAAATAAACACTGAATGTATATATCTTCCATGATTGTAAATATTCTCTACAACCTTGTAAGGAGGTATCACGGTACCTCCTTATCTGATCATACCATGTGAAATGCAATTGTAACCACTGGCCACCACCCCCGCCGGACTCTTTTTTTAACGGGGTGAATGTGGTATTATCAGGTATTGCAGTACCTGAGAGGCTGAAGACCATTGGTTAAACCTAGGGGTTTACCATTGGCTGTTTTGTATGTAGCTCCGCCCTGACAGGCGGGGTATAAGAACCGGTGCCGTCCCAGCAGCCCTCATTCTGTACCGAAGCTGCTGGGGAACAGTTCTAGTCTATTAAAGCCTTCAGTTATGCTTTAACCTCGTCTTTGCCATAATTGATCGCGCATCATGTGTTTAAAAAACATTTGTCCATAATTGCTGTATCACACCTGGAGAACAAGCCGTGTGCTGGAAAAGCAACAATAGCATTAAAGGGGGAGGTTGGTTGAACTCCATGATACATTTTGGGGTTCTGAAAACGCTTGGCTCATAACACTTGTTCATTGTTCAACACTACACATCTAAGCCACCCAGGTAAAGCAAAGCATAGAACAACACATGCATCAAACAATCCAAGGGCTGTGTAGCACAGAATTAGATACAGATGAAAGCTCCCTCTACACTGTCCCCATCAAACACTCCCAGATTAGGTACAGCTCAATGTTAGATACAGAGTAAAGTTCCCTCCACACGGTCCCTATCAAATGCTACCAGGCCGATACAGCACAGGGCTAGATACAGAGTAAAGCTCCATCATCAAATACTCCCAGGGCAGATACAGTACATGGTTAGATTCAAAATGAAGCTCCCTCTACACTGTCCGCATCAAACACTTTCAGGACAGGTACACCACAGGGTTAGATACAAAGTAAAGCTCCCTCTACACTGTTCTCATCAAACACTCCCAGGACAGAGATAACAGAAGGTTAGATACAGAAAAAAGCTCTCTCTACACTGTACCCATTAACACTCTCAGATCAGTTACAGCACAGGGTCAGATAAAGAGTAAAACTCCCTCTACACTGTTCCCATCATGCAGTCACAGATCAGGTACAGTACGGGGGGCAGATACAGAGTAAAGTTCCCTCTACATTGTCTGCATCAAACAATCCCAGGGCTGTGTTGCAGAGTTAGATGAAGAGTAAAGCTCCCTTTGCACTGTCCCCATTGTCATGATATGCAAACATGCAGCTAATGAACACATAGAATAGGACACAACCAATGAGCAGTCAGGACACAGGGTGGTATCTCACTATAAAAGGGATGAGGCACTCACACCCCGCCTCTTACCACAGACCAACATCTACAGAGTGAGACAGGGTGTATCCTCAGCATCACACCCCAGCACGTGGCTTAGAGCAAGGCTGGCTCAGTTAGACTGAGTTAATACCTTTAGATTAGCAGAGAGTCGAACTCATTGAGATCTGTGCTAATAGTTCAATAAAACACATCGAACTCACTTCAAAGTCTGGACCATCTTTTGCACCAAACTGCATCAAGTGGCAGCTTGTGTTATTCCAAATTACATAATATAACAACGGCTAAATAGAAACAACAATGGTTAACTTTTTTTATGAAATGCATTTTTTTTATTTTTTTGTATTTTTAAAAATGCAATTTATTCAAACTTGTATCAAAGTAGGTTACAGCAAATAAACACCCCGGGAAACATTCTTCCCAGCAATCAACTATAAAGTTTGTACAGATTTTTCTCATCCCCCCCAAGCGACGAACAGCTCCTCAAACACGGTCACCGACATCCCCCACCTTTTCTCAAACTCCCCTGCTGAGCCCCTTAACTCATACTTTATCTTCTCTAACCGCAGGAAGTCATACAGGTCACCCAACCATGCTGCTACTCCCGGTGGCGATGCCGACCGCCACTCCAGCAAAATTTGTCGCCGTGCAATCAGAGAGGCGAAGGCCAAGACATCGGCCTTCCTCCTCTCCATGAGCTCCGGCTTCTCTGAAACCCCAAATATCGCCACCAAAGGGTCCGGGTCCACTCTCTCCTCCGTGAACACTCCCACCCAGAATCTTCCCAATTTTTCACAACCCCAAAACATGTGCGCATGATTCGCTGGCCCCCGCCCACACCTCTCAAACTCATCTGCTACCCCCTGAAAGAACCCACTCATTCTCGCCCCAGTCATATGCACCCTGTGCGCCACCTTAAACTGTATCAGACTCATCCTTGCACAAGAGGAGGTCCAGTTTACCCTACGCAGTGCTTCACTCCATACTCCCCAATTGATCTCCATTCCCAACTCCGCTTCCCATTTCTCGTTGATCTTCACCACCCGCTCGCCTCCCTGCTCCCCCAGCCACTTATATATATCCCCAATTCTTTCCTCCCCTTCCACATCCGGAAGCAGCAGTCGCTCCAGCAGGGTGTATCCCAGCAATCTACGGAACCCCTTCCAGACCTTTCATGCAAAGTCCCTAACCTGTAGATACCTGAACTCTCTACCCCTCAGCAGCTCTACCCTCTCCCTTGCTCCTCCAGACTGACGAACCCTTCCTCTAAATACAAATCCCTCACCTTGACCAGCCCCACTTCCCTCCACCTCCTGTATACACTATCCATCCCCCCAATCCCCCCCCCCCCCGGACTCAAACCCATGATTCTCGCACAGCGGCGTTAGCACCGACATCCCTTCCACCCTAAAATGCCTCCTCAGCTGATTCTATATCTTCACTGTGGACTGCACCACTGGGCTCCCTGAATACCTACTCGGAGTTATTGGCAATGCTGCCGTCACCATAAACTCTTATTAATTCCTGTTGACTCAGGAGCTGCTCGATATGCGACTGTGCTCTGTGATTGTTGTCCAGATTCTGGGCTGCATTCTCCAATAATGGGGCTAAGTGCTGACGCCGTTGTGAAAACCGTGGTATTTCACGACGGTGTCATCAGGCCCCCAGCTGCAGCAATTCAACGGCCCACAAGGGGCTAGCAGAGGCCCAACATGAACCGTCCGAGGGAGCGGCCACCGTTACCCGGTTTGCATCATTGACATGATGCCACGGCAGCTGAAAAACATTCCCCCCCCCCCCCCCCCACACACAGACGTCGCAGGCAAGATGGCTGCCCGACGAGCAGCCCCGAGATTCAGGGACGGCGAACTGGACACCCTCCTGGATGCCCTGGGGGAGTGGAGGCTGGGTCTGTACACCGGGCCGGGCCGCAGGACAGCAGGTGCCATCGTTTGGCGTGCATGGGCGCAGGTGGCAGACGCCGTCAGCACCGTCGGGCAGTGACCAGGACCACGGGCCAGTGTCGGAAGAAGCTGCACGACCTCCTCAGGGCAGCCAGGCTGAGCACCCAGCACTGTGCCCCTGGCACCAACCCCCCACACATATCTGTCCCACCCCTCCCAGGGTGACGGTCCCACCCTCACCCTGACCCACATGGCTGCACCCACCCATGCCAGCCGCAATGGCCGGGTGCCCTGTGCACGGATGCCATCATAGACCCAACCGCTGGGTTGCATGCATCCAAGTGAGAACTCCCCCATAACACGTGTGCCCACACCCTCACCCTACCCCCTCATCCCACCACCCCACCCCACCCCACCCCCCAACCCCAACCCCCACCCCCTTACCACATCACCCCACCCCCATTTGTCTTTCTTGTATCTTGCAGGACCAGCCGGCGATAGTCCCGACCCAGCCGCCACCCCCAGCCAGTGCCAGGGCCGGTGCCCCCCAGGGACACAAGCACCGACGGGGAGGGTAACCGTAACAACAGCCCTCTGCCCGGGACGGGCCAGAACACCGCGACCCAGGGGACAGAAACACAGGGGACGGACACACAGGGGACAGACACACAGCACTACACAACACAGGAGATCCCAGAGTTAGGGTCCAATGATGACATAGACTTCCCGCCACTGCTGTCTCCTACACTCTCCACCATCGTAAGAGACTATCACCTCGGTTGGGATCTTTAGTGATGAGGTATCTCGGACACTCACTGGTGCACACCACACAGCCGCTCCGGTACAGCAGGTGGAGGCCGGAGCAGCTGAGGGTCCGGGCGGTCACACGGCAGCCTGGCCCCAGACAGATCTGGGTTCCTGGAACATCCAGTCCCACCCACAGATCAGGCGCAGTCAGCGACCCAGGGACCAGACAAAGGGATGACGGCCGGCTTCCAGCACCTGTAGACGCAGATAGAGGAGTCCAACCGCGTGTAGGAGTAGCGAGTGGTGCCAGTCATGCGTGCCACCCAGGCCGAAACCGCACAGGTGGCGTCCTCAGTGGAGGCTATGGGGGGGACGAAGGTGTCGGATATGGGTCAGGTTATGCAAAGCCTGGGGTCTTCACTGGAAGACTATGTTTATATTTCAACAACTCGGCTGGACAAAAAGAGTAACATATATATTGCAATATCGTAATATAACAGGCAGAACGTACGGGGACTGAACGGGCCGGTAAAGACGCCTTGGGTCTTTGCGCACTTCAGGAGCTTGAAGGCAGGGGTGGTCTTTCTGCAGGAGCCACACCTCCAGGTGAAGGATCAGGTCAGATTGAGAAAGGGATGGGTGGGTCAGGTATGTCACTCGGGATTTGATTGGCGGGGGTGGGGGTGGGGGGTGGGGTGAAGGATCCAGGTGAAGGATCAGGTCAGATTGAGAAAGGGATGGGTGGGTCAGGTATGTCACTCGGGATTTGATTGGCGGGGGTGGGGGTGGGGGGTGGGGGGGGGGGGGGTGGTAGGGGGATGGGGGGGGTGGCCATCTTGCTGAGCAAACGGACGGGGTTTGTAGGGGCCAAGGAAGTGGGGGACCGGGGGTGGAGATAAGTGATAGTGAGCAGGGTGTTGGATGGGTGCTGGTGGTGTTAGTGAACGTTTACATGCCGAATTGGGATGGCTTTGGGTTTGTGAAGGGGTTGCTGGGAACAATTCCGGACTTGGACATGCATCAGTTGATTATTGGTGGGTGATTTTAATTGTGTGCTGGAGCAGAGGGTGGACAGGTCGAGCCCTGAGTCAATGGGAAAGTTAAGGATGGCGAAGGAGTTGGGAGGGTTTATGGAGAAGATGGGAATGGTGGATCCGTGGAGGTTTAGCAACGCAGGGGAGAGGGAATAGTCCTTCTTCCACGTGTACAAGGTATACTCTAGAATTGACTTTTTTGTAGAGAGCCGAGTGGTGTTGGTGGGTTGGTGGGGATGGAGTATGTGGGAGAGGGGGAGAAGAGCTGCACAGTGGTTAGCACTGCTGCCTCCTTGTCTGCGTGGGTTTCCTCCGGGTACTCGGTTTCCTTCCTTCCTTCCACAAGATGTGCAGGTTAGGTGGATTGGCCATGCTAAATTGTTCCTTAGTGGCCAAAAGGTTAGGTGGGGTTGCTGGGTTACGGGGCTGGGGTGGAGGTGTGGGCTTAAGTAGGGTGCTCTTTCTAAGGGCTGGTGCCCTCCTTCTGCACTGTAAATTCTATCATCAGTAATGGAGAAGAGCAAGGAACATTCTTTATTTTTAAGTATTTTTATTCAACAGAATTTCAACATTTTCACAATATGAAAACAACCCCAAACAAACAAAAACTCCCCCGACCCCCCTCAACAGGCAACAGTAACCAACTTCCGAAATTGCATGATGAACAAGCCCCAACAATTGTAGAACCCCTCTTTCACAATTGTTCACAATTTACATAGACGATTTGGAGTTGGGGACCAAGTGAATGTGTCAAAGTTTGCAGACGACACTAAGATGAGTGGTAAAGCAAAAAGGGCAGAGGATACCGGAAGTCTGCAGAAGGATTTGGATAGGTTAGGTGAATGGGCTAGGGTCTGGCAGATGGAATTCAATGTTGCCAAGTGTGAGGCTATCCATTTTGGGAGGAATAACAGCAGAATGGATTATTATTTAAACGGTAAGATGTTAAAACATGCTGCTGTGCAGAGGGTGTGCTGGTGCACGAGTCGCAAAAAGTTGGTGTGCAGGTGCAACAGGTGATTAAGAAGGCTAATCGAGTTTTGTCTTTCATTGCTAGAGGGATGGAGTTCAAGACTAGTGAGGTTATGCTGCAATTGTATAGGGTGTTGGTGAGGCCGCATCTGGAGTATTGTGTTCAGTTTTGGTCTCCTTACCTGAGGAGATTCACTAGGTTGATCCCAGAGTTGAGGGGATTAGATTATGACGAAAGGTTGAGTAGACTGGGACTGTACTCATTGGAGTTTAGAAGGATGCGGGGGGATCTTATTGAGACATATAAAATTATGAAGGGAATAGATAGGATAGATGCGGGCAGGTTGTTTCCACTGGTCGGGGAAAGCAGAACTAGGGGGCATAGCCTCAAAATAAGGGGAGGTAGATTTAGGACGGAGTGTAGGAGGAACTTCTTCACCCAAAGGGTTGTGAATCTCTGGAATTCCTTGCCCAGTGAAGTAGTTGAGGCTCCTTCTTTAAACGTTTTTAAGAAAAAGATAGATGCCTTTCTAAAGAATAAAGGGATTCGGGGATATGGTGTACGGGCCGGAGAGTGGAGCTGAGTCCACAAAGATCAACCATGATCTCATTAAATGGCAGAGCAGGCTCAAGGGGCCAGATGGCCTACTCCTGTTCCTAGTTCTTATGTTCTTATGTTCTTTCACCCCGTCTCAGCTCAAACTTCATCTTCTCCAGGGTCAAAACATCTAGCAGATCCCCTGCTGCGCCGAGGACAGGAGAAGCTGACCTCCACCCCAACAAGACCTGCCTACGAGCGATCAGCAAGGTGAAGGCCAACGTTGTCTACCTCATACGCTGCAGGAAAGGATGTCCCGAAGCGTGGTACATTGGCAAGATCATGCAGACGCTGCGACAACGAATGAACGGACATCGCGCAACAATCACCAGGCTGGAATGTTCCCTTCCAGTCGGGGAACACTTCAGCAGTCAAGGGCATTCAGCCTCTGATCTCCGGGTAAGCGTTCTCCAAGGCGGCCTTCAGGATGCACGACAACGCAGAATCGCCAAGTTCCGCACACATGAGTGCGGCCTCGATCGGGACCTGGGATTCATGTCGCATTACATTCATCACCCACCATCTGGCCTGGGCTTGCAAAATCCTACCTCTGGTACGGCCGCATTTGGAGTATTGCATACAGTTCTGGTCACCGCATTATAGGAAGGACGTGGAGGCTTTGGAGCGGGTGCAGAGGAGATTTACCAGGATGTTGCCTGGTATGGAGGGAAAATCTTATGAGGAAAGGCTGATGGACTTGAGGTTGTTTTCGTTGGAGAGAAGAAGGTTAAGAGGAGACTTAATCGAGGCATACAAAATGATCAGGGGGTTAGATAGGGTGGACAGTGAGAGCCTTCTCCCGCGGATGGAAATGGCTGGCACGAGGGGACATAGCTTTAAACTGAGGGGTAATAGATATAGGACAGAGGTCAGAGGTAGGTTCTTTACGCAAAGAGTAGTGAGGCCGTGGAATGCCCTACCTGCTACAGTAGTGAACTCGCCAACATTGAGGGCATTTAAAAGTTTATTGGATAAACATATGGATGATAATGGCATAGTGTAGGTTAGATGGCTTTTGTTTCGGTGCAACATCGTGGGCCGAAGGGCCTATACTGCGCTGTATCGTTCTATGTTCTATGTCCTGGCTTGAGACAATTCACACCTCTTTAACCTAGGGTTACCCCTATCTCTGGATCTGTAAACACCTAATTAACTGCAAATGCTCGCATTCTAAGCATTGTCTTGCATCTTTGAATGTTTCTATATATATGTTTCTGGAACATACCTCTTCATTCACCTGAGAAAGGAGCAGTGCTCCGAAAGCTAGTGTTTGAAACAAACCTGTTGGACTTTAACCTGGTGTTGTAAGATGGTTTGCACTGTGTGCTGAATTTGGTGCATTTGAGTGCGATAGTGAGAGTTTGGTGACCGAGGGAGTTAGGTGAGGAGGGAGTAAGGTGCTCCTTTCATTTTGTTTCCGACATTTCCGCAAAGAGTGAGAAGAGAGCCAGGAGTTTACAGAAAGTGTAGCTGACTGGGAGCAGAGTCGGAGGGCGGAGATCTAGTTAGTCCACACGGCAGCTATATTCTGTAAGGTAAGAGGGGATGGAGGCTAGGCCAGTTGCATGCTCCTCCTGTAGGATGTGGGTGGTGAGGGATACCACCGGTGTCCCCGTTGACTATACCTGCGGGAAGTGCACCCAACTTCAGCTCCTCAAAGACCGTGTTAGGGAACTGGAGCTGAAGCTGGATGAACTTCAGATCATCCGGGAGGCAGAGGGGGTGATTGAGAAGAGTTACAGGGAGGTAACCACACCCAAGGCACAGGACAAGAATAGCTGGGTTACAGTCAGGGGGAAAAAAACAAACAGGCAGACAGTGCAGGGATCCCTCGTGGCCGTTCCCCTTCAAAACAAGTATACCGTTTTGGATGCTGTTGGACCGACCGGGGGAAGGCCCTAGCGGCCAGGTCTCTGGCACTGAGTCTGGCTCTGGGGCTCAGAAGGGAAGGGGGGAGAATAGAAAAGCAATAGTTGTAGGAGATTCAATGGTTAGGGGAATAGATAGGAGATTCTGTGGTCGCGAGCGAGACTCCCGGAAGGTATGTTGCCTCCCGGGTGCCAGGGTCAGGGATGTCTCGGATCGTGTCTTCAGGATCCTTAAGGGGGAGGGGGAGCAGCCAGAAGTCGTGGTGCACATTGGTACCAACGACATAGGTAGGTAAAGGGGTGTGGAGGTTATAAACAAGTTTAGGGAGTTAGGCTGGATGTTAAAAGCCAGGACAGACAGAGTTGTCATCTCTGGTTTGTTGCCGGTGCCACGTGATAGCGAGGCTAGGAATAGGGAGAGAGTGCAGTTGAACACGTGGCTGCAGGAATGGTGTAGGAGGGAGGGCTTCAGGTATTTGGATAATTGGAGCGCATTCTGGGGAAGGTGGGACCTGTACAAGCAGGACGGATTGCATCTGAACCAGAGGGGCACCAATATCCTGGGAGGGAGGTTTTGTAGTACTCTTCGGGAGGGTTTAAACTAATTTGGCTGGGGAATGGGAACCGGATTTGTAGTCCAGCAACTAAGGTAGCCGATATTCAGGACGCCAAAGCATGTAATGAGGCAGTGGGGAAGGGAACACTGACAAAGGAGAGTACTTGCAGGCACGGAGATGGGTTGAAGTGTGTATACTTCAACGCAAGAAGCATCAGGAATAAGGTGGGTGAACTTAAGGCATGGATCGGTACTTGGGACTACGATGTGGTGGCCATCACGGAAACTTGGAGAGAAGAGGGGCAGAAATGGTTGTTGGAGGTCCCTGGTTATAGATGTTTCAATAAGATTAGGGAGGGTGGTAAAAGAGGTGGGGGGTGGCATTGTTATTAGAGATAGTATAACAGCTGCAGAAAGGCAGTTTGAGGTGTATCACCCTATTGAGGTAGTATGTGTTGAAGTCAGAAATAGGAAAGGAGCAGTCACCTTGTTAGGAGTTTTCTATAGGCCCCCCAATAGTAGCAGAGATGTGGAGGAACAGATTGGGAAACAGATTTTGGAAAGGTGCAGAAGTCATAGGGTAGTAGTCATGGGCGACTTTAACTTCCCAAATATTGAGTGGAAACTCTTTAGATCAAATAGTTTGGATGGGGTGGTGTTTGTGCAGTGTGTCCAGGAAGCTTTTCTAACACAGCATGTAGATTGTCCGACCAGAGGAGGGGCGATATTGGATTTAGTACTGGGTAATGAACCAGGGCAAGTGATAGATTTGTTAGTGGGGGAGCATTTTGGAGATAGTGACCACAATTCTGTGACTTTCACTTTAGTAATGGAGAGGGATAGGTACGTGCAACAGGGCAAGGTTTACAATTGGGGGAAGGGTAAATATGATGTTGTCAGACAAGAATTGAAGTGCATAAGTTGGGAACATAGGCTGGCAGGGAAGGACACAAGTGAAATGTGGAACTTGTTCAAGGAACAGGTGCTACGTGTCCTTGATATGTATGTCCCTGTCAGGCAGGGAAGAGATGGTCGAGTGAGGGAACCATGGTTGACAAGAGAGGTTGAATGTCTTGTTAAGAGGAAAAAGGTGACTTATGTAAGGCTGAGGAAACAAGGTTCAGACAGGGCATTGGAGGGATACAAGATAGCCAGGAGAGAACTGAAGAAAGGGATTAGGAGAGCTAAGAGAGGGCATGAACAATCTTTGGCGGGTAGGATCAAGGAAAACCCCAAGGCCTTTTACACATATGTGAGAAATATGAGAATGACTAGAGCGAGGGTAGGTCCGATCAAGGACAGTAGCGGGAGATTGTGTATTGAGTCTGAAGAGATAGGAGAGGTCTTGAACGAGTACTTTTCTTCTGTATTTACAAATGAGAGGGGCGATATTGTTGGAGAGGACAGTGTGAAACAGATTGGTAAGCTCGAGGAAATACTTGTTAGGAAGGAAGATGTGTTGGGCATTTTGAAAAACTTGAGGATAGACAAGTCCCCCGGGCCTGACGGGATATATCCAAGGATTCTATGGGAAGCAAGAGATGAAATTGCAGAGCCGTTGGCAATGATCTTTTCGTCCTCACTGTCAACAGGGTTGGTACCAGGGGATTGGAGAGTGGCGAATGTCGTGCCCCTGTTCAAAAAAGGAATTAGGGATAACCCTGGGAATTACAGGCCAGTTAGTCTTACTTCGGTGGTAGGCAAAGTAATGGAAAGGGTACTGAAGGATAGGATTTCTGAGCATCTGGAAAGACACTGCTTGATTAGGGATAGTCAGCACGGATTTGTGAGGGGTAGGTCTTGCCTTACAAGTCTTATTGAATTCTTTGAGGAGGTGACCAAGCATGTGGATGAAGGTAAAGCAGTGGATGTAGTGTACATGGATTTTAGTAAGGCATTTGCTAAAGTTCCCCATGGTAGGCCTATGCAGAAAGTAAGGAGGCATGGGATAGTGGGAAATTTGGCCAGTTGGATAACGAACTGGCTAACCGATAGAAGTCAGAGAGTGGTGGTGGATGGCAAATATTCAGCCTGGATCCCAGTTACCAGTGGCGTACCGCAGGGATCAGTTCTGGGTCCTCTGCTGTTTGTGATTTTCTGAATGACTTGGATGAGGGAGTTGAAGGGTGGGTCAGTAAATTTGCAGACGATACGAAGATTGGTGGAGTTGTGGATAGTAAGGAGGGCTGTTGTCGGCTGCAAAGAGACATAGATAGGATGCAGAGCTGGGCTGAGAAGTGGCAGATGGAGTTTAACCCTGAAAAGTGTGAGGTTGTCCATTTTGGAAGGACAAATATGAATGCGGAATACAGGGTTTACGGTAGAATTCTTGGCAATGTGGAGGAGCAGAGAGATCTTGGGGTCTATGTTCATACATCTTTGAAAGTTGCCACTCAAGTGGATAGAGTTGTGAAGAAGGCCTATGGTGTGCTCGCGTTCATTAACAGAGGGATTGAATTTAAGAGCCGTGAGGTGATGATGCAGCTGTACAAAACTTTGGTAAGGCCACATTTGGAGTACTGTGTACATTTCTGGTCGCCTCATTTTAGGAAGGATGTGGAAGCTTTGCAAAGAAGATTTACCAGGATGTTGCCTGGAATGGAGAGTAGGTCTTACGAGGAAAGGTTGAGGGTGCTAGGCCTTTTCTCATTAGAACGGAGAAGGATGAGGGGCGACTTGATAGAGGTTTATCAGATGATCAGGGGAATAGATAGAGTAGACAGTCAGAGACTTTTTCCCCGGGTGGAACAAACCATTACAAGGGGACATAAATTTAAGGTGAAAAGTGGAAGATATAGGAGGGATATCAGAGGTAGGTTCTTTACCCAGAGAGTAGTGGAGGCATGGAATGCACTGCCTGTGGAAGTAGTTGAGTCGGAAACATTAGGGACCTTCAAGCAGCTATTGGATAGGTACATGGATTACGGTAAAATGATATAGTGTAGATTTATTTGTTCTTAAGGGCAGCACGGAAGCATTGTGGATAGCACAATTGCTTCACAGCTCCAGGGTCCCAGGTTCGTTTCCGGCTTGGGTCACTGTCTGTGTGGAGTCTGCACGTCCTCCCCGTGTCTGCGTGGGTTTCCTCCGGGTGCTCCGGTTTCCTCCCACAGTCCAAAGATGTGCGGGTTAGGTGAATTGGCCAATGATAAATTGCCCTTAATGTCCAAATTGCCCTTGGTGTTGGGTGGAGGTGTTGAGTTTGGGTAGGGTGGGACTTCCGGTTGCGGTGATGCCGAGCTAGCTGCACATTTCGGCGGCTCCAGCTCCGACGGACCTTCGGGCTCTTTTAAGAGCCCCAACGGGGAATTTTTCGATGACGCGACCCGGTGTGGGGTGTGTGGGAAGGGAGTCCCCCCCGAACGAAGGAAGAAAAATCCGGCGGCGGCGGCTGCAGCCCGAGGAATCATCGACCAAAAGGTCAGAGGGAGAGAAATACAAGATGGCGGCGGAGAAAGCGCAGGCGACATGGGGGCCTGAACAGGATGAAATCGTGAGATGGTGCGTGGAACTGCTGAAGAGGGAGGTGCTGACCCCGATGCTACAGGCAATTGAGGGGCTCAAGGAGACATTAAAGACCCAGGAGACTGAGCTCCGCGTGGTGGAGCAGAAGGTGACAGATATTGAGGACGAGATCCTGGGCCTGGCGGTTAAGACTCAGACGCACGAGGCACTTCATAAAAAGTGTACTGAAAGGATTGAGGCCCTAGAAAACGGAGCGCGAAGGAAGAACCTTCGGATACTAGGTCTCCCTGAGGGTGTGGAAGGAGTGGACTGTGGAGCGTACGCAAGTAAGATGCTGAGCTCACTGATGGGTGCTGAGGCCCCTGCGGGCCCCATGGAGGTGGAGTGGGCAAATAGGATTCCGGCGAGAAGACCAAAAGCGGGAGAACCACCGAGGGCGATAATCGTGCGATTTTACCGCCTTAAGGACAGAGAAGAGGTCCTGAGATGGGCTAAAAAGGTGCGGAGTAGCAGATGGGAGAATGCTGTGGTACGGATATACCAGGATTGGAGTGCGGAGGTGGCGAGAAGGAGGGCGAGCTTCAACCGAGCCAATGAGGTGTTGCATAAAAGGAAGGTGAAGTTTGTGATGCTGCAGCCGGCAAGACTATGGGTCACGTATCAGGAGAGACACTATTATTTCGAGACGGCGGAGGAAGCATGGTCCTTCATCAATGAAGAGAAACTGGACCGGAACTGAGGGACTGATGCTGCAGGAAATGTTATAGTTTTTGTTAATGTTACGGTGGAAGTTAATTGAGAAGTAAACAGGGAAGGGGGGAGACATTGGGGAAATGTGGGCGCTGGTGAGGGGGGAAAGACGGGACATAGTCGGAGAATGGGGAAGGGGAGGGGGAGGGGAAAGGGAGCTGCGCCATAAGAGGCGGGTCAGGTAAAGGGATGTTCCCGCGCCAGAAAGAATAAGGCGGGAAGACAGGCGCAAGGCGGATGGGAGTTCCCCCACACGGGGGGGGTCGGGGAGTGAGCAAGAGTAGCCGGGGTCAGTTGTAGTCAGCTGACTTACGGAAGTGATATGGGGGGAGCAATCATGCTAGATAGGGATCTAGCGGGGGGGGGGGGACACAACTGGGTTGCTGCTGCGGAAATCCAAAAGGAAATGGCTAAAGAGTGGGTGGACGGGGATGGTGTGCGACGCTGGGGGAGCGAGCGGGAGCGCGGAGACGGAATATGGGACTGGCCTAGAGAAGGTAATGGCTAGTCGACACGGGAGGGGGGCAGGTAGCCCCCTAGTGAGGCTGATCACGTGGAACGTGAGAGGCCTGAACGGACCGATAAAAAGGGCCCGAGTGCTCGCGCATTTGAAAGGACTAAGGGCAGACGTGGTTATGCTCCAAGAGACGCACCTAAAGGTGGCGGACCAAGTTAGGCTAAGGAAAGGATGGGTGGGACAGGTGTTCCACTCAGGACTGGACGCAAAGAACAGAGGGGTGGCCATTTTGGTGGGGAAACGGGTAGCATTTGAAGCAAAGAACATCGTAGCAGATAGCGGAGGTAGATATGTATTGGTGAGTGGTAGGCTGGAGGGAATGGAGGTCGTGTTGGTTAATGTGTATGCCCCAAATTGGGACGATGCGGGATTCATGAGACGGATGCTGGGGCGTATACCGGACCTGGAGGCAGGAAACTTGATTTTAGGAGGGGACTTTAATACGGTGCTGGACCCGGGGCTAGATAGATCCAGCTCAAGGACCGGAAGAAGGCCGGCAGCGGCCAAGGTACTTAAGGGGTTTATGGACCAAATGGGGGGAGTGGATCCATGGCGATTTCTTAGACCTAGGGCTAGGGAGTTTTCCTTCTTCTCCCATGTCCATAAAGTGTACTCCCGGATAAATTTTTTTGTTTTGGGAAGGTCGTTGATCTCTAGGGTGGAAGAAGATGAGTATTCAGCCATAGCGGTTTCGGACCATGCCCCACATTGGGTGGACATGGAATTAGGAGAGGAAAGGGAGCAGAGAGCACTCTGGCGATTAGATGTGGGATTGATGGCGGATGAGGGAGTGTGTGCAAGAGTGCGGGGGTGTATTGAGAGATACCTGGAGGTCAATGACGACGGCGAGGTCCCTGTGGGAGTGGTCTGGGAAGCACTAAAAGCGGTGGTCAGAGGAGAGCTGATCTCTATTGGGGCCCACAAAAGGAAAACAGAGGCCAAGGAAAGGGAAAGACTACTGGGGGAGATTTTAAGGGTGGACAGGGAATTTGCAGAGACCCCGGAGGAGGAATTGTACAGGGAGAGGAGACGACTCCAGACGGAGTTTGACCTTCTGACCACCAGAAAGGCGGAGGTACTGTGGAGGAAGGCACAGGGGAGGAGGTATGAATATGGGGAAAAGGCTAGTCGCCTGTTGGCGCATCAATTGCGAAAGAGGGCAGCAGCGAGGGAGATAGGAGGAATTAGAGATGAAAGGGGAGACACGGTGCGAAGGGCAGGAAAGATAAATGAGGTGTTCAAGACATTCTATGAGGAACTGTATAGGTCTCAACCCCCAGAGGCAGAGGAGGGGATGCGGCAGTTCCTGGACCAATTGAGGTTCCCGAAAGTGGAGGAGCAGGAGGTGGCAGGCCTGGGCGCACCGATTGAGATGGACGAGGTTATTAAGGGACTGGGAAACATGCAAGCAGGGAAGGCCCCGGGGCCAGACGGGTTCCCGGTGGAATATGACAGAAAATATGTGGACTTGTTGGCCCCGTTGATGGCGAGGACGTTCAATGAGGCCAGGGAAGGGGGGACTCTACCCCCGACGATGTCGGAGGCGACGATATCGCTAATTTTGAAGAGGGACAAAGATCCATTGCAGTGCGGGTCCTATAGACCTATTTCACTATTGAACGTGGACGCCAAATTGCTGGCAAAGGTACTGGCATCGAGGACAGAGGACTGTGTCCCGGGATGGTGCACGAAGACCAGACAGGGTTCGTAAAAGGGAGACAACTGAATGTTAACGTGCGACGACTATTAGGGGTGATAATGATGCCCCCAGTGGAGGGGGAGGCAGAGATAGTGGCGGCAATGGACGCAGAGAAGGCATTTGATAGGGTGTAGTGGGAGTATTTATGTGAAGTGTTAAGGAGGTTTGGGTTTGGGAACGGGTTTATTAGCTGGGTTAGACTTCTTTATGGGGCTCCAACGGCAAGCGTAGTTACAGGTCGACATAGATCGGAGTATTTCCGATTATATAGGGGAACAAGACAGGGATGCCCGCTGTCTCCATTGTTGTTCGCGTTGGCAATTGAACCTCTGGCCATGGCGTTGAGAGACTCCAGGAAATGGAGAGGGGTGATTAGAGGGGGAGAAGAACACTGAGTCTCGTTATACGCAGATGACCTATTGTTATACGTGTCGGACCCAGCGGGGGGGATGATAGAGGTTATGCGAATTTTGAGGGGGTTCGGGGAATTCTCGGGGTATAGGCTAAACATGGGGAAGAGTGAATTATTTGTGATACATCCAGGGGCCCAGAGTAGAGAGATAGAAGGCTTACCGCTAAGGAAAGTGGAAAGAAACTTCCGATACCTGGGGATTCAGATCGCTAGGAGCTGGGGAACCTTGCACAGACTTAATCTGACACGGCTGGTAGAACAAATGGAGGAGTACTTCAAGAGGTGGGACATGCAGCCTCTATCGCTGGCGGGCAGGGTGCAAGCAATTAAAATGATGGTCCTCCCGAGGTTCTTATTTGTACTTCAATGTCTCCCGATACTAATCACCAAGACCTTTTTTAATAAAATAGATAGGAGCATCACGAGCTTCGTGTGGGCAGGGAAAGTTCCGAGAGTAAGGAGGGGGTTCCTTCAGCGTAGTAGGGACAGAGGAGGACTGGCACTACCGAACTTGGGTGATTACTATTGGGCCGCCAATGTGGCAATGATACGTAGATGGATGATGGAGGGTGAGGGAGCGGCGTGGAAAAGACTGGAAAGTCCTGTAAAGGGACGAGTTTAGAGGCGCTGGTGACGGCGCCGCTACCGTTCTCACCTAAAAAGTTTACCACGAACCCGGTGGTGGCGGCAACACTGAATATCTGGGGACAGTGGAGGCGACAGAGAGGGGTGCGGGGAGCCCTGGTGGGGTCCCCTATCAGGAACAACCATAGGTTTGCCCCAGGAAGAATGGATGGAGGATTTCAGAGCTGGTACCAGTTGGGAATTAGGAAGGTGGGAGATTTATTTATAGATGGGACTTTTGCGAGCTTGGGAGCATTGGAGGAAAAGTATAAGTTGCCCCGGGGAAATTTCTTGAGATATATGCAGGTGAGGGCTTTTACTAGACAACAGGTGAGGGAATTTCCGTTGCTCCCGACACAGGGGATACAGGACAGGGTGCTTTCAGGGGTGTGGGTCGGAGAGGGCAAGGTGTCAGAGATTTACAGAGAGATGAGGGAAGAGGGGGAGGAGTCGGTGGGCGAACTAAAAGGAAAGTGGGAAGAAGAATTAGGGGAGGAGATAGAGGAGGGTATGTGGGCTGATGCCCTAAGCAGGGTAAATTCCTCTTCCTCATGCCTGATTCAATTTAAGGTGCTACATAGAGCACACATAACGGGGGCAAGATTGAGCAGGTTCTTTGGAGTGGAGGACAAATGTGGGAGGTGTGGCGGGAGCCCGGCAAACCACGCACATATGTTTTGGGCGTGCCCGGCACTGGAAGGGTATTAGAAGGGAGTGACGGGAGTGATTTCGCAGGTGGTGAAGGCCCGGCTCAAACCAGGCTGGGGGTGAGCTCTATTTGGAGTTGCGGAAGAGCCGGGAGTGCAGGAGGCGAAAGAGGCCGACGTTGTGGCCTTTGCGTCCCTAGTAGCCCGGCGCAGGATCCTACTCATGTGGAAGGAGGCGAAACCCCCCGGACTGGAGGCCTGGGTAAACGATATGGCAGGGTTCATTAAACTGGAGCAGATAAAGTTTGCCCTGAGAGGATCGGCTCAAGGGTTCACCAGGCGGTGGCAGCCATTTCTCGACTACCTAGGGGAACGTTAGAGGGGAGATAGATGACCAGCAGCAGCAGCCCAGGGGGAAGGGGGGGGAGGGGGGGGGGGGTTTAGTTTAGTTTAGGTCAATAGATAATGGGGTTTTGTTACTTGTGTATTGTTAAAAAATTCTGTTTTGTTATTGTTTCGTTTGCTTTGTAAGAGGGAAAAATTGTTGTTTGGAAAAAAATTTCAATAAAATATTTTTTTTTTAAAAAAAGAGTTTGGGTAGGGTGCTCTTTCCAAGAGCCGGTGCCGACTCAAAGGGCCGAATGGCCTCCTTCTGCACTGTAAATTCAATGATAATCTATGATTAATCTAGGACAAAGGTTCGGCACAACATCGTGGGCCGAAGGGCCTGTTCTGTGCTGTATTTTCTATGTTCTTACTGTGCTCACCCCAGTCCAACGCCGGCATCTCCACATCAGTGATGATAAAGTAATTTAATGAGTAATATAAAATAATCGCGTGAGTTCTTTTTACTTAATATTAAACTAGTAAACAAACAAATAACTGTAGATCAAACTATTAAATAAGATGAAAATAAATGGACTTCCATTTGTGACCATGGAGTGATTGGTCACATAAAGGGCTGTTCCTGTTCAACGTCACAGAAAAGGACTCTTTTTACCCAGATCCGGGTGGAATTTTGATGAAAAGGCATAGGTGAATGTTAGAGGAGTAGTTTACCCCTGGAATGGTATGTCTTCTGATCAGCGGACACGGCAGAAAACAGTGAGAGGTTTGGCTGGAAAGTTGAAACAGTCTTGTGCTTCACAGACAATCTCTTCCAGCATGCAGGTGGGGGAGGGGCAAGCTGTAAGGCCCCAGATACAGGAACTGATTACTTTTATTAAGGAGGAATTCCATAAACAGAGGAAAGAAATGCATGAGGACCATGCAAAGGCCATTGCAGAAGCTGTGGCACCCCTGAAGAGTACTTTGGAGCGGATGGTGAGGTGTTTGGAGGTGCAGGGGTCACAGATTCGGGAGATTGAAGGAGCGATCTCGGACTACAGCGATCGTGTGGTGGCTCTGGAGGCGGAGGTGGGGCTTCTAGGAGACCTTTGTAAAACGCTGAGGGCAAAGGTTGAGGACCAGGAGAATTCCTCGAGAAGACAGAACCTGCGAATAGTGGGCCTGCCTGAAGGAGTGGAAGGTGTGAGTGCCTTGAAGATGCTGGCGGGACTGGTGGCAGAAGGGGTGCTGGATAAGGCACCTGAAGTGGATCGAGCACATCGGTCACTGAGGCAAAAGCCTAGAGCTGGGGAGCCGCCGCGGGAAGTGATCGTGAGACTCCATAAATTTGTGGAGAAAGAGAAAATTCTACGGTGAGCCAGGGAGAAGCATAGCTGCGACTGGGAGGGAAATAACGTCCGGATTTATCAGGACATCGGAGCCGAGTTGGCAAAATGGCGGGCAAGTTTCAACAAGGCCAAGGCAGCAGATCAGGTTTGGGATGCTCTACCCGGCGAAATTATGGGTGATGTTCGGAGGCCGGGAGTATTATTTCGAGACCCCAGAAGCGGCCGAAGACTTCATTAAGGAGCATAAACTGGGGGAGAACTGAGTGGACAAGTCTTGGGAACCGGGATGCTGCCACCGTGTAATGGTCTGGAGCATGTTTGAAGTGGGTGTAGGGATTGGGGGATTTTTGCCTTTTTTTGTGGGGGGTGTTTCTGTTCATTGTTGCGATTGTAAGGAGTTGTAGGGGTGAAAAGTTTATGTGGGGATGGATGTTCCCATCCCCCCTGCTGTTTTATGGGACTGTTTGTGTTTAACATCTGTTTGTTTGCTTTTGGAGAAGGATACCTGGAGTAGGGGGGGGGGGGGGGGGGTCATTAGGATGTGCCTTTGGGCAGGGGCAGCCGCACTAGCAGGTTATGCTGGTGAACGGAAGTGAGGTGGTGGGGCAGAAGGCCAAGAGGGGTGGCCGGGGGGAGGGGGTAAAGGGGAAGTGGGGGGGGAAGAGGAAGGGGAAAAGCGGGGGGGTTTCTGCGACATGGCAGGGGGTGAGAGATGACATGGTCAAGGGCGAAGAAAGGGGCCATCTGGGATGGGCTAGGTACAGAGTGGAATTAAAGGGGCAGGAGTTAAGTGGAAAGAAGATGGACAGTAGAGGGGATTGGAGGTGTAAGCCTCCGGGAAGGTTGGTAACGTGGGACGTCCGGGGACTGAATGGGCCGGTTAAAAGGTCGCGGGTGTTCGCGCACCTCAGGAGCTTGAAAGCGGGAGACACGCCTCCGTGTGAAGGACCAGGTTAGGTTAAGGAAGGGGTGGGTCGGGCAGGTTTTTCACTCAGGGTTTGATTTGAAATCGAGGGGTGTGACGATTTTAATGAGCAGAAAAATGGGATTCGTGAGTGCGAAGGAGGTGAGGGGTCCGGGTGGGAGACATGTGATTGTGAGTGGGGTATTGGAAGGGGCACCGGTAGTGTTGGTAAATGTGTGCCCCAAATTGGGATGATGTGGGTTTTATGAGGGGGTTGCTGGCAGAAATCCTGGATTTGGCCACGTACCAGTTGATCATGGGAGGAGATTTTAACTGTAGTCTCGAACCGAGTGTGGATAGATCGAGCCCCAGGTCGATGGGTAGGGTACGAATGGCAAGGGAGCTGGGGAGGGTTTATAGAGAGGATGGGTATGGTGGATCCATGGCGCTTTCAAAACCTAGGGGGAAGAAAGTATTCCTTCTTTTCACACGTCTACAAGGTGTATTCGAGGATTGATTACTTTGTAGTGAGTCGGGAGATTTCGGTTGGGGTGGAGGGGGCAGGGTATGCGGGGATAGTTATCTCGGACCATGCACCCCACTGGCTGGATATTCGGTTCAGTACGGGACAAGAGCAGAGGCCGGGGTGGAGGTTTGACCCGTGGTTATTGGCGGATGGAGGTTTTTGTGATAAGGTGCGGTTGGCGATTAGGGATTATGTGGAGTTCAGTCGGAATGGGAAGGTGTCGGCAGGCATTTTTGGGGAAGCACTGAAGGCAGTGCTCCGGGGAGAAATTATCTAATTTACAGTTCGTGCGAATAAGGAAAGGAGGGCGTAACATGACCGTCTAGTGAGCGAGATAGTGGAGGTGAACAGGGAATATTCGAGGGTGCCCACCGTGGAGGGATTGGCGAGGAGGAAAAAGTTGCAGGGGCAATCTGACAGGCAGACAACGGGGAGGGCGGTAGGGCAACTGCGTAGGGCAAGAGGGGTGCAATACGAGTATGGGGAGAAGGCGAGCCACATGCTGGCGCACCAGCTGCGGAGGCAGGCTGCGTCCAGGGAAATATTGAAGATTCGGATGGGGCTGGGGATGTGGTGTCAGAGCTGTCATAATATACACCAGTATATTATGGTGCAGACACACACACACACACACACTGATGGACATGCAGTGGGACCAATCAGCATACACAACACCGCAGCCAATCACCAGTGAAAGCACACGCACTATAAAGACAGGGGATAGGAGAGTTCCCGCTCATTCTAGTAGCAGCCAGCTCGGAGCACAGAGCTCACAGCCTGCAACACAGACATTCACCATGTGCTGAGTGCATCACCTGGTTAGGACTAGGCAAGGGTCAATAGTTAAAGCTGGTATTGCTATTGTTAATGTGGAAGGAAGCCAAACCCTGTGTGGAGACCTGGATAAACGACATGGCAGGGTTTATAAAGTTAGAACGGATTAAGTTCGTACTAAGGGGTTTGGCTCAAGGGTTCACCAGGCGGTGGCAACCGTTCGTCGACTACCTCACAGAAAGATAGAGGGAATGGAAAAGAAGAAGACAACAGCAGCAACCCAGGGGGGAGGGGGGGGGGGGGAGGAATCGGACGGACTCTCAGGGATGTTATTGTATATGTATAGGCACTTGTTTTAGGTAATGTATATTGGACTGTTGGATTGTATCTTTGGAGAGTATTTATTTTTGACAAGGCAATTGACCAGGCAGTTGCCATTTAGTTTGGTTCTTGTTTCTGTTCATATATTATTTATTTATTTGTTTAAAACTGGCCACTGTTATTTCTATTGCTTTATTGTTGTTTAAAAGAAACACTATGTACTGTTATGTTTGGCCAAAAAATCTTGAATAAAATATATATATTTTTTTAAATTTGGTATTGCATTTACCCACAGTTCCAGTATGTTAATATAGTTAACCTTATAATAAAATAGAGTTGCACCACTTCAAGTGTTGGTGACCTGTTTGTGATCCAGAACACCCAACACATCATGATCCCAGGAGTGAACTGGTTCAGTCCAGATAGCCATACCTCAGCATACAGTGACAACCAGCAACGATACCCAGGCAAGATGTTCGAGATCCGGGTTCCGCAGCAGCTCCAGTGCCACGGCGATCTCCGCGAAAACTGGCGGGCATTCCGGCAAAAGTTTGAAATCTTCCTGCTGGCAGCGGAACTAGAAGACCTGGCCGATGCTGAAAAGACAGAGCTTCTCCTCACCATTTCGGTGGGAGAATCAGCTGGTGAGTCAGTTTCAGCGGGAGCAGTGCGGAAGTGGCTGCTGGGAGGTAAGTCTGTCCTTTAAAAGCACTTGTCTTTGCAGGGGCAGGCCAGTCGATTTCGGCGGGAGTGGAGCTGGCTGGTTAGTCAATTTCAGCAGGAGCTGAGAATTTCTTTTTTTTAAATTAGTGTTTTAGGCGGGAACAGGAAGTCGACCCGCGGACGTCTGGGAAGACCCTCACCAATAAATTCTGGTGGAGAGGAAACCCGAGACACTACACGTGTAGTGTCTCCCACCCGCCCTCCTCCTCTAACCTAATAATAAAACCCATTGGTCTGAGGTAAGTACCATATTTTATCATATTATTATTATTTTTTATAAAATATTTAATTTAGTTGTTAGCCAGATCTTGGTAGAAAGTTAGAGGAATGGCAGGGAAGGGAGTGCAATGTTCCTCCTGCAGGATGTTTGAGGTGAGGGATGCAGTTAGTGTCCCTGCTGATTTTACCTGCAGGAAGTGCTGCCATCTCCAGCTCCTCCAAGACCGAGTTAGGGAACTGGAGCTGGAGTTGGAAGAACTTCGGATCATTCGGGAGGCAGAAGGGGTCAGAGATAGCAGCTTCAGGGAATTAGTTACACCAAAGATTGGAGATAGGTGGGTAACTGGAAGAGGGACTGGGAAAAAGCAGTCAGTGCAGGTATCCCCTGCGGTCGTTCCCCTGAGAAACAAGTATACCGCTTTGGATACTTGTGGGGGGGACGACTTACCAGGGGTAAGCCATGGGGTACGGGTCTCTGGCACGGAGTCTGTCCCTGTTGCTCAGAAGGGAAGGGGGGAGAGGAGCAGAGCATTAGTAATTGGGGACTCTATAGTCAGGGGCACAGATAGGAGATTTTGTGGGAGCGTGAGAGACTCACGTTTGGTATGTTGCCTCCCAGGTGCAAGGGTACGTGATGTCTCGGATCGTGTTTTCCGGGTCCTTAGGGGGGAGGGGGAGCAGCCCCAAGTCGTGGTCCACATTGGCACTAACAACATAGGTAGGAAAGGGGACAAGGATGTCAGGCAGGCTTTCAGGGAGCTAGGATGGAAGCTCAGAACTAGAACAAACAGAGTTGTTATCTCTGGGTTGTTGCCCGTGCCACATGATAGTGAGATGAGGAATAGGGAGAGAGAGCATTTAAACACGTGGCTACAGGGATGGTGCAGGCGGGAGGGATTCAGATTTCTGGATAACTGGGGCTCTTTCTGGGGAAGGTGGGACCTCTACAGACAGGATGGTCTACATCTGAACCTGAGGGGCACAAATATCCTGGGGGGGAGATTTGTTAGTGCTCTTTGGGGGAGTTGAAACGAATGCAGCAGGGGCATGGGTACCTGGATTGTAGTTTTAGGGTAAGGGAGAATGAGAGTATAGAGGTCAGGAGCACAGATTTGACGTCGCAGGAGGGGGCCAGTGTTCAGGTAGGTGGTTTGAAGTGTGTCTACTTCAATGCCAGGAGTATACGAAACAAGGTAGGGGAACTGGCAGCATGGGTTGGTACCTGGGACTTCGATGTTGTGGCCATTTCGGAGACATGGATAGAGCAGGGACAGGAATGGATGTTGCAGGTTCCGGGGTTTAGGTGTTTTAGTAAGCTCAGAGAAGGAGGCAAAAGAGGGGGAGGTGTGGCGCTGCTAGTCAAGAGCAGTATTACGGTGGCGGAGAGGATGCTAGATGGGGACTCTTCTTCCGGGGTAGTATGGGCTGAAGTTAGAAACAGGAAAGGAGAGGTCACCCTGTTGGGAGTTTTTTATAGGCCTCCTAATAGTTCTAGGGATGTAGAGGAAAGGATGGCGAAGATGATTCTGGATAAGAGCGAAAGTAACAGGGTAGTTATTATGGGAGACTTTAACTTTCCAAATATTGACTGGAAAAGATATAGTTCGAGTACAATAGATGGGTCGTTTTTTTGTACAGTGTGTGCAGGAGGGTTTCCTGAAACAATATGTTGACAGGCCAACAAGAGGCGAGGCCACGTTGGATTTGGTTTTGGGTAATGAACCAGGCCAGGTGTTGGATTTGGAGGTAGGAGAGCACTTTGGGGACAGTGACCACAATTCGGTGACGTTTACGTTAATGATGGAAAGGGATAAGTAAACACCGCAGGGCAAGAGTTATAGCTGGGGAAAGGGCAATTATGATGCCATTAGACGTGACTTGGGGGGGGGATAAGGTGGAGAAGTAGGCTGCAAGTGTTGGGCACACTGGATAAGTGGGGCTTGTTCAAGGATCAGCTACTACGTGTTCTTGATAAGTATGTACCGGTCAGGCAGGGAGGAAGGCGTCGAGCGAGGGAACCGTGGTTTACCAAGGAAGTGGAATCTCTTGTTAAGAGGAAGAAGGAGGCCTATGTGAAGATGAGGTGTGAAGTTTCAGTTGGGGCGATGGATAGTTACAAGGTAGCGAGGAAGGATCTAAAGAGAGAGCTAAGACGAGCAAGGAGGGGACATGAGAAGTATTTGGCAGGAAGGATCAAGGAAAACCCAAAAGCTTTCCATAGGTATGTCAGGAATAAGCGAATGACTAGGGAAAGAGTAGGACCAGTCAAGGACAGGGATGGGAAATTGTGTGTGGAGTCTGAAGAGATAGGCGAGATACTAAATGAATATTTTTCGTCAGTATTCACTCAGGAAAAAGATAATGTTGTGGAGGAGAATGCTGAGCCGCAGGCTAGTAGAATAGATGGCATTGAGGTACGTAGGGAAGAGGTGTTGGCAATTCTGGACAGGCTGAAAATAGATAAGTCCCCGGGACCTGATGGGATTTATCCTAGGATTCTCTGGGAGGCCAGGGAAGAGATTGCTTTGATTTTTATGTCATCATTGGCTACAGGAATAGTGCCAGAGGACTGGAGGATAGCAAATGTGGTCCCTTTGTTCAAAAAGGGGAGCAGAGACAACCCCGGCAACTATAGACCGGTGAGCCTCACGTCTGTAGTGGGTAAAGTCTTGGAGGGGATTATAAGAGACAAGATTTATAATCATCTAGATAGGAATAATATGATCAGGGATAGTCAGCATGGCTTTGTGAAGGGTAGGTCATGCCTCACAAACCTTATTGAGTTCTTTGAGAAGGTGACTGAACAGGTAGATGAGGGTAGAGCAGTTGATGTGGTGTATATGGATTTCAGCAAAGCGTTTGATAAGGTTCCCCACGGTAGGCTATTGCAGAAAATACGGAGGCTGGGGATTGAGGGTGATTTAGAGATGTGGATCAGAAATTGGCTAGCTGAAAGAAGACAGAGGGTGGTGGTTGATGGGAAATGTTCAGAATGGAGTACAGTCACAAGTGGAGTACCACAAGGATCTGTTCTGGGGCCGTTGCTGTTTGTCATTTTTATCAATGACCTAGAGGAAGGCGCAGAAGGGTGGGTGAGTAAATTTGCAGACGATACTAAAGTCGGTGGTGTTGTCGATAGTGTGGAAGGATGTAGCAGGTTACAGAGGGACATAGATAAGCTGCAGAGCTGGGATGAGAGGTGGCAAATGGAGTTTAATGTAGAGAAGTGTGAGGTGATTCACTTTGGAAGGAATAACAGGAATGCGGAATATTTGGCTAATGGTAAAGTTCTTGAAAGTGTGGATGAGCAGAGGGATCTAGGTGTCAATGTACATAGATCCCTGAAAGTTGCCACCCAGGTTGATAGGGTTGTGAAGAAGGCCTATGGAGTGTTGGCCTTTATTGGTAGAGGGATTGAGTTCCGGAGTCAGGAGGTCATGTTGCAGCTGTACAGAACTCTGGTTCGGCCACATTTGGAGTATTGCGTACAGTTCTGGTCACCGCATTATAGGAAGGACGTGGAGGCTTTGGAGCGGATGCAGAGGAGATTTACCAGGATGTTGCCTGGTATGGAGGGAAAATCTTATGAGGAAAGGCTGATGGACTTGAGGTTGTTTTCGTTGGAGAGAAGAAGGTTAAGAGGAGACTTAATAGAGGCATACAAAATGATCAGGGGGTTAGATAGGGTGGACAGTGAGAGCCTTCTCCCGCGAATGGAAATGGCTGGCACGAGGGGACATAACTTTAAACTGAGGGGTAATAGATATAGGACAGAGGTCAGAGGTAGGTTCTTTACGCAAAGAGTAGTGAGGCCGTGGAATGCCCTACCTGCTACAGTAGTGAACTCGCCAACATTGAGGGCATTTAAAAGTTTATTGGATAAACATATGGATGATAATGGCATAGTGTAGGTTAGATGGCTTTTGTTTCGGTGCAACATCGTGGGCCGAAGGGCCTGTACTGCGCTGTATTGTTCTATGTTCTATGTTCTATGTTCATTGCCGGTGCCAGAGCAGAAGAAATCTTTTAAAAATTCAAGTTCTCCAAGGGGCAAAACAGGAGCGACTTTCAGGCAGTCCTGGACAAATTCGGCAAATACTGTGAGGAAAACACACTCCAACCAGCAAGGAAAGGTAAGAGAAGCACCAGTACTCACCTCGAGGCCGAAATCCCGGAGCAGAGAACGATTTTGGTCAGTGGCCATGCGACGCCGCGCATGCGCAATCACGAAAACGGCCATCAGTAAAGGAACCGCGATCTGCGCATGTGCAAACGCCTCCTACGTGCTACGTCATGCGCATCATGACATCATGGCTATGCCCATTTAAAGGGGAAACGTCCCAAATCAAAGAAAAATTCTTTTAAAGCTGTAAAACAACCTTCCTTCACCTGGAATGACAGCACAATGCCTCAAATTGAACCAGGAAATGAAATAAACCTCCGAAGAACCCTGCAACAAGCAGTTACCCACGCCCAAACCAAGACCGATTCCGACTTCCCGCAGACTAGTGACACTGAGGACCCAATTGAGCCTTTTCGAGTCGCTGTTATAACAAAGAACAGGCTGTCCCCGAATCAAAACCACCAGCCGCTGTCGGTGCACAGCATTGATCCAGACGACGGGTGGTGTGCCACCCTGACGGTCAACCAATCCCAGATACGATTCCACCTGGACACTGGTGCTTCCGCTAATCTCCTAGCGTGGTCAGACTTTCAGACCCTTGGGGTTAAACCAACCATTCTTCCGTCGACCTGCCAACTAGTGGACTACAATGGCAACGTCATTCCTGCTACCGGTTCAAGCCAACTCGAAGTGACACACAACTCGCGAAAAGCCATCCTTCCCTTCGAGATCGTGGGCTCCTCGAAGGACTCTGTGCTAGGCGCACAGGCGTGCAAACTCCTAAAACTCGTTCAACGAGTACACTCTCTCTCCCCAGAAGACACGTCTGCCTTCCAGGATGCGGACTTCAGGGCGCAACTCAATGCCATCATCGACCAGCACCGCAACATTTTCAAAGGCATGGGCACGCTTCCATACACTTACAAAATCCTGCTCAAACAAGATGGTTCATGCACCTCGCAGAGTCCCAGCAGCCCTCAAGGACCGCCTCAAGCAGCAGCTGCAGGACCTCCAGGACCAAGGAGTGCTCTCCAGAGTGACGGAACCAACCGACTGGGTCAGTTCCATGATGTGCGTAAAGAAGCCTTCCGGCGAGCTCCGGATCTGCACTGACCCAAAGGACCTGAATCGCAACATAATGAGGGAGCATTACCATATCCCCAAGCGCGAGGAGATCACGTGCGAGATGGCTCAGGCCAACATCTTCACCAAACTTGACGCCTCGAAAGGATTCTGGCAAATTCAACTAGACAGGTCCAGCAGAAAGCTGTGTACCTTTAATACCCCGTTTGGCAGATACTGCTACAACAGGATGTCGTTTGGGATTATATTGGCATCAGAAGTATTCCACCGGATCATGGAACAAATGATGGAGGGTATTGAGGGTGTGCGCGCCTATGTTGACGACATCATCATTTGGAGCATATCAGTCACCTCCAGCCCATTTTCAAACGAATACGGGACCAAGGCCTTCGCCTGAACAGAGCCAAATGTTCCTTCGGCCAGACGGAACTCAAGTTCCTAGGGGACCACATCTCCCGGTTGGGTGTGCAGCCGGATGCGGACAAAGTGGCAGCCATCACGGCCATGCAGAAACCAGCGGATAAAAAGGCGGTCCTCCGATTTTTGGGCATGGTCAACTTCCTGGGGAAGTTCATCCCCAACCTCGCCTCCCATACCACAGCTCTCCGGAACCTGGTCAGGAAGACAACAGATTTCCAATGGCTTCCCGCCAATGAGCGCGAATGGGCGGAGCTTAAGACCAAGCTTACCACGGCCCCGGTATTGGCAATTTTTTTTTTTTTTAAATAATATTTTATTGAAAATTTTTGGTCAACCAACACAGTACATTGTGCATCCTTTACACAACATTGTAACAATACAGATAATAATGACCTTTTTTAATTTAAACAAAAACAACAACAAATAAATAAATATTAAATAACAAAAAATAAAAACTAGCCCTAATTGGCAACTGCCTTGTCTCAGGCCACCCCCCGCCCCCATCCCCCCCCATCCCTCCCCCCCCCCCCCCAAGTCCTGGGCCGCTGCTGCTGCCTTCTTTGTTCTCCCCCATCTATCTTTCCGCAAGATATTCGACGAACGGTTGCCACCGCCTAGTAAACCCTTGAGCCGACCCCCTTAGGACGAACTTAATCCGCTCTAACTTTATGAACCCCGCCATATCATTTATCCAGGTCTCCACCCCCGGGGGCTTGGCTTCTTTCCACATTAGCAATATTCTGCGCCGGGCTACTAGGGACGCAAAGGCCAAAACATCGGCCTCTTTCGCCTCCTGCACTCCCGGCTCTTGTGCAACCCCAAATATAGCCAACCCCCAGCTTGGTTCGACCCGGACTCCTACTACTTTCGAAAGCACCTTTGTCACCCCCATCCAAAACCCCTGTAGTGCCGGGCATGACCAAAACATATGGGTATGATTCGCTGGGCTTCTCGAGCACCTCGCACACCTATCCTCCACCCCAAAAAATTTACTGAGCCGTGTTCCAGTCATATGTGCCCTGTGTAATACCTTAAACTGAATCAGGCTTAGCCTGGCGCACGAGGACGACGAGTTTACCCTGTTTAGGGCATCTGCCCACATCCCCTCCTCAATCTCCTCCCCTAGCTCTTCTTCCCATTTCCCTTTTAGTTCGTCCATCATAGTCTCCCCTTCGTCTCTCATTTCCCTATATATATCCGACACCTTACCGTCCCCCACCCATTTCTTTTTTTTTTTTATAAATGTTTTATTGAAATTTTTTTCCCAAACAACAATTTTTCCCCTCTTACAAAGCAAACGCAACAATAACAATACAGAAATTTTAAACAATACACAAGTAACAAAACCCCTTTATCTTTGACCTAAACTAAACCCCCCCTCCCCCCCCCCCCCCTCCCCCTGGGTTGCTGCTGCTGGTCATCTGTCTTCCCTCTAACGTTCCCCTAGGTAGTCGAGAAATGGCTGCCACCGCCTGGTGAACCCTTGAGCCGATCCTCTCAGGGCAAACTTTATCTGCTCCAGTTTAATGAACCCCGCCATATCATTTACCCAGGCCTCCAGTCCGGGGGGTTTCGCCTCCTTCCACATGAGTAGGATCCTGCGCCGGGCTACTAGGGACCCCCACCCATTTCTTTGAGATGACTCTGTCCTGCACCTCTTGTGTCGGGAGCTGCGGGAATTCCCTCACCTGTTGCCTCGCAAAAGCCCTCAATTGCATGTACCTGAATGCATTCCCTTGGGGCAACCCATATTTCTCGGTCAGCGCTCCCAGACTCGCAAACTTCCCATCCACAAATAGATCTTTCAATTGCGTTATACCTGCTCTTTGCCACATTCCATATCCCCCATCCATTCCCCCCGGGGCAAACCTATGGTTGTTTCTTATCGGGGACCCCCCCAGTGCTCCGGTCTTTCCCCTATGTCGTCTCCACTGTCCCCAAATCTTCAGTGTAGCTACCACCACCGGACTCGTGGTATAGTTCCTTGGTGAGAACGGCAGTGGGGCTGTCACCATAGCCTGCAGGCTGGTCCCCCTACAGGACGCCCTCTCTAATCTCTTCCACGCCGCTCCTTCCTCCTCTCCCATCCACTTACTCACCATTGAAATATTAGCGGCCCAATAATACTCACTTAGGCTCGGTAGTGCCAGCCCCCCCCTATCCCTACTACGCTGTAAGAATCCCTTCCTCACTCTCGGAGTCTTCCCGGCCCAAACAAAACCCATGATACTCTTTTCTATCCTTTTGAAAAAAGCCTTCGTGATCACCACCGGGAGACACTGAAACACAAAGAGGAATCTCGGGAGGACCACCATCTTAACCGCCTGCATCCTCCCTGCCATTGACAATGCTACCATATCCCATCTCTTGAAATCTTCCTCCATCTGTTCCACCAACCGCGTCAAATTTAGCCTGTGCAATGTGCCCCAATTCTTAGCTATCTGGATCCCCAGGTAACGAAAGTCTCTTGTTACCTTCCTCAACGGTAGGTCTTCTATTTCTCTACTCTGCTCCCCTGGATGCACCACAAACAGCTCACTCTTCCCCATGTTCAATTTATACCCTGAAAAATCCCCAAACTCCCCAAGTATCCGCATTATTTCTGGCATCCCCTCCGCTAGATCCGCCACATATAGTAGCAGATCATCCGCATATAAAGATACCCGGTGTTCTTCTCCTCCCCTAAGTATTCCCCTCCATCTCTTGGAACCTCTCAGCGCTATCGCCAGGGGCTCAATCGCCAGTGCAAACAGTAATGGGGACAGAGGACATCCCTGCCTTGTCCCTCTATGGAGCCGAAAATATGCCGATCCCCGTCCATTCGTGACCACACTCGCCACTGGGGCCCTATACAACAGCTGCACCCATCTAACATACCCCTCTCCGAACCCAAATCTCCTCAACACCTCCCACAGATAATCCCACTCCACTCTATCAAATGCTTTCTCGGCATCCATCGCCACTACTATCTCCGTTTCACCCTCTGGTGGGGCCATCATCATTACCCCTAACAACCTCCGTATGTTCGTGTTCAGCTGTCTCCCCTTCACAAACCCAGTTTGGTCCTCATGAACCACCCCCGGGACACATTCCTCTATTCTCATTGCCATTACCTTGGCCAGGACCTTGGCATCTACATTGAGAAGGGAGATTGGTCTGTAGGACCCGCATTGTAGCGGATCCTTTTCCTTCTTTAAAAGAAGCGATATCGTTGCTTCTGACATAGTCGGGGGCAGTTGTCCCCTTTCCTTTGCCTCGTTAAAGGTCCTCGTCAGTAGCGGGGCGAGCAAGTCCAAATATTTTCTGTAAAATTCAACTGGGAATCCGTCCGGTCCCGGGGCCTTTCCCGTCTGCATGTTCCTAATTCCTTTCACCACTTCTTCTACCGTGATCTGTGCTCCCAATCCCATCCTTTCCTGCTCTTCCACCTTGGGAATTTCCAACCGATCCAAAAACTCCATCATTCTCTCCCTCCCATCCGGGGGTTGAGCTTCATACAATTTTTTATAAAATGTCTTGAACACTCCATTCACTCTCTCCGCTCCCCGCTCCGTCTCTCCATCTTCGTCTCTCACCCCCCCTATTTCCCTCGCTGCTCCCCTTTTCCTTAATTGGTGTGCCAGCAATCTGCTCGCCTTCTCTCCATATTCATACTGTACACCCTGCGCCTTCCTCCATTGTGCCTCTGCAGTGCCTGTGGTCAGCAAGTCAAATTCCACATGCAGCCTTTGCCTTTCCCTATACAGTCCCTCCTCCGGTGCTTCCGCATACTGTCTGTCCACCCTCAAAAGTTCTTGCAGCAACCGCTCCCGTTCCTTACTCTCCTGCTTCCCTTTATGTGTCCTTATTGATATCAGCTCCTCCCTAACCACCGCCTTCAACGCCTCCCAGACCACTCCCACCTGAACCTCCCCATTGTCATTGAGTTCCAAGTACTTTTCAATGCATCCCCTCACCCTTAAGCACACCCCCTCATCCGCCATTAGTCCCATGTCCATTCTCCAGGGTGGACGCCCTCTTGTTTCCTCCCCTGTCTCCAAGTCTACCCAGTGTGGGGCATGATCCGAAATGGCTATAGCCGTATATTCCGTTCCCCTCACCCTCGGGATCAATGCCCTACCCAACACAAAAAAGTCTATGCGTGAATAGACTTTATGGACATAGGAGAAAAACGAGAACTCCTTACTCCTAGGTCTACTAAATCTCCACGGGTCCACCCCTCCCATCTGCTCCATAAAATCCTTAAGCACCTTGGCTGCTGCCGGCCTCCTACCAGTCCTGGACTTCGACCTATCCAGCCTTGGTTCCAGCACCGTGTTGAAGTCTCCCCCCATTATCAGCTTTCCGGTCTCTAGGTCTGGGATGCGTCCTAGCATTCGCCTCATAAAATTGGCATCGTCCCAATTCGGGGCATACACGTTTACCAACACCACCATCTCTCCCTGTAATTTGCCACTCACCATCACGTATCTGCCCCCGTTATCCGCCACTATAGTCTTTGCCTCGAACATTACCCGCTTCCCCACTAATATAGCCACCCCCCTGTTTTTCGCATCCAGCCCCGAATGGAACACCTGCCCTACCCATCCTTTGCGCAACCTAACCTGATCTATCAGTTTCAGGTGCGTTTCCTGTAACATGACCACATCTGCTTTAAGTTTCTTAAGGTGTGCGAGTACTCGTGCCCTCTTTATCGGCCCGTTAAGCCCCCTCACGTTCCACGTGATCATCCGAGTTGGGGGGCTTCCCACCCCCCCCCCTTGCCGGTTAGCCATCATCTTTTTCCAGCTTCTCGGCCAGTTCCCACGCAGCTGTATTTCTCCCAGACGGTGCCCCCCCGCCCATCCTTTCCCGTACCCACTCCCCCCTTTCCCCAGCAGCAGCAACCCAGTAATTCCCCCCCCCCCCCCCCCCCCCCCCCCGCTGGACCCACCCCCCGCTAGCGTAATTACTCCCCCCATGTTGCTCCCAGAAGTCAGCAAACTCTGGCTGACCTCGGCTTCCCCCCGTGATCACGGCTCGCTCCGTGCGGCGCCCCCTCCTTCCTGCTTCTCTATTCCCGCCATAATTATCATAGCGCGGGAACCAAGCCCGCGCCTCTCCCTCGGCCCCGCCTCCCATGGCCAACGCCCCATCTCCTCTCCCTCCCCACCTCCCCCCATCACCACCTGTGGGAGAAAGAAAAGTTACCATACCGCAGGATTAATCATACAATCCCTCTTCGCCACCCCCCCACTCGTCCCACCACTTTGTCCAAACGTTCATTTTCGTAGTCCAATCATTCCAATTTTTCTTCTACAATAAAAGTCCACGCTTCATCCGCCGTCTCAAAGTAGTGGTGCCTCCCTTGATATGTGACCCACAGTCTTGCCGGTTGCAGCATTCCAAATTTTATCTTTTTTTTGTGAAGTACCGCTTTGGCCCGATTAAAGCTCGCCCTCCTTCTCGCCACCTCCGCACTCCAATCTTGATAGACGCGGATCACCGCGTTCTCCCATTTACTACACCGAGTTTTCTTCGCCCATCTGAGGACCATTTCTCTATCCTTAAAACGGAGAAATCTCACCACTATGGCTCTGGGAGCTTCTCCTGCTCTCGATCCTCGCACCATACCTCGGTATGCTCCCTCCACCTCCAACGGACCCGTCGGGGCCTCCACTCCCATTAACGAGTGCAGCATCGTGCTCACATATGCCCCGACGTCCGCCCCCTCCACACCTTCAGGAAGGCCAAGAATCCTCAAGTTGTTCCTCCTTGCGTTGTTTTCCAGTGCCTCCAACCTCTCCACAGATCGTTTCTGGTGTGCCTCCTGTATCTCCGACTTCACCACCAGGCCCTGTATATCGTTTTCATTCTCTGCTGCTTTCGCCTTCACGACCTGAAGCTCCTGCTCCTGGGTCTTTTGTTCCTCTTTCAGCCCTTCAATCGCCTGTAATATCGGGGCCAACAACTCTTTCTTCATTTCCTTTTTTATCTCCTCCACGCAGCGTTTCAAAAACTCTTGTTGTTCAGGGCCCCATATGAAACTGCCACCTTCCGACGCCATCTTGGTTTCTGCTTGCCTTCCTTGCCGTTGTTCCAAAGGATCCGCTGCAATCCGGCCACTTTCCTCTCCTTTTTCCATCCGTGTCCAGGGGAACACCCTTCTGGTTTACCGCACGGTGTTTTCAGCCGTTAAAATTGCCGTTGGGGCTCCTATCAAGAGCCCAAAAGTCCGTTCCACCGGGAGCTGCCGAAACGTGCGACTTAGCTGGTCATCGCCGCACCCGGAAGTCCGGTATTGGCATTTTTGATCCCACGAAGGAAACAAAAATTTCAACGGATGCCAGCCAATCCGGCATTGGAGCGGTGCTCCTGCAACGCGATGAGGCCTCATCATGGGCCTCCGTTGCATATGCGTCACGTGCCATGATCCCCATGGAACAGCGCTACGCGCAGATCAAAAAGGAGTGCCTGGGCCTGATGACTCGGGTTGACAAATTTCATGATTACGTGTACGGCCTCCCCCAATTCACTGTCGAGACCGACCATCGCCCGCTGGTCAACATTATACAAAAAGACCTGAATGATATGACCCCTCGCATCCAGCGCAATCTGCTTAAACTCCGGCGGCACGATTTCCAACTCCTATACACTCCGGGCAAGGACCTGATCATAGCCGACGTTCTGTCCAGGGCAGTCAACACCCCGTATGACCCAGAGGGGTTCGTCTGCCAGGTTGACGCCCATGTGGCCTTCACGGCCTCCAAACTGCCGGCCACGGATGAACGCCTTATCCACATTCGCCGCGAGACTGCGGCTGACCCCCTACTACAGCGTGTCATGCGCCACATGATGGATGGGTGGCTCAAGGGCCAATGCCCGCAGTTCTACAATATCAGAGATGATCTGGCAGTAGTCAATGGTGTCCTCCTGAAGCTGGACTGAATCGTGATCCCGCACTGCATGCGCCAGCTCTTTTTGGAACAGCTACACGAGGGCCATCTTGGCGTGGAGAAGTGCCGACGGAGGGCCCAAGAGGCTGTGTACTGGCCCGGCATCAATGAGGACATCGCCAACACAATGCTCAACTGCCCCACCTGTCAGCGGTTCCAGCCGGCCCAACCACGTGAGAACCTCCAGCCCCATGAATTGGTCATGTCCCCTTGGTCTAAGGTAGGCATTGACCTGTTCCATGCACTCGGCAGGGACTAAGTTCTGATTGTATACTATTTTTCAAACTACCCGGAGGTCGTACGCCTGCACGACATCACATCATCGGCGGTCATCCGTGCCTGCAAGGAGACCTTTGCTCGTCACGGAATCCCACTCACTGTGATGTCGGACAATGGCCCCTGCTTCGCGAGCCAGGAATGGTCCACCTTTGCCAACAGGTACAACTTTGTGCATGTGACATCCAGTCCCCTGCACCCCCAATCAAATGGCAAAGTGGAAAAGGGCGTCCACATCGTCAAACGGCTCCTCTGCAAAGCTGACGGTGCAGGATCCGACTTCTACCTCGCCTTGCTGGCCTATCGTTCGGCCCCACTCTCCACGGGCCTGTCGCCAGCCCAGCTGCACATGGGTCGCACCCTCAGGACCACGGTGCCGTCCATTCACGTCCCAGACCTCGACCACGTTCCGGTCCTTCAGCGGATGCAACAGTCTCGTGCACAACACAAGGTGGCGCATGATGCTCGGGCGACTGATCTTCCTGCTCTGGCGCCGGATAACAACGTCCGCATCCATCTTCCGGAGGGTGTCTGGTCTGCAACTGCTGTGGTTCTTCGGCAGGTGTCTCCCCGCTCGTTCCTGGTTCGTCTGCCAGATGGTTCCATTCGCCGCCGCAACCGGAGTGCCCTTCGTCTCGTTCCACGCTCGCTACGTGATCCTCCACCGGTGCCACGCCCTCCTGTTGTCCCCAACCTGGACTATGTGGAGATTCCGAATACTCTGCATCCTCCTCACTCTGCCGTGGCCCAGCCCGTTCCTCAGCCGGTGGCTCCTGACCCACCCTTGAGGCGGTCGACCAGAATTCGTCGCCCACCTCAGAGACTTGACTTATGAGTTTTACGATGTTGGACTCTTTGATCTGTTCTGTTATCCTGCTTCATCGTTCCAGTAGTTTGTATATAATGTTCATTTCGTTGTTGGCGTGACACCCTATTTCTCTGCACCAGGCACCTTCCCGTGTAAATAGATTAGCCTCATGTACATAGTCATGTAAATACCACGCACACACATAGTCAGGCACATTCACTACACAATATATATTGTCACGCAGGCACATATTCTTTATATAAAAGGAGGGATGTCACAATATACGCCAGTATATCATGGTGCAGACACACACACTGATGGACATGCAGTGGGACCAATCAGCATACACAACACCGCAGCCAATCACCAGTGAAAGCACACGCACTATAAAGACAGGGGACAGGAGAGTTCCCGCTCATTCTAGTAGAAGCCAGCTCGGAGCACAGAGCTCACAGCCTGCACCACAGACATTCACCATGTGCTGAGTGCATCACCTGGTTAGGACTAGGCAAGGGTCAACAGTAAAAGCTGGCATTGCATTTACCCACAGTTCAAGTATGTTAATATAGTTAACCTTATAATAAAATAGAGTTGCACCACTTCCAGTGTTGGTGACCTGTTTGTGATCCAGAACACCCAACACATCAAGAGCCAGGGAAGATAAATGAGGCATTTAGAGAGTATTACCAGGGACTTTATAAGGCAGACCCAGGAGGAGAGGAGGGGGACATGGGGTGGTTTCTGGATGAGCTGGAATTTCCCCAGGTGGAGGAAGCAAAGAGGCAGGCATTGGAGGAGCCCCTGGGGCTGAGGGAGGTGCTGGATAGTATCGGGGTATGAAGTCGGGGAAGGCCCCTGGGCCGGACGGGTACCCGGCAGAATTTTATAAGGAATTTGTGGCAGACCTGGCACCACATCTGTTGGGGGTGTTTAATGAAGCACTGGAGAAGGGGGAGTTGCCGGAGACGATGAAGCAGGCGGTAATCACACTAATCCCCAAAAAAGGGAAGGATCCAGGGGGATGTTGGTCATACAGACCCTTATCACTATTGAACACAAATGTGAAACTAGTGACTAAGTTGTTGGCAGGGAGGATGGAGGATTGTGTCCCGGGGGTGGTTGCAGAAGGTCAAACAGGCTTCGTGAAGGGCAGGCAGCTTGCGAGTAATTTCAGACGGCTGTTGAATGTGGTGATGAATCCGTCAAGAGCTCCGGTACCGGAGGTGGTGGTGTCCATGGATGCGGAGAAAGCATTTGATCGGGTGGAGTGGCGGTACTTGTTCAAAGTTTTGGGAAGGTTTGGGATTGGGCCGAGATTTGTGGCATGGGTGCGGTTGCTGCTGTTTGCACTGGCCATAGAGCCATTGGCGATGGCTCTCAGGCAGAGTGGCAGGGGATAATGAGGGGACAGAGGGAGCATGGGGTGTCGTTCTATGCCGATGACCTCTTGCTGCATGTTTCGGATCCGTTGGAGAGTATGGGAAGGATTATGGGCCTGTTGGGGAGGTTTGGTGGGTTCTCAGGATACAAGCTGAATATAGGGAAAAACGAGGTATTCCCGGTGAATGAGCTGGCACAGCGGGCTAATTTAGGGGGATGCCATTATGGTAGCGAGGGATAGGTTTAGGTACTTGGGGATTCAAGTAGCGAGGGAATGGACGAGGCTACATAAGCGGAACTTAATGAAGCTGGTGGAGGAGGCAAGGGAGGATCTTAAGAGGTGGAATACACTGCACTTAACGTTGGCGGGGAGGGTCCAAGTGGTGAAAATGAATATTCTGCCGAGGTTCTTGTTTATCTTTCAGGCTCTCTCGATCTTTATACCAAAGGCCTTTTTTCGGAAAGTGGACACAATCATCTCTGACTTTGTATGGGCGGGGAAAGTGCCGAGGGTGGGGAGGATCCTGCTACAGAGGCAGAGGCAGCAGGGAGGGGGTTGGCATTGCCAAACTTGCTTCATTGTTATTGGGCGGCGAATGTGGAAAAGGTGCGGCGGTGGTGGGAAGGAGAAGGGGTAGAGTGGGTTAGGATGGAGGAGGAATCTTGGAAGGGGTCTAGTTTGAGGACTATGGGGACGGCAGCATTGCCAATGGCTCCGAGTAGGTATTCAAGGAGCCCAGTGGTGCAGTTCACGGTGAAGATATGGAATCAGCTGAGGAGGCATTTTAGGGTGGAAGGGATGTCGGTGCTAACGCCACTGTGCGAGAATCATGTGTTTGAGCCGGGGGGGATGGATAGTGTATTTAGGAGGTGGAGGGAAGTGGGGCTGGTCAAGGTAAGGGATTTGTATTTGGAGGAAGGGATCGCCAGTCTGGAGGTGCTAAGGGAGAGGGTAGAGCTGCAGAGCGGTAGTGAGTTCAGGTATCTAAAGGTTTGGGACTTTGCACGAAAGGTCTGAAAGGGGTTCCCTCGATTGCCGGGATATACCCTGCTGGAATGACTGCTGCTTCCGGATGTGGAATGGGAGTGAAGAATTGGGGATATATATAAGTGGCTGGGGGAGCAGGGGGGTGAGTGGGTGGTGAAGATTAAGGACAAATGGGAAGCGGAGTTGGGAATGGAGATCAATTGGGGAGTATGGAGTGAGGCACTGCGTAGGTAAACGGGACCTCCTTGTCGTCTTTTAAAATCTTTCCTACTTCAAGACTGTGAGAAAAAACAACTTTACAACTCTGTTTCGAAATAAATAACTTTGTCTTTATTGACCAAAGTCTGCATGCAGATGGCTACAGGTTAGAGAGAGAGAGCGCTGTTAAGGTAAACCTGCTCATTCTTTCTCAAGCTCGCAAAGACATGGAGAAAACGTTCAATATTTATACACAAGCTGTATCATTTTACAAAAACAGACCTTGTTCAAAAATGTCAATACAGTCATAACTTCTGATCAAACATGTTGTCATGGAAAGACCCTGACTCGGCTTATTTGCAGTAATTTGTTTTGAGAGGAAATAAGACGTGGTCCTATTTTGTTTTTCACCTCTGCCCTCATGATGCCTTGACGCAAATGGACCTAGGTCATGAGGAAGTTGTGTTATTAGGACATTCCTAGATCGTGGCTTTGTTATCAGGTTTTAACAAGGTCAGGCACTATCTTCCCTCTTCTGGCCTTGTATGATACAATTATGTGGATTCCTAGCTTTGTCTAGTTTGTCAGGGTCTGGTCTTGGCACTAGCTGACACAGCTGTCTTACACTTGGTTACATAAGTTGGCTATTTTTCTCATCATGCTATTGCTGAGTTTGTACACTTTCACATCCTCTTGTGCAAGGATGAGCCTGATACAATTTAAGGTGGTGCACAGGGTGCATATGACTCGGGCGAGAATGAGTGGGTTGTTTCAGGGGGTAGCAGATGAGTGTGAGAGGTGTGGGCGTGGGCCAGCGAATCATGCGCACATGTTTTGGGGTTGTGAAAAATTGGGAAGATTCTGGGCGGGAGTGTTCGCGGTCTTAGCCAGGATAGTGGAGGAGGGAGTGGACCCGGACCCTTTGGTGGCGATATTTGGGGTTTCAGAGAAGCCGGAGCTCATGGAGAGGAGGAAGGCCGATGTCTTGGCCTTCGCCTCTCTGATTGCACGGCGACAAATTGTGCTGGAGTGGCGGTCGGCATCGCCACCGGGGGTAGCAGCATGGTTGGGTGATCTGTATGACTTCCTGCGGTTAGAGAAGATAAAGTATGAGTTAAGGGGCTCAGGAGGGGAGTTTGAGAAAAGGTGGGGGATGTTTGTGACCGTGTTTGAGGAGCTGTTCGTCGCAGGGGAGGGGGTGGGGGGGTGAATGGGAGGGGTGGTGAAAAAGGAGAAAAATCTGTGCAACCTGTATAGTTGATTGTTGGGAAGAATGTTTCCCGGGGTGTTTATTTGCTGTAAGCTACTTTGATACAAGTTTGATAAAATGTGTTTTTAAAAAATAGAAAGAAAAAGATAAATACTGATATCTATTAACTACTTTTTTCTGGCTCTGTACTGTTTGCACTCCAAACACACTCTCTACTAGGAAAGAGCGGGAAATCCTTTATATATGTCCTGATAGTGTGGCCATTTAGTGTTCAGTTGACTATACTAGCTTAACATAGTCTGGTCATGTATTGTTACACACAGAGATCACTACATCCTCCTTTTTTAACATTTTCTTGTAAATAGAAAAGAAAATTTACTTGAGAAATGCAGTGGTTTACATAGTACGGCAAACACTAAAATTATGTTAAAGTTCATAGATTAAGTCGATTTGGTTTTCTTCTCCTTCTTGTAGATCTTCTTAATTTCAATGGTGAGGAAGGAGTTTTAATGTTCTTGCTCAGTGATGGAGCAGAATGTTGTTGTTGTTCAACATGTCTTGAAACAGCTTGATGTAAATCAAGATCAGGAAGAAGATCACGGCGATTTCTTCTGATTAACACGTCATGTGATGTTTTTACCAGATATGATCTAGGTGAAACCTATCTATGAACATGAGCAGTGTCTGACCAACCTCCTTCAGGAAGTCTAATGCGAACAGTATCATTTACTTCAAGATGTTTCATATTCTTGGCAGGTTGATCATAGTTCTGTTTCTGTTTTTGAAGTTCTTGATGAAGTTTTTGGACAACATCATGTTGATCAGGATCAGTGATGTGCAGTTGAAGTAATGTTGTTCCAATGTTCCTGTTAAACAATAGGGGCTGGTTTAGCACAGGGCTAAATCGCTGGCTTTAAAGCAGACCAAGGCAAGCCAGCAGCACGGTTCAGTTCCCGTACCAGCCTCCCCGAACAGGTGCCGGAATGTGGCAACTAGGGGCTTTTCACAGTAACTTCATTTGAAGCCTACTTGTGACAATAAGCGATTTTCATTTTCATTTTCATTTCAACAACATCTGCACTGGAGATAATCCTGTGGTCAGAGATGATGATCTATAAGTTCACAAGGCTAAGTAGAAACCAGATAGTGAGTCTCTTGCTTCACTCAATAACTGTTTAATTATATGAACGCCTTTCTCAACCTTTCCGTTAGATTGCGGAAAATGAGGGCTTGAGGTGATGTGTCTGAAATTGTACATCGTGGCAAATTCAGTCCTCCCCAATTGTTAAAACACGGACCAATATCAGACATTATGGTTTGAGATATACCATGTCGAGCAAAGATAGCTTTGCATGCTTTAATAACTGTTTTTGAATAATAGTCCATGACTAAAATGTAATCTCTGCCATATGAATGAAAGAGGTTGATACCTACTTTCACCCATGGTGATAATGTGATGTCATGTTGCTGCAATTTTTCTTTGCACTGTTGTGTGTTTTGGTGTTTTTGGCAAGTGGAACAGGAAGTAATCATGTCTGATGTCTTCATTAATACCTGGCTGATAAATCGATTGCCGTGCTCTGCGTTTACATTTCTCTATGCCTAGATGACCTTCGTGAAGTCTAGTTAGCATTTCTGACTTCATACTCTGGAATGACGATTCTGTCATGTCGCAGTAGAATACCATCTAATATCGTCAGTTCAGACTTTATACTCTGGTATTGTGGACAGTGACCTTTTGGCCATCCATTCTGCAAGTGATGGATTACTCTGGTCAGAATGGCATCCTTCTGTGTCTCCTCACGTATCTGTTGAAGTTTGTGATCGGACGCAGGAAGTAATTCTTTAAACAATTGTAGGTGAGCATCAATATCATTTATTGATTCTGTTAGTGTGATCTCTATGTCAATTGATCTGGACAGAGTGTTAGCTATGATCAACTCTTTACCTGGAGTATAGATAAGGTTAAAATCATATCCATGCAGTTTCACCATAAGTCGTTATAGTCTAAGTGTCATATCATTAAGATTCTTGTCAATGCTGTTGACAAGTGGACGATGGTCTTTTTCCACAGTAAATTTTGGTCAGCCGTATACGTAATCATGAAATTTGGTAATTCCAGTAACATGTCCAAGACATTCCTTCTCTATCTGGACGTACCTACATTCAATCAAGGTAATTGATCTGGATGCGTAGGCTATGGGAACCCAGTTGTCGTGGACGTCCTGCTGTAATAAAACAACACCAATGCCATTCCGACTGGCATCAGTCGAAGTTTTAGTGGGTTTAGTTGGGTCAAAAAATGTCAAGATTGGAGCCTGGATCAGCTGTTGTTTCAGATCTAACCATTCTTCATTGTGACGCTGAGTCCATTCAAAGTCAGTGTTTTTCTTGATGAGCTGACGTAATGCAGCAGTTCTGGTAGAAAGATTTGATATAAATTTCCCTACGAAGTTCACAAACCCCAGAAAGCGCAAAACAGCCTTCTTATCTTTCGGTTGTTGCATTATTTTAATGGCTTCAATTTTGTCATCATCAGGTGTGATACCATGGGCGGGATTCTCCGCAAACTGGTGCGATGTCCGCTACCCGGCCCCAAAAACTGTGTGGATCACTCCGACGTCGGGCCACCCCAAAGGTGCGGAATTCTCCGAACCTTTAGGGGCTAGGCCCGCGCCGGAGTGGTTTCCGCTCTGCCGGCTGGCGGGAAAGGCCTTTGGCGCCACGCCAGCCGCCGCCAAAAGGTCTTTGCCGGGCGACGCATGCATGGGAGCGTCAGCGGCCGCTCACGACATCCCCGCGCATGTGCAGCGGAGGGGGTCTCTTCCGCCTCCACCATAGTGAAGACCATGGCGAAGGCGGAAGAAAAAGGGTGCCCCCACGGCACAGGCCCACCCACGGATCGGGGGGCCCCGATCGCGGGCCAGGCCACCGCGGGGGCACCCCAGGACCCCGGAGCCTGCCCGCGCCGCCTTGTCCCGCCGGTGAGGTAGGTGGTTTAATCCACGCTGGCTGGCGAGGGTTGACAGCGGTGGGACTTCGGCCCATCGCGGGCCGGAGAATCGCCAGGGGTGGGATCGCCGACCAGCTCGATTCCCGCTGACCGGCGCGATTCCCGCCTCCGCCGAATCGCTGGTGGCGGAGAATTCGGGACACGGTGGGGGCGGGATTCACGCCACCCCCCCCGGCGATACTCCAACCCGGTGGGGGGTCGGAGAATCGCGCCCCATGAGCTGATATGTTGTCACCAAGAAATTTTAGAGATGAGGTGGCAAACATGCACTTCGGTTGGTTAAGTTTTAAACCATATTTATGTATCTTTTCGAAGACTTTTCTGAGTCGAATCATGTGTTCTTCTGCTGTCATAGACCAGATGATTATATCATCAACATAAACACGAACACCTTCAATGTTCCCTGTCATTTGTTCCATTATACGATGAAATATTTCTGATACAGAAATAATACCGAAGGGCATCCTATTGAAACAATAGCTCCCAAAAGGTGTCTTGAACGTACAGAGGAGCTTGCTGGTATCATCAAGCTGCATCTGCCAAAATCCTTGTGAGGCATCTAATTTGGCGAATATTTTGGCATTGGCCATCTCGTAGGTGATTTCCTCTCTTTTAGGTATTGGGTAATGCTCTTGACGAATATTTCTGTTGAGGTGTTTAGGATCCATGCATACCCTTATGTCACCAGATGTTTTTTTCACACAGACTAGGGAGCTCACCCAATCAGCTTGTGTTACATTTTGATATGATTCCTTGAGATTGCCGTCTCGTGAGTTCAGCTTTCAATAGTTCTCTGAGAGGCGCTGGTATTCGTCTCGGCCGATGTATTATTGGCTTGGCATCTTTTTTAAGACGTTTATATTGATATGGCAATGTACCCATGCCATAAAAAACATCAGGATGTTCTTTTAATAATTGTTGGGTGTCATCTTTTATTGTAGATGCTTCAGAAGTATTCAGGAAGATTTCCTGAATCAGCTGTAAATCTTTACATGCCTGAGCACCTAATAGCGAAGATCGGTGATCATCCACTATTTCAAACCTTAAAGTTTGGTGTATATCCCTGTTGCTGGCATCGAGATAACACGAGCCATGCAAAATGACTTGATTACCATTGTAATTTTTTAATGAGCATTCCACAGCTACTATGTCGTAGTCATCTGTGATAGTCGACAAGTCTTTGGCATTGAGAAGATTTGCTGAAGAACCTGTATCTAACTTAAATGTTCTAGTAAGAAGTCTTACAAAACCAGGTTAAAGTCCAACAGGTTTGTTTCAAATCACTAGTTTTCGGAGCACTACTCCTTCCTTAGGTGAATCTTATATGTTGTAGGACAATTGTTGATACATACTGTAGTCATCCACTCATTACTAACTATGTTGACTTGTTGATTTTTGTTGCTTGAAGAGTTTTCTTAGTTGCGTGAAGAGCTTTCTTCGTTGCTTGAAGATCTGTCTTCATTGATGTTTCAATCACTCCGACAAAGAAGGTATTTTCCAAGGAGAAAGTGTCATCATCTTGGGTAAAATCTTGCGATGAATTGACTTTTTTGTTTTTTTCAACTGCTCTCACGTGGTAATTCTTCTTGTGTGTAGGATGGAAATATTTTGCTGAAGACTGGCATTGAGAATCATAAAGATTCATCTTTGAACACCTCAAACAGCGTTTCCCCAAAGTTGGGCAGTTCCTCTTTAAATGGGTGTTGCCACATCTGTGACACGTCATAATGCTGTCACCATGACACATCAGTGATGTTCGCGCAGACCTCTTGTGGCATCTCGCATTGCTGTGCGAAGTGAGCATGTCCCGAGTTGGAAAATACGTGCGCAAGATAGCTGCCATCTCGAACGTGCTTCTATGCTGCCTGCGACACCATTTTAATTTTTTCAGCCTCGTGGTAGACTTTCGCGCCTTTTCCTTTCTGATAAAAGTATTGACTTTTACTTTGTTCACTGGAGATGCATTTTTCAATCGCAATTTTCGATGTAAGATCATTTTGATGTAATAAAGCTTCTCTTAAATATTCATCTGTTATATCATAGACGATTTGATCTCTCACTAGAGTCATGCAGATCAGCATAATTACAGGTTTGAGCTCGAAATTTTAGATCAGTTATGAAGTTGTTAACAGATTCTCCAACTTTTTGCACTCACTTATGAAATAGGAATCGCTCTAAAATTTTGTTAATTTGCATTCTGCAGTGATCATCGAATTTGGCGATTATATGTTCAAATTTAGTTTTATCTTGGCCTGCAGCAAAAATAAATGAGTTGTAGATTTCAATTGCCTGTTGTCCTGCTAGGGACAGAAGCAAATTGATTCATCTAGCCTCTGAAGCAGTATTCAGATCACTAGCTTCCAGATAAAGGTGGAATTGCTGCTTAAACAGTCTCCAAGTAAGATTAAGATTAGCGGTAGTCGTCAAATGTCTGGGAGCCTGCAGTTGATCCATCAAAAATCGATCAACACTAGAGGATTCAGTTTCTGCAGTGACTTCACCAGTTGAATAGTCGGTACCGGAACTTTATCTTCATTGTTTGCTTTTACTTAAAGCTTTCTTTTTTTTTTACAAACAATTTTATTGAGGTATTTTTGGCATTGTAAACAGTAACAATATACATTAGTGAGCAAATATCAATTACAAAAACATAGTGCAAATAACAGTTCCTCTCTCGCAATAGACCCGCCTATTCTTCCCCCCTGCTCTACACTATTCTACCCCCCCCCCCCCCCCCCCCACTCCCCGCCACTGACGATTAGTTCCCCGCGAAGAAGTAAATGAATGGTTGCCACCTCCGGGCGAACCACGATAGTGATCCTCGTAAGGCGAACTTGATTTTTTTCCAGGACGAGAAAACTTGCCATGTCCGACAGCCATACTTCGGACTTTGGGGCTTTGAGTCCCTCCAGGCCAACAGTATTCGTCGCTGGGCTACCAGGGAAGCAACGGCCACAACGTCGGCCTCTATCCCCTCCTGGACTCCCGGGTCCTCCGACACCCCAAGAATCGCCACCTCTGGACTCATCGCCACCCTTGTTTTCAGTACCCGGGACATGACGTCCACAAATCCCAGCCAATACCCCCTGAGTTATGGACACGCCCAGAACATTTGGACATGGTTCGCTGGTCCTCCCGCACATCTAGCACACTTGTCCTCCAACCCAAAGAATTTACTTATCCGAGCCACCGTCATGTGGGCCCGGTGAACTATCTTGGACTGAATCAGGCCGAGCCTGGCACATGTTGCGATTGCATTTACCCTCCTCAGAGCGTCTGCCCATACGCTTCCCTCCAGCTCCCCATCAAGCTCCTCCTCCCTCTTGAGTTTCAGTTCCTCGGTCCCTGTGTCCTCCGCTCCCATAAGCTCCTTATAAATATCCGAGACTCTCCCCTTTCTTACCTCTCCCCTGGAAACTACTCTGTCCTGGATCTCCCTTGGTGGAAGGCGTGGAAAGGACGGGACCTATCTACGTATGAAATCCCGTACCTGCAAGTACCAAAAGTCATTTCCCCTTGCCAGCCCGAACTTCTCCTCCAGTGCCCTCATGCTCGCGAAGCTCTCTTCCAGGAACAAGTCGCCCATCCTTCCCACCCCCGCCATCCGCCACGCTCAAAACCCGCCGTCCATCTTCCCCGGGCCAAATCGGTGGTTGACGCATATTGGGGACAAGACCAATGCTCCCACTTCCCCCGCGTGCTTCCTCCATTGGCCCCAAAGCACGGGTGAGGTCCCGGAGGACTGGAGAATTGCTAATGTTGTCCCTTTGTTTAAGAAGGGTAGCAGGGATAATCCAGTCAATTATAGACTTGTGAGCTTGACCTCAGTGGTAGGCAAACTGTTGGAGAAGATACTGAGGGATAGGATCTATTCACATTTGGAAGAAAATAGACTTATCAGTGATAGGCAGCATGGTTTTGTGCAGGGAAGGTCATGTCTTACAAACCTAATAGAATTATTTGAGGAAGTGACAAAGTTAATTGATGAGGGAAGGGCTGTAGATGTCATATACATGGACTTCAGTAAGGCGTTTGATAAAGTTTCCCATGGCAGGTTGATGGAAAAAGTGAAGTCGTATGGGGTTCAGAGTGTACTAGCTAGATGGATAAAGAACTGGCTGGGAAACAGGAGACAGAGAGTAGTGGTGGAAGGGAGTGTCTCAAAATGGAGAAAGGTGACTAGTGGTATTCCACAGGGATCTGTGCTCGGACCACTGTTGTTTGTGATATACATAAATGATCTGGACGAAGGTATAGGTGGTCTGATTAGCAAGTTTGCAGATAATACTAAGATTAGTGGAGTTGCAGATAGTGAGGAGGACTGTCAGAGACTGTCTAGTCCAAATATTCGGTTTTTTTTTTAAAATGAGGGAGTCACACATGGTGACCCATTATAAAGGGAAATTGGCACTAAAAGACAGACATGCTAACGTACAAGATATTAAACAAGTTAGTAACAGGAACTATGCTTGATCCACAGAATTCGAGAAGCTCCAGGAAGAGAGAAGAGACAAAAAGGAAGAGACGAGAAGAAAGAAGAGAACAATGAAGACATCATACGTGTTTTTCGTTATCATTATAATTTGTATTCGGTTACGCGCGAACGCGAACCCCCTGACCCCACCCCCCCTGGCCGTCAGTGATTCACTTCCCCATAGCACCCAGAGCCCAGTGACAAGTAACAACACACCATCATGGTGTGATAGGTTTATAACGTGGTACTCCCTTTCATTTGTAATTGAATCCCTTTTAGCATTGGCGCAATTCTGCAACATCGTGCAGACTATCCGCATGAGAAAATGGCGAAGGAGAGCCTACCACCCTTGCACCCTGGTATACAGGATAAGATCCCCTACTTTCGGTTTTCATCAGGCCCCCGAACCCCTTGATCTACAATAAAGGACATTTGTTTGAGTCATTTGTAAATAAAGAAATATGTCTCATTTGCAACTGAAAGATTGTACAACTCTGTGCTTGACTGCCAAGCCAGAGGAATATGTGAATGTTGCTATTATTTTTGTATTGTTAGGAAGTCAGTATGATTGGATGTTTAAGTGAGTGTAGTTTATGGAAGATAGTTAGAGGTACCATTTTTTAAATATGTTGTACTGCATGTCCCTGTTGTGACATAGCGCCACTCAGTTAAAACTTTTGTGCATAGTTATGGTCAGTGTAGAGGCCATGGAAGAGTGCTCGCTGGGTCAGGGAGTGAAGACGACGCAGTTATGTGATCCTTCACGCTTTGCGTTAGGGATCACAAGGAGGGGGTGTAGCCACCTGGGTTGGCCACTTCCCGACTTTAAAATGGAGATCCGCAAAGAATGCAGGGAAATTCAGTCAAATGCAGGAAAAATAAGCAGGTGCAAAGTTTCCTGTATATCAGAACTTGCAGGAACCCAGACAGCACTGAAACTAACAACCATCTACATATTGATGAGCGATCCCCGGCAACAATTGGAAACAGTTAAGATAAACAAGGCTAAGCCAGACTCCTCGGCGCCAGCAGGAACCAAGACAAAGGAAGGCCAACGGATACGTAGCAACCACCCAGCGATCAGGGAACAGCTCCAGTATTGGAGAAATCGATCCAAGTGAACTTAGTCCAATCACTTGGAACCAGGTACAGGGTCCGCCCAAAAGGGCGCAAAGCCCCTGGGGACTATAAAATAGAGTCCCCAAGTTCAATTCGTCCTTCTTGGCAGGGTTTCTCAGCAGCTCGAAACAACCCTTGACCGTGACCTGCCTAGTAGCTGCACCAACCAAGTAAGTCTCCAGTCAATGCACGCTACGAGATAGACGCTCCTAGCTACCAGTCTATACCAGCTTTGAAGCCTGAAGACTCAGAATCGATCGAAAGGCCATTTGTTCCCCTGACCTGGTGGGCCAGTTCCAGAGCTCTTGACCTTTTAGTGTTAGAGATAGTCTAGTAAGTAGAGTTTATGCATGAGTAGTGATTGACTGTGTATAATAAATGTGTTTTGATTTGATACTTACTAACTGGTGTATTGAGTTATTGGTCAGCACTTGAACTTGAACCTCGTGGTGGTATCATAAAGATACCTGGCGACTCTAGAGCAAAGGTTATAACACAGAGCAAATTAAGTAAAGACACAACGAGCAACATTTGGATCACCAAATTAAGCACCAACCAAAAGTTAGCAACACTAGACACTAGAGGGAGCACAAGAGACATCACACACACACACTCAACCAATAGATCAGTTAGATAGGACACAAGCAATGGACATTCACTTTTTAAAAAAATATACATTTTATTCAAGATTTTTTGGCCAAACATAACAGTACGTAGTGTTTCTTTTAAACAACAATAAAGCAATATAAATAACAGTGGCCAGTTTTAAACAAATAAATAAATAATATATGAACAGAAACAAAAACCAAACTAAATGGCAACTGCCTGGTCAAAAATAAATACTCTCCAAAGATACAATCCAACAGTCCAATATACATTACCTTAAACAAGTGCCTATACATATACAATAACATTCCTGAGAGTCCGTCCGATTCCTCCCCCCCCCCCCCCCTCCCCCTCACCCCCCTCCCCCCTGGGTTGCTGCTGTTGTCTTCTTCTTTTCCATTCCCTCTATCCTTCTGTGAGGTAGTCGACGAATGGTTGCCACCGCCTGGTGAACCCTTGAGCCGAACCCCTTAGTACGAACTTAATCCGTTCTAACTTTATCAACCCTGCCATGTCGTTTATCCAGGTCTCCACACCCGGGGGTTTGGCTTCCTTCCACATTAACAATATCCTGCGCTGGGCTACTAGGGACGCAAAGGCCAAAACATCAGCCTCTCTCGCCTCCTGCACTCCCGGCTCTTCTGCAACCCCAAATATAGCCAACCCCCAGCTTGGTTCGACCTGGACCCGGATGCTCTTAACATCCAGAATCATCAGGACAAGTGGAACACGTGAACCAGACTTTAAAAGAACGATTGTCCAAATACAACCAAGAAGGCATGAATTGGATTCAAGCCTTGCCACTAGTTTTGTGCAGTATCAAATCAACCCCAAACAAAACCACAGGCCTAAGCCCATTTGAGGTTATCACTAGCAGGCCCATGTCCCTGCCAGGAACTATTGACTTAAGAAAGGCAGATTGTCATCTGATGAGTGATGTTTTACTCAGTTATTGTCAAAACTTAACAAATGCTGTCAGTTCTGCTTCTCAACAGGTGTTGGCGGCCTGGGGAGATCCTCCTGAGGGGGGCCACGACTTGGTGCCGGGCGAATCTGTGTAACTCAAAAAACTACAGCGTGAGCCATTAGGGGCCAAGTGGGAGTGCCCCTACAGGTGCTACTCACAACCAGTCAGCCGTGAAACCCCAAGGAAAGAAAACCTGGATTCACACGTCACATGTGAAGCGCGCGTACCAAAATCACAATCTGAAAAATGTTTGCTACAATATTGATTTTCAGTTACATGTTTGGCCTAGCAGGCCTTACCCAGGAGTTCAATGTTAACACTTTCCTTTACATGTCCTATACCTATGCCAGAGACTTTAACGTCTCTAAGTGCTGGGTGTGTTCTTCTATCCCCACCGATTCCCAAGCAGATATCCCACTACAGCCTGTTCCTTTTACTTTATCCCAAATGGCAGAATGGTACATTTTCCAAAATCAGGACCATATCTTTCCCGAATGTGGAAACACCAGAACCAAAACAATGATAATTGATGAGGTTCAGAGATGGCGATCTGCAGGCCACCCATTAAACACTTTCAAGGGATGGTATCAACATGTCTATGATGAGAGGCTGACACCACCCCAAGTAACCCTGCCAACTGGTCATAATCATACTGGGACCATATGTTTAATGAACTGTAATTATAGAGCATGGAATGCGGAATACAGTAAATGTATATATTATTTGGATGTAAGTGCCAGTAAAATGTGCATTCATGGCACAAAAAAAGGTAGTGGTCCAGGGACATGAAGGGGACCCCGTCGACTTTAAAGGGCTACCTAATTACCCGATGGGGCAACTTTTACAGAACGTTGCTACCCACAGGTGGTTGCCCAATATTCTACCTATAATGGCACCTATTACATCTGCGGTAATACTGCATACCCTTGGCTCCCAATGGGATGGAGAGGAGCGTGCTATTTAGGATTCATTGTCCCCTTCCTCCGCCATTCCCCTTCCCTTTCCCTAGCCGATGTTGTAAACGCAAATTCAGAATCTGGACATCTCATCCCACAATTTGACAGATATCCATCTACCAATATCATCAAAAGGTCTAAATGTAAGATCATAGGAGATGAGAAATTATTTTCTGCTCCCATCCCTGCCTATGGCGTCATCATATTGACCAGAGAATACATTAAATTGGCCGCAGCCTTAGAGAAAATAGCGAATGACACTGCCCGCGCCCTAAGTAGCATTTCAGCTGAGATGCTAGCCATTCGAACTGTGGCTTTACAGAATCTGATGGCATTTGACTATTTGCGAGCCGAAAAAATGGCACCTGTGCCCTGATTGGTGCAGAGTGTTGCACTTACATCCCAGATAATTCAGAAGAAATCAAAAGCTTGGCAACACATATCCAAGAAGAAGTTAGGAAATTTCACCAACCCTCTGACAACACTCTTTGGGGGTGGCTTTCAGATGGTTGGGTGGCACAGGAATTTCCATCATTCAGGGATTTCTCTTATTTTGCATATTTGGACCTATCATTTACGTAGTGATCTGCTGATCAGATGTGTTGGCCAATGTATGGCTACCCATAATGCCCCACCAATCAAAGTTGTTCATAGTAGTCCAACTGCACCACCAGCTCATGATATTGAACAAGGCTCATACTATTGAACTGTTATCGGCTGCATTATTATTGTATTATTAACCAATTATTACAGAATCATGTAATCAACTTCAATTATTACTGAATTGTTATTGTACTATATAATCACCTTTTTGAAAAAAATACTTCCGGCGTGCTTGTAACACTTGCAAAGCTATGCCCGCTCCATTGTTGAAGGCTGTTCTCAAACAAGTGAACCATTAAAGACAATGTGAATGAGTTATTTTCCGTGCTTACTTCTATCTTGTCACATTTCTTCCTTAACTTCTATTCGTTATTCTGATTCATCTTATTAATCTTTTGAAGAATCAAAGGGGGGACTGATAGAAATTGGCTTTCTAGTTAGCTGTAGATGATATAGATAAAAAGGTTTAATTAAGAACTCATTAAGAGTAATTAACTAAATTATATTAACCATCAGAGTGAGGAAAGCCGAACAGCAGAGAATTAATCATATAAGACTCTCAATTTTCACATTTTGCAAGTTGTTTGAGACTTGCTAGTGAATCCAAGACCGGTGACGTCAACTAGACAAAAGGTTTCATTGTATTATAAAAATCCAGCTGCTTTCCCAAGCCTGCACAGTCCCGTTTCCATGGTAATACACAGTCTAAGGTCATAATGCCCTGAAGGCGATGAGAAAATCACACATATATATATTTAAATACATGCCACTCTTAAAATTGACAGACAGACATTTTGGTCGAATTGAGTGAATTATAAATTAGTTAAAGCCAATCAGAGATGAAAAGAAGGCGAGACTTTAAGATAATAATTTCCTTAAAAATCAATTGTCGGGGTGGAAAAATCCATTCCGAAATCAATCTATCACTTTCTGAAACCTATTTCTTTGCTGCTTGCTTTTGCTAAATCACCATTTTTCTTTTGTATAAATCAATCCGCAATTTTGTACTGAATATCATGATTTGAAGAATTACCAGGATTTGTATTTTAAACTCAACCACTGTATTCGCTAAAGACAATCAATCTGACCTAAGTTTGTATTGTAACCAAAGCTTACCAGTAGATACTAAAACTGACAAATAAAGTTCAATAAAGCTTTGCCAAAATATACAGCCTGAATTTCTGGTATTTGGGAACTAAGAAGAGATAACGCATATCCAGGGTTCCAAATAGACACAGAGGTCCATCAACAGGGGAGCGCTACCTCTCACTAAGGGAGCTGGCTCTCCTTCACTTTGGCGCTGTCTCTCATCCTCCACTAGGGTAGTGCTGACTCTCCCCCTCCACTAGGGCGCTGTCCCTCATCCTCCACTAGGGGTGCTGTCTCTCCCCCTCCACTAGGGGAGTGCTGTCTCTCCCTCTCCACTAGGGGAGCTGTCTCCCTGGGGGAACTGTCTCTCATCCTCCACTAGGGGCGCTGTCTCTCATCCTCCATTAGGGGAGCACTGTCTCTCACCCTCCACTACCGGAGCTGTCTCCCTCTCCACTAGGGGAGCGCTGTCTCTCCCTCTCCACTAGGGGCGCTGTCTCTTATCCTCCACTAGGGGAGCGCTGGCTCTCCCACTTCACTAGGGGAGCTGTCTCTCCCTCTCCACTAGGGGAGCGCTGTCTCTCCCTCTCCACTAGGGGAGCTGTCTCTCCTCCTCCACTAGGAGAGCTGACTCCCTCTCCGCTAGGGGAGCGCTGTCTCTCCCTCTCCACTAGGGGTGCTGGCTCTCATCCTCCATTAGGGGAGCGCTGTCTCTCCCACTCCACTAGGGGAGCTGTCTCTCCCTCTCCACTAGGGGAGCGCTGTCTCTCCCTCTCCACTACGGGAGCTGTCTCTCCCCCTCCACTAGGGGAGCTGTCTCCCTCTCCACTAGGGGAGCGCTATCTCTCCTCCTTCACTAGGGGAGCTGTCTCTCCCCCTCCACTAGGGGAGCTGTCTCCCACTCCACTAGGGGAGTGATGTCTGTCATCCTCCACTACAGGAGCTGTCTCTCCCCCTCCACTAGGGGAGATGTCTCTCCCTCTCCACTAGGGGAGTGCTGTCTCTCCCCTCCACCAGGGGAGCTGTCTCTCTCCCTGCACTAGGGGAGCGCTGTCTCGCCCTCTCCACTGGGGGAGTGTTGTCTGTCCCTCGCCACTAGCAGAGCTGTCTCTCCTCCTCCACTAGGGGAGTGTCATGGAAATTATAATAAAGACAAATTCTTCGAGGTTCGATTTAAGGAAATTTATTTACACAAATACATTTGCGGAGAGAGAGTGTTCTGGCTTTTTACCCAGTCCACAGCACTCTGAGATTCGACCCAAGAAAGCATATACTTGTAGTCTGAAATAACAGCTTGAAGTAAACAGTCATGTTTATATTAAATAGACCTTGAAAAGTATGTAAGATGAAATACGTAGTACGTATGTTCTTGCTCTTGGCTAAAAACAACTCGAATACACATTTTGTTATCTTTCAGAGGACAATGTGTTATCATTATAAGACCGAGACCAAAATACTAAGCAGTGTTTTGTTTACGTTACCTGACCTACTTATTTTCATTCAAAAGCAGTGTTGAATTATAGTCGAGCATTTCCCAGCATGCTTCTAAATTGGTAACTCATTAACTTCCCTTCCACAATTCCCTCCTTGTTGATCTTTTGATCAACATCTTTAAGCACATTATCATGTCCTCCGTAGAGAAGGATGGTTTATAATGTAAGGGGAACGGACCTATGACAGTTCCCTGCGTGTTATGAGCCTGGTTGGCGAGGCAGCTAGGGCTGTTCCCGTGTTCGTACAATAAAAATATCTTGTGCAACATTTAAACAGTAACCATACGACAAACAAGCTTACAATGGCGATTATAATCCAGAACACAATCCTCTGTCCTGATGGTCCTAACCACCCAAAGCCAAAGTCCCATCCCTCATTTTCATGTAATCTTGTTACCTCTCTACGAGTGTGATCCACCAGATTATCAATTTTTCCTGAGTTATCAGGGATGTTTGTGCAACAGTCACTTCCAAGTGCCTCCCTTTTCAGCTAACCAGAAATCAAAGGCCATCCTATTCTGCAGGGCAACCGTTCTGATAGCAACCATCTCAGTTTCTATCTGATTAACAACTTCTGCAGTGTCATTAGCTACCTGCTCAAGGACGTCTCGTAGTTCGCGTAGTACGTATGCTTTAGTGGCTATTCCTAAAGGTGGTATCATTATTCCCAGCATTTGTGCCCATGTCATAATACTTTGTGTCGTCCTGTGATGGGGATGGTCCTGCAATTGCTGAATGTGATGCACATAAGGAACTACGTATCCCAAATAGCAGGAGCCGTCCCAATTTTCTGGTAACCTTATGGCCACAGATAAAATACGTGCCGTTATATGCGGTCAGGTTTCCTTTACTATCTGTCATCATTAGTCTAATCGGATCCCCTTCCCAGGAACCGCCACCAGTTTGATTTTCAACTCCTGACCAATCAAAGATGGTCAATCTAAGATCCTTTAGTTGTCAGGTGGAACATAGGGGTTGCCAATTCAAGGTAGGATCACACTGACTCGTGCCTATTGAGTGGGTCCCATATAGTTTATGTTTCTTAAACCATATACTTCCTTTTGGGACTCCAGTATGATTGGGAAGGATCAACTAGGGCGCTTGACGTGTTACATTAAACCTAGGCCCCCACCATTCCTCAAACGTATTCATATCTTATCCAGCTAATCTCCAATCTAATATATTCTGTGTATCTTCACCACGCCCTGTAGTATTTCTTCTTAGAGCCCATTCTCCTATCTCTTTACTGGTGAATGGGATAGGTCGCACAGAGATTCCCTCCACCGAACATCTGGGAATTTGTGTACAAACCCAACAACTGAATTTATTTACCCTCTCTGCGTATGAGACATGTATATTAAGGTGTTAGTATGCAGTTTACCCTCTACATGATGTTGGATTAATATGATAATACATAAGAACAGTAGTGCCGTCATTCTCTTCAGGTCAGTGTTTCGCTAGTACTCTCAATGTTCCGTATGATGTAGTTTACACGAGTTGCGTGGATCCAATCTGGCTTTTCTTTTACTTTAACGGCTGTTTGGGTTGTTAGCAGCACTTGGTAGGGTCTATTCCACCTAGGAGAAAAATAATCTTTGTTTAGTGCTTTCACATATACTTGATCTCCAGGTTTAAAGGGTGTGTATTTCCCTCTTCTGGATGCATCTGAGCCTGTCGCACCTTTTCATGTATTTTTGTTTTTCAGCGGTTTCACACAAGGCCTGGGAATATTTTAGTGATGCCTCATCTGCCCATATTAAGGCTACTGCCGCTGGAGCCATTGGGGGTTTTGTTCCAGTTGTCATGGGACGTTCCATTAATATCTCATCTTGGGTTAAACCCGTATTACGATTTCTCTGATTTCTCAGGACATACATTACTATAGGTATGGCATCTGGCCATAGCAGCCCAATTTGTTGACACACTTTTGTAACTGCAGTTTCAATTATTCCATCCGCCCTTTCCACCATCCCTGAGGATTATGGATGATATGGGATATGCAATTTCCAATCAAATCCCATGGCTTCTGTTCGGGCTTTGGTCAATTTGCTAGTGAAATTAGTTCCCCTGTCACTGTTAATACCCATTGGTAGCCCAAACCTAGGTATTATTTCCTTTAATAGAATATTTATCACTGTTCTAGCATCATCTCATTTGGTTGGAAAAGCCTCTACCCACCGTGAAAACATGTCCACTGTCACCAGCATGTATTTGAATCCTTTAGCCATCGGCATGTGTGCAAAATCTATCTGCAAATTTTCCAAAGGCATTTCGGGTCGTGGTAAATGATCAAAGGCAGCGGGTGTTTTTTACCCCGATTATTCCTCGGACAAATCGTACATGTGCGGGCTACTTTTATAATTGTTACCGTAATACTTGGTATAGTCCATTGTTGACATCTGGCATGTATCATCCCTCCCTTGCCCACATGAGCCTGCCCATGGGCAAGATGACATAGTGGCAAAAACAGTCTTCTGGGGCACACTGTGCAAGTATCTGGGTGGATCCAGGTTTAATGATTGTCTTGATAGCAACCCACTTTTAGCCAAGAGCGATGCTCCTACAGCGAGGCTTCCTCCTGTGCCTGTTTTAACTTTGGTTCTGTTATGGTGGACGGAAGTTCAACTGGAGCAGCTTGTAGTTATGGCTGCTGTTTGAGAGCCACTTCCTTTGCTATTTTATCAGCAAATCTATTGCTGCATGAGACTTCATCGTCTGTGGTAGTATGCGCTTCACACTTTAAAACGGCTATTTTGCTGGGCAGCTGAACATCAGCTCGTAAATTTAAAACCAATTTAGCATGTTTAATAGGTTGGCCAGAGGAAGTTATGAATCCCCTGTTTTTCCATAATTGGCCAAAATCATGTACTACCCCAAAAGCGGATCGGGAACCAGTATAAATATTGACTGTTTTATTTTTAGCTAGAATACATGCTTTAGTAAGGGCAAACTATTCGGCCGCTTGAGCAGACATTCCCGAAGGCAGAGCAAAACTTGCACTACCTTGAATAGAATTACGATTGCATAGCCGGCCAGGAGGGTCATATCATTTGGTCGGTTTGCTGACCCATTGGTGAAAAAGATGATGTCTGGATTTTCTAGTGGGTGACTCAATAAATCATGTCGAGGGGTTGTGCTGGCTTCAACCAATTGTAAACAGTCATGATCATACATATGTTCTGCTTCTGAGGGCGCGGGCAAGAGTGTAGCAGGGTTGACAGCTGGCGCTCGCTTGCAGGTAAAGTTGGTTTTAGAGAGGATTACTTTGTACCCAATGCATCGAGCCGCAGTAAAATGCTGCGTTGCGGATGAATTAAGCAGCAGCAAAACTGATTTTTCTACAATGGCCGCCGTGGCCGCTACTGCTCTTAAGCAACTTGGCATACCCTTTACCACAGCACATAGGGCCACCGAGTAATAGGCAAGGGGTCTTTTCCCTCCTCCATGTACTTGCAAATCCCCCTGCTTCATTCACATAAAGAGTAAAGGGCTTGCTGAAATTAGGAAGTCCCAAGTCAGGGACACTAATCATGGCTTGTTTCAAGTTACAAAATGCTTGCTCCCTCTCTGAGATCCAACTGAGGGGCATCCTGTAGGGTAGCCTTGCGCAGTACTGCGTCCATCTCTCTATAGTCCGAAATCCACTGCCTGCAATAGCCCACCATGCCGAGGAAGGTAAGGGTTTCCTTTTCCGTGCGCGGAGTTGGAACCCTTGCTACAGCCTGTACGCTTTCAGACCCAAGCCACCGCTGTCTTTGCTACAGCTGAATCCCAAATACTGAACTGCCTCCTGACAGAATTGAGTTCGTCCATTGAGACCCTATGCCCTCTTTCTGCCAGATGTGATAATAACAAAAGGGTGTTCTGTTGACAAACTAGCCCTTTCTCTGAGGCTATCAATAAATCGTCATCATATTGAGGGACTGTTGAGCCTGCAGACACCTGCCACTCGTCCAAGTCTCTTTTAATACTGTTGATTCCGGTAAAGAGAAAGTATCCGTTGGTGGTGGTATAGAAGACAAAATGACATTTGTGTCCGGCACCAATCGAGCAATAGTGATAACAATTTTATTGATGGCTCTGAGATCTGGTCCAAACAATCACTCGTTGGGTCTTCCTACCTTTGGAATGGGGAGTATAGGGGTGTTACAGGGGCTGTGTGTTCTCTTCAGCACCCCTTGCTGTAATAGTGCATTGATCGCTCCCTCTATCCCTTTTTCTGCTTCCGGTGCCAACCTGTATAGTTTTAAGCAGGGCAGGGCAGTGTTCTTCCGTAACTGCACCCTATGCACTGGGGCAGAATGTACTTTCCCAACATGATTTTTATGTTGGGCTCATAGATGTGCAAGTACCTGGGCCAGGATTGAAGGGAGTAAATGGTGGCTCTTTTGGGGCGGTTGTTGGCTTTCACATGTAGCTGGCCATTGCTCCTCTGTCCAGGTCACTCTGCCCTCCTGTTTGCCATAAAATTCCATCAGGCAATTTTGTCCGTCTATTTCAAGATAAATCCCATGTATTAATTTTTTCCTTTGGCCTGTTTGATCAGTTCTCCTATTTGCTTTGCCTTCGCGGGATGTCTTACGGCCAATGTTAAATGGAGTTCTGAAGTTAAACCCATCCTAAAAAGGTCCCTCTGATTATGGGTCAACTGTACTGACATTCCTAATCCCACAACACCGAAAAATAAAAAGGAGCGATGTGCAATGAAGTCTGCTTTCCTAAGTGACATTGCATTTGTACATTGTATGCGTGCTCATCCTCACGAGCTTACCAAGCCGTGCAATGGGTCACGATATTCTCACTGCTGGACTCTATCAGGTGTTTTAATAGCTGTGCCCAAGGGTCATTAACCTTTTGTAAGACTTCCTGCAGTTTTTTTTTAACAGTGGTACTGTAAGGGTTAACGTTCAGCTGCCAGCATACAACACAGACACAGAGCGATCGGGCGCAGGCTCAGAAGTTATTAAATTTTACAGCTGGTGAGCTCGCATTTGAGACAGTTCTATAAACAATCCATTATCAATGTAAATGTTGCTAACTTTTGGTTGGCTCTTAAATGTTGCCTGTTGTATCTTTACTTAATTTGCTCTGTTTCTATAACCTTTGCTTTAGAGTCGCCAGGTATCTTTATGATACCGCCACAAGATTCAAGTTTAAGTACTGATCAATAACTCAACAGACCAATTAGTAAGATTCAAATCAAAACACATTTATTATACACAGTAAATCACTACTCATGCATAAACTCTACTTTCTAGACTATTCTCTATCACTAAAAGGCCTATACTTAGCTTCGCAATTGGCCCACCAGGTCAGGGGAACAAATGGTCTTTTGTTCGATCTGAGTCTGCAGGATTCAAAAGCTGGTATGGACTGGTAGCTAGGAGCGCCTATCTCGTAGCGTGCGTTGACTGGAGACTTACTTGGTTGATGCGGCAGCTTATGCAGTTCACTCTCAAGGGTTGATTCACTGCTGAGTGACCCTGCCAAGAAGACCGATTTGAATTTGGGGGCTCTACTTTATAGTCCCCAGGGGCTTTATAGTCCACCCCTTTGGGTGGACCCCGTACCTGGTTCCAAGTGATTGGACTACGTTCCGATCACTTGGATCGATTTCTCCAATACTGGAGTTGTTCCCTGATCGCTGGGTGGTCCCTGAGTGTCCGTTGGCCTTCTTGGCTCCTGCTGGCGCCGAGGAGTCTTGCTTGGCCTTATTCACCTTAAGTGTTTCAATTATGCCCGGGGATCGCGCATTTGTATGCAGATGGCTGCTGTTTCAGTGCTGTCTGGGCTTTTGCAAGTTCTAATACACAGGATTTCTGCACTTGCTAGTTTTTGCCTGTGTTGGCTGAATTTCCCTGTAGTCTTTGCGGTTCTCCATTTTAAGTCGGGAAGTGGCCAACCCAGGTGGCTACACAATGTATTACCGTTCCTAATTTGCAGAGTGTCTGTCTGCCCAATAGGGGAAGGTGTCGCTAGGTGGGGTACTTCCTTCCTGGGGGTTAAATGCTTTTTGGCCCCTTGCATGATAGCCTCTTTACCTCTATTTGCTAATCAGTGTTCGAGGGACTCATTTCCTTCATTCAAATGATTATCATTATTGGGAACCCAGCCCCCATTTATGCTGGGTGGGACTGCAATCCCATCCTTCAACGCTGGCCAAGATGCACCATAAGAGTATTTTAGAAGAAGCAAAACATCCCCTGGGAGGGGGCTATAAATACCACACATTTAAGTCAATTTCCACTGATTGATTTTATAGGCTATTCTTAGAGACGTATATTTTTCTTTGTCGATTCAGAAAAGGTCAACTGTCTGCTGAAATGGTTAATGTTTCCTGCAGAACCTAAGGGGGCGGAGAATTTGGAATGATGCCATTTACGTCTTTTCACGTAATCTAAAAACGTATTCACATTCAATTACTTTTATTAGTAAAGGCATTTTCTTTCTTTTAAACTGATTTTAATTTCCAATGTTTCAGTGCATTAGAGAAATCTCAACACAAATCACTTAAGTTATAATCTCGGACTCACAATGACAGACAACAAAAATACAACCAACCCACTTAGCACTTCATGCTTTGACTAAAATTAATTGGTTAAAACAAAACGCACAGATTCTCACAGCTCACAAATATCACAGTTAACCGTTAGCCTTATCTCACGGCTACAGACAAATCTGAATTCCCTTTTCGACAGGAACCTATATGTTATGTTTTTACCTTAATCTTCTATTTACTTTACTCCCCTGGTTTTTTCGATAGGGGGTCAGCTTCATTAGATTCCTATGGGGGACATATAGGTTTTCCGACCTCATTCCGTTGCTTTACATAAGAACATACGAACTAGGAGCAGGAGTAGGCCATCTGGCCCCTCGAGCCTGCTCCACCATTCAATGAGATCATTGCTGATCTTTTGTGGACTCAGCTCCACTTTCCGGCCCGAACACCATAACCCTTAATCCCTTTATTCTTCAAAAAACTATCTGTCTTTATCTTAAAAACATTTAATGAAGGAGCCTCTACTGCTTCACTGGGCAAGGAATTCCATAGATTCACAACCCTTTGGGTGAAGAAGTTCCTCCTAAACTCAGTCCTAAATCTACTTCCCCTTATTTTGAGCCTATGCCCCCTAGTTCTGATTTCACCCGCCAGTGGAAACAACCTGCCCGCATCTATCCTATCTGTTCCCTTCATAACCTTATATGTTTCTATAAGATCGCCCCCTCATCCTTCTAAATTCCAACGAGTACAGTCCCAGTCTACTCAACCTCTCCTCGTAATCCAACCCCTTCAGCTCTGGGATTAACCTAGTGAATCTCCTCTGCACACCCTCCAGTGCCAGTACGTCCTTTCTCAAGTAAGGAGACCAAAACTGAACACAATACTCCAGGTGTGGCCTCACTAACACCTTATACAATTGCAGCATAACCTCCCTAGTCTTAAACTCCATCCCCCTAGCAATGAAGGACAAAATTCCATTTGCCTTCTTAATCACCTGTTGCACATGTAAACCAACCTTTTGCGACTCATGCACTAGCACACCCAGGTCTCTCTGCACAGCAGCATGTTTTAATATTTTATAATTTAAATAATAATCCCTTTTGCTCTTTACGATTGGTTCTTTTCATTTTCTTACTCATTTTGACTCCCTTAGCTGTCTTCTTTAAAGAGTTCACCTTCTTTCTCGCTCCGGATGTCTTTACCGAGGCTTCGGGACGACCTGTGACGGGGCGTCAAGTTTATTGCTCATCGTTCCTTCTGCAAAATAATTTAGAACATATATATAACAATAACAACGACCGCGGAAATCATTTATAAATACTACAGTGAGCGCACACCGGTGTTTATCCTTTCACAAACCTTGAAGTCTTTTTTTTAATTTTAGTCTCTAAGGCACCTTTTTTCTTTGCATGCAGCTGTCATAGTCATAGAATTTACAGTGCAGAAGGAGGCCATTCGGCCCATCGAGTCTGCACCGGCTCTTGGAAAGAGCACCCTACCCAAGGTCAACACCGCCACCCTATCCCCATAACCCAGTAACCCCACCCAACACTAAGGGCAATTTTGATCACTAAGGGCAATTTATCATGGCCAATCCACCTAACCTGCACATCTTTGGACTGTGGGAGGAAACCGGAGCACCCGGAGGAAACCCACGCACACACGGGTAGGATGTGCAGACTCCGCACAGACAGTGACCCAAGCTGGAATCGAACCTGGGACCCTGGAGCTGTGAAGCAATTGTGCTATCCACAAGGCTACCGTGCTGTCGTTAATTTATTAATTAACATAACTCATCCTAGCATGAGTCACCGGCCAGTAACTAAGGCTGCCGAGTGCCGCCCCCCCTTTCAGCTGGGGTCGTGCTATGGCTCTCTCCCTTTTAGCTGAGGGAGTCCTATTTATAGAGTCCTTTCGGGGTTCACGTCCCATTAAATTAGGGAAACTACAACAATACGCCAATTTGTCGTGGAAATTATAATAAAGACAAATTCTTCGAGGTTCAATTTAAGGAAATTTAATTACAAAATATATTTGCGGAGAGAGAGTGTTCTGGCTTTTTAGGCACTCAACAACACTCTGAGATTCGACCCAAGAAAGCATATCTTTACAGTCTGAAATAACAGCTTGAAGTAAACAGTCATGTTTATATTAAATAGACCTTGGAAAGTACGTAAGCTGAAATACGTAGTACGTAATTTCTTGCTCTTGGCTAAAAACAACTCGAGTACACATTTTGTTGTCTTTCGGCGGACAATGTGTTGTCATAATAAGACCGAGACCAAAATACTAAGCAGTATTTTGTTTACGTTACCTGACCTACTTATTTTAGTTCAAAAGCAGTGTTGAAATATAGTCAAGCATTTACCAGCATGCTTCTTAGTTGGTAACTCATTCATTTCCCTTCCACAGTGAGCTGTCTCTCCCTCTCCACTAGGGGAGCTGTCTCCCCCTCTCCACTAAGGGCACTGTCTCTCCGTCTCCACTAGGGGCACTGTATCTCCCTCTCCACTAGGGGCACTGTCTCTCCCTCTCCACTAGGGGCTCTGTCTCACCATCTCCACTAGGAGGGCTGGCTCTCCCTCTCCACCAGGCGCGCTGTCTCTCCGTCTCCACTAGGGGCACTGTCTCTCCCTCTCCACTTGGGGAGCTGTCTCTCCCTCTCCACTAGGGGCACTGTCTCTCTCTCTCCACGAGGGCCGCTGTCTCACCATCTCCACTAGGAGGGCTGGCTCTCCCTCTCCACGAGTGGAGCTGTCTCTCCCTCTCCACCAGGTGCGCTGTCTCTCCCTCCACTAGGGGCGCGTCTCTCCCTCTCCATTAGGGGAGCGCTGTCTCTCCCTCTTCACTAGGGGCGCTGCCTCTCCATCTCCACTAAGAGAGCGCTGTCTCGCCCCCTCCACCAGGGGAGCTGTCTCCTTCTCCACTAGGGAAGCGCTGTCTCTCCCCCTCCACGAGCAGAGCATTGTCTCTCCCCCTCCACGAGCAGAGCTTTATCTCTCCCTCTCCACTGGGGGAGCTGTCTCGCCCCCTCCACTAGCAGAGCATTGTCTCTCCCCCTCCCCTGGGGCACTATCTCACCCCGATCCGCAGGGGAGCGCTGTCTCTCCCTCTCCACGAGGGCAGCGCTATCTCTACCCCTCCACCAGGGGAGCTGTCACCCCCCTCCCCCAGGGGAGCGCTGAACCTCCCCCTCCCCAGATGAGCGCTCTCTCGCCCCCTCCCCCAGCGGAGCACTATCTCTTCCCCTCCCCCAGGGGAGCGCTGTCTCTCCCCATCCACCAGCGGAGCTGTCTCTCCATCTCCACGAGGGGCGCTGTCTCTCCATCTCCACTAGGTGCGCTGTATCACCCACTCCACTAGGGGAGCTGTTTCTCCCTCTCCACCAGGCGCACTGGCTCTCCCTCTCCACCAGCGGAGCTGTCTCTCCATCGCCACTAGGTGCACTGTCTCTCCGTCTCCACTAGAGGCACTGTCTCTCCCTCTCCACTAGGGGAGCTGTCTCTCCCTCTCCACCAGGCGCGCTGTCTCTCCGTCTCCACCAGCGGAGTTGGTTCTCCATCTCCATGAGGGGCGCTGTCTCTCCCCCTCCCCCAGGGGAGGGCTGTCTCTCCCCCTCCACTAGGGGAGCTGTCTCTCCCTCTCCACTAGGGGCACTGTCTCTCTCTCTCCACGAGGGGCGCTGTCTCACCATCTCCACTAGGAGGGCTGGCTCTCCCTCTCCACTAGGGGAGCTGTCTCTCCCTCTCCACCAGGCGCGCTGTCTCTCTGTCTCCACCAGCGGAGTTGGTTCTCCATCTCCATTAGGGGCGCTGTCTCTCCCCCTCCCCCAGGGGAGGGCTGTCTCTCCCCCTCCACTAGGGGAGCTGTCTCTCCCTCTCCACTAGGGGCACTGTCTCTCTCTCTCCACGAGGGGCGCTGTCTCACCATCTCCACTAGGAGGGCTGGCTCTCCCTCTCCATGAGGGGAGCTGTCTCTCCCTCTCCACTGGGGGAGCTGTCTCGCCCCCTCCACTAGCAGAGCATTGTCTCTCCCCCTCCCCTGGGACGCTATCTCACCCCGATCCCCAGGGGAGCGTTGTCTCTCCCTCTCCACGAGGGCAGCGCTATCTCTACCCCTCCACCAGGGGATCTGTCACCCCCCTCCCCCAGGGGAGCGCTGAACCTCCCCCTCCCCAGATGAGCGCTCTCTCTTCCCCTCCCCCAGCGGAGCACTATCTCTTCCCCTCCCCCAGTGGAGCGCTGTCTCTCCCCATCCACCAGCGGAGCTGTCTCTCCATCTCCACTAGGGGCGCTGTCTCTCCCCCTCCACTAGGGGAGCTGTCTCTCCCTCTCCACGAGGGGCGCTGTCTCTCCCCCTCCACTAGTGGAGCTGTCCCTCCCCCTCCACCAGCGGAGCTGTCTCTCCATCTCCACTGGGGGCCCTGTCTCTCCCCTTCCACTAGGGGAACTGTCTCACCCCTTCCACTAGGGGAGCTGTCTCTCCCTCTCCACTTGGGTCACCGTCTCTCCCTCTCCTCTGGGGGAGCTGTCTCTCCCTCTCTACTAGGGGAGCTGTCCCTCCATCTCCACGAGTGGCGCTGTCTCTCCCTCCACATGAGGGGAGCTGTCGCTCCCTCTCCACTAGGGGAGCATTGTCTATCCCACTCCACCAGGCACACTGTCACTCCTTCTCCACCAGCGGAGCTGTCTCTCCATCTCCACTAGGGGCGCTGTCTCTCCCCCTCCACTAGGGGAGCTGTCTCTCCCTCTCCACGAGGGGCGCTGTCTCTCCCCCTCCACTAGTGGAGCTGTCCCTCCCCCTCCACCAGCGGAGCTGTCTCTCCATCTCCACTGGGGGCCCTGTCTCTCCCCTTCCACTAGGGGAACTGTCTCACCCCTTCCACTAGGGGAGCTGTCTCTCCCTCTCCACTTGGGTCACCGTCTCTCCCTCTCCTCTGGGGGAGCTGTCTCTCCCTCTCTACTAGGGGAGCTGTCCCTCCATCTCCACGAGTGGCGCTGTCTCTCCCTCCACATGAGGGGAGCTGTCGCTCCCTCTCCACTAGGGGAGCATTGTCTATCCCACTCCACCAGGCACACTGTCACTCCTTCTCCACCAGCGGAGCTGTCTCTCCATCTCCACTAGGGGCGCTGTATCACCCACTCCACTAGGGGAGCAGTTTCTCCCTCTCCACCAGGCGCACTGGCTCTCCCTCTCCACCAGCGGAGCTGTCTCTCCATCTCCACTAGGGGCGCTGTCTCTCCATCTTCACTAGGGGCGCTGTATCTCCCCCTCCACTAGGGGAGCTGTCTCTCCCTCTCCACCAGGTGCGCTGTCTCTCCCTCTCCACCAGCGGAGCTCTCTCCATTTCCACTCGAGGAGCGGTCTCAGCCCCTTCACTAGTGGTGCGTTGTCTCTCCCCCTCCACCAGGGAAGGTGTCTCTCCCACTCCACTAGGGGTGCTGTCTCTCCATCTCCACTAGGAGGGCTGGCCTTCCCTCTCCACGAGGGGAGCTGGCTCTCCCTCTCCACCAGACGCGCTGTCTCACCCTCTACACCAGCGGTGCAGTCTCTCCATCTCCAATAGTGGCATTGTTTCTCCCCCTCCACTAGGTGAGCTGTCTCTCCCTCTCCACTAGGGGTGCTGTCACTCCATCTCCACTAGGAGGGCTGGCTCTCCCTCTCCACGAGGGGAGCTGGCTCTCCCTCTCCACCAGACGCGCTGTCTCACCCTCTACACCAGCGGTGCAGTCTCTCCATCTCCAATAGTGGCATTGTTTCTCCCCCTCCACTAGGGGAGCTGTCTCTCCCTCTCTACTAGGGGTGCTGTCTCTCCATCTCCACTAGGAGGGCTGGCTCTCCCTCTCCACGAGGGGAGCTGGCTCTCCCTCTCCACCAGACGCGCTGTCTCACCCTCTACACCAGCGGTGCAGTCTCTCCATCTCCAATAGTGGCATTGTTTCTCCCCCTCCACTAGGGGAGCTGTCGCTCCATCTCCGCTAGGGGTGCGCTGTCTCTCCCTCTCCACTCGTGGCGGGCTGTCTCTCCCTCTCCACTAGGGGCACTGTCTCTCCCTCCACTAGGGGGCGCTGGCTCTCCCGCTCCATTAGGGGCGCTGCCTCTCCCTCTCCACTAGGGGAGCGCTGTCTCTCCCTCTCCACTAGGGGCGCTGCCTCTCCCTCTCCACTAGGGGAGCGCTGTCTCTCCCTCTCCACTAGGGGCGCTGCCTGTCCATCTCCACTAGCATAGTGCAGTCTCTCCCCCTCCACCAGTGGAGCTGTCTCCCTCAAAACTAGGGGAGCGCTGTCTCTCCCCCTCCACTAGCGGAGTGTTGTCTCGCCCCTGTGGTGTTGGGCGTTCTGACACACAGATGAGCCAACACGGTTGTATATGGTACAACGCTATTTTATTTAAACTTTCTATGTACAGTTTTGTCTTGATACTCTGCACGTGGGGATTCCCTGTTTGTGATGTTGAAACAGGTCTGGTCCGCGTCCTTGTCCCCAGACCTACTGTCCACTAGGTGTCGTGTTCGTGCTTTTATGTGGTTCCTGTCTTTGTGTGTGATTGGTTGTGGTGTTGTGTGCTCTGATTTGTCTGTTGGTGTGTCCATCATGATGTGTGTGTTTGAATATCATGACATCCCCCCTTTTTACAAAGATATGTGCCTACGTGGTAATAAATATAATCGTGTTGTGAGTGCATCTAAGGGTGTGTGTGTTGTGTACAGCATGTGCATATGACGTAACTATTTACATGGGGCGATGTCGGGTGCGTCACATGAACAAGGTTGTACCATAACAGAACATGAATGCGAACGAGAAAAAAAAACTTGAACAGTGGTCCAGTCAGACGATATCTGGAACGATAAACAACAACAGGTTATAATACAGAAGTGTGTAACTTGTTAGACATATGAACGGTGTTATAAGTCCAGTCTAATGGGTGTGCGACGAATTTGGGTTGACCGCCTCAAGGGTGGGTCAAGAACCACCGGCTGATGTGCAAGCGTGGCCATGGGTGGCGATGGAGAGGGCGTGATCTGCGGCAGCTCCACAAAGTCATCCTCGGAAGCCTGTTGAGGATCTGGCGTGTGCGTACTGTGTGGCTGCGAGCGTGGAAGTCGGCGAAGGGCGCGCCAATTGCGGCGACGCACTGAACCATCCGGCATGCGAACCAGGAACGAGCGGGGAGCCACACGTCGGAGGACTTCGGCCGGTGCTGACCAGCCACCATACGGTTGATGGACACATACTTTGTCTCCGGAGGACAGGGGGGGCAGGTCCGTCGCTCGTGTGTCGTACTGACTTTTCTGGCGATCACGCTGCATTTGCATGTTCCAAAGAACCGTCTCATGGTCCGTTGTTGGTACCAGGATGGAAAGTACCGTTGTCCTGAGGGAGCGACCCATTAGGAGCTGCGCTGGCGAGAGACCCGTGGATAGCAGGGCCGATCGATAGGCCAGCAAGGCGAGGTTAAAGTCTGATCCGGCAGCAGCCGCCTTGCACAGGAGCCACTTGGCATGGTGGACGCCCTTTTCAGCCTTCCCGTTCAACTGTGGATGTAGAGGGCTGGATGTCACATGAGTGAAACCATATGCTGCGGCAAAGGACGACCATTCACGGCTGGCGAAGCAGGGTCCATTGTCTGACATGACAGTCCTTGGAATACCATGGCGAGCAAATGTTTCCTTGCAGGCCCCAATGACTGCGGACGACGTCAGATCATGGAGAGGCATGACTTCCGGGTAGTTTGAGAAGTAGTCTATAATAACGATGTGATCTCTGCCGAGCGCGTGAAATAGGTCAACACCCACCTTCGCCCAGGGGGACGTCACCAACTCGTGTGGTAGAAGCGTCTCCGGAGGTTGCGCCGGCTGAAACCTCTGACAGGTTGTGCAATTGAGCACCATGTTGGCTATGTCTTCATTAATACCCGGCCAATATACCGCCCCTCGGGCCCTTCGTCTGCATTTTTCGACGCCCAAATGGCCTTCGTGTAGTTGATTAAGAATCGTCTGGCGCGACTTCCGGGTGCGGCGATGACCAGCTGAGTCGCACATTTCGGCAGCTCCCTGTGAAACGGACTTTTGGGCTCTTGATAGGAGCCCCAACGGCAATTTTAACGGCTGAAAACACCGTGTGGTAAACCAGAAGGGTGTTCCCCCTGGACACGGATGGAAAAAGGAGAGGAAAGTGGCCGGATTGCAGCAGATCCTTTGGAACAACGGCAAGGAAGGCAAGCAGAAACCAAGATGGCGTCGGAAGGTGGCAGTTTCATATGGGGCCCTGAACAACAAGAGTTTTTGAAACGCTGCGTGGAGGAGATAAAAAAGGAAATGAAGAAAGAGTTGTTGGCCCCGATATTACAGGCGATTGAAGGGCTGAAAGAGGAACAAAAGACCCAGGAGCAGGAGCTTCGGGTCGTGAAGGCGAAAGCAGCAGAAAATGAAAACGACATACAGGGCCTCGTGGTGAAGTCGGAGATACAGGAGGCACACCAGAAACGATCTGTGGAGAGGTTGGAGGCACTGGAAAATAACGCAAGGAGGAACAACTTGAGGATTCTTGGCCTTCCTGAAGGTGTGGAGGGGGCGGACGTCGGGGCATATGTGAGCACGATGCTGCACTCGTTAATGGGAGTGGAGGCCCCGACGGGTCCGTTGGAGGTGGAGGGAGCATACCGAGTTATGGTGCGAGGATCGAGAGCAGGAGAAGCTCCCAGAGCCATAGTGGTGAGATTTCTCCGTTTTAAGGATAGAGAAATGGTCCTTAGATGGGCGAAGAAAACTCGGTGTAGTAAATGGGAGAACGCGGTGATCCGCGTCTATCAAGATTGGAGTGCGGAGGTGGCGAGAAGGAGGGCGAGCTTTAATCGGGCCAAAGCTGTACTTCACAAAAAAAAGATAAAGTTTGGAATGCTGCAACCGGCAAGACTGTGGGTCACATATCAAGGGAGGCACCACTACTTTGAGACGGCGGATGAAGCGTGGACTTTTATTGTAGAAGAAAAATTGGAATGATTGGACTACGAAAACGAACGTTTGGACAAAGTGGTGGGACGAGTGGGGTGGGACGAGTGGGGGGGGGGGGCGAAGAGGGATTGTATGATTAATCCTGCGGTATGGTAACTTTTCTTTCTCCCACAGGTGGTGATGGGGGGAGGTGGGGAGGGAGAGGAGATGGGGCGTTGGCCATGGGAGGCGGGGCCGAGGGAGAGGCTTGGTTCCCGCGCTATGATAATTATGGCGGGAATAGAGAAGCAGGAAGGAGGGGGCGCCGCACGGGGCGAGCCGTGATCACGGGGGGAAGCCGAGGTCAGCCAGAGTTTGCTGACTTCTGGGAGCAACCTGGGGGGAGTAATTACGCTAGCGGGGGGTCTAGCGGGGGGGGGGGGGGTGGGAGGGGGGAATTACTGGGTTGCTGCTGCTGGGGAAAGGGGGGAGTGGGTACGGGAAAGGATGGGCGGGGGGGCACCGTCTGGGAGAAATACAGCCGCGTGGGAACTGGGCGAGAAGCTGGAAAAAGATGATGGCTAACCGGCAAGGGGGGGGGGGTGGGAAGCCCCCCAACTCGGCTGATCACGTGGAACGTGAGGGGGCTTAACGGGCCGATAAAGAGGGCACGAGTACTCGCACACCTTAAGAAACTTAAAGCAGATGTGGTCATGTTACAGGAAACGCACCTGAAACTGATAGATCAGGTTAGGTTGCGCAAAGGATGGGTAGGGCAGGTGTTCCATTCGGGGCTGGATGCGAAAAACAGGGGGGTGGCTATATTAGTGGGAAGCGGGTAATGTTCGAGGCAAAGACTATAGTGGCGGATAACGGGGGCAGATACGTGATGGTGAGTGGCAAATTACAGGGAGAGATGGTGGTGTTGGTAAACGTGTATGCCCCGAATTGGGACGATGCCAATTTTATGAGGCGAATGCTAGGACGCATCCCAGACCTAGAGACCGGAAAGCTGATAATGGGGGGAGACTTTAACACGGTGTTGGAACCAAGGCTGGATAGGTCGAAGTCCAGGACTGGTAGGAGGCCGGCAGCAGCCAAGGTGCTTAAGGATTTTATGGAGCAGATGGGAGGGGTGGACCCGTGGAGATTCAGTAGACCTAGGAGTAAGGAGTTCTCGTTTTTCTCCTATGTCCATAAAGTCTATTCACGCATAGACTTTTTTGTGTTGGGTAGGGCATTGATCCCGAGGGTGAGGGGAACGGAATATACGGCTATAGCCATTTCGGATCATGCCCCACACTGGGTAGACTTGGAGATAGGGGAGGAAACAAGAGGGCGTCCACCCTGGAGAATGGACATGGGACTAATGGCGGATGAGGGGGTGTGCTTAAGGGTGAGGGGATGCATTGAAAAGTACTTGGAACTCAATGACAATGGGGAGGTTCAGGTGGGAGTGGTCTGGGAGGCGTTGAAGGCGGTGGTTAGGGGGGAGCTGATATCAATAAGGACACATAAAGGGAAGCAGGAGAGTAAGGAACGGGAGCGGTTGTTGCAAGAACTTTTGAGGGTGGACAGACAGTATGCGGAAGCACCGGAGGAGGGACTGTATAGGGAAAGGCAAAGGCTGCATGTGGAATTTGACTTGCTGACCACAGGCACTGCAGAGGCACAATGGAGGAAGGCGCAGGGTGTACAGTATGAATATGGAGAGAAGGCGAGCAGATTGCTGGCACACCAATTGAGGAAAAGGGGAGCAGCGAGGGAAATAGGGGGGGTGAGAGACGAAGATGGAGAGACGGAACGGGGAGCGGAGAGAGTGAATGAAGTGTTTAAGACATTTTATAAAAAATTGTATGAAGCTCAACCCCCGGATGGGAGGGAGAGAATGATGGAGTTTTTGGATCGGCTGGAAATTCCCAAGGTGGAAGAGCAGGAAAGGATGGGATTGGGAGCACAGATCACGGTAGAAGAAGTGGTGAAAGGAATTAGGAACATGCAGACGGGAAAGGCCCCGGGACCGGACGGATTCCCAGTTGAATTTTACAGAAAATATTTGGACTTGCTCGCCCCGCTACTGACGAGGACCTTCAACGAGGCAAAGGAAAGGGGACAACTGCCCCCGACTATGTCAGAAGCAACGATATCGCTTCTTTTAAAGAAGGAAAAGGATCCGCTACAATGCGGGTCCTACAGACCAATCTCCCTCCTCAATGTAGATGCCAAGGTCTTGGCCAAGGTAATGGCAATGAGAATAGAGGAATGTGTCCCGGGGTTGGTTCATGAGGACCAAACTGGGTTTGTGAAGGGGAGACAGCTGAACATGAACATACGGAGGTTGTTAGGGGTAATGATGATGGCCCCACCAGAGGGTGAAACGGAGATAGTAGTGGCGATGGATGCCGTGAAAGCATTTGATAGAGTGGAGTGGGATTATCTGTGGGAGGTGTTGAGGAGATTTGGGTTCGGAGAGGGGTATGTTAGATGGGTGCAGCTGTTGTATAGGGCCCCAGTGGCGAGTGTGGTCACGAATGGACGGGGATCGGCATATTTTCGGCTTCATAGAGGGACAAGGCAGGGATGTCCTCTGTCCCCATTACTGTTTGCACTGGCGATTGAGCCCCAGGCGATAGCGCTGAGAGGTTCCAAGGGATGGAGGGGAATACTTAGGGGAGGAGAAGAACACCGGGTATCTTTATATGCGGATGATCTGCTACTATATGTGGCGGATCCAGCGGAGGGGATGCCAGAAATAATGCGGATACTTGGGGAGTTTGGGGAGTTTTCAGGGTATAAATTGAACATGGGGAAGAGTGAGCTGTTTGTGGTGCATCCAGGGGAGCAGAGTAGAGAAATAGAAGACCTACCGTTGAGGAAGGTAACAAGAGACTTTCGTTACCTGGGGATCCAGATAGCTAAGAATTGGGGCACATTGCACAGGCTAAATTTGACGCGGTTGGTGGAACAGATGGAGGAAGATTTCAAGAGATGGGATATGGTAGCATTGTCAATGGCAGGGAGGGTGCAGGCGGTTAAGATGGTGGTCCTCCCGAGATTCCTTTTTGTGTTTCAGTGTCTCCCGGTGGTGATCACGAAGGCTTTTTTCAAAAGGATAGAAAAGAGTATCATGGGTTTTGTTTGGGCCGGGAAGACTCCGAGAGTGAGGAAGGGATTCTTACAGCGTAGTAGGGATAGGGGGGGGCTGGCGCTACCGAGCCTAAGTGAGTATTATTGGGCCGCTAATATTTCAATGGTGAGTAAGTGGATGGGAGAGGAGGAAGGAGCGGCGTGGAAGAGATTAGAGAGGGCGTCCTGTAGGGGGACCAGCCTGCAGGCTATGGTGACAGCCCCATTGCCGTTCTCACCAAGGAACTATACCACGAGTCCGGTGGTGGTAGCTACACTGAAGATTTGGGGACAGTGGAGACGACATAGGGGAAAGACCGGAGCACTGGGGGGGTCCCCGATAAGAAACAACCATCGGTTTGCCCCGGGGGGAATGGATGGGGGATATGGAATGTGGCAAAGAGCAGGTATAACGCAATTGAAAGATCTATTTGTGGATGGGAAGTTTGCGAGTCTGGGAGCGCTGACCGAGAAATATGGGTTGCCCCAAGGGAATGCATTCAGGTACATGCAATTGAGGGCTTTTGCGAGGCAACAGGTGAGGGAATTCCCGCAGCTCCCGACACAAGAGGTGCAGGACAGAGTCATCTCAAAGAAATGGGTGGGGGACGGTAAGGTGTCGGATATATATAGGGAAATGAGAGACGAAGGGGAGACTATGATGGACGAACTAAAAGGGAAATGGGAAGAAGAGCTAGGGGAGGAGATTGAGGAGGGGATCTGGGCAGATGCCCTAAACAGGGTAAACTCGTCGTCCTCGTGCGCCAGGCTAAGCCTGATTCAGTTTAAGGTATTACACAGGGCACATATGACTGGAACACGGCTCAGTAAATTTTTTGGGGTGGAGGATAGGTGTGCGAGGTGCTCGAGAAGCCCAGCGAATCATACCCATATGTTTTGGTCATGCCCGGCACTACAGGGGTTTTGGATGGGGGTGACAAAGGTGCTTTCGAAAGTAGTAGGAGTCCGGGTCGAACCAAGCTGGGGGTTGGCTATATTTGGGGTTGCACAAGAGCCGGGAGTGCAGGAGGCGAAAGAGGCCGATGTTTTGGCCTTTGCGTCCCTAGTAGCCCGGTGCAGAATATTGCTAATGTGGAAAGAAGCCAAGCCCCCGGGGGTGGAGACCTGGATAAATGATATGGCGGGGTTCATAAAGTTAGAGCGGATTAAGTTCGTCCTAAGGGGGTCGGCTCAAGGGTTTACTAGGCGGTGGCAACCGTTCGTCGAATATCTTGCGGAAAGATAGATAAGGGAGAACAAAGAAGGCAGCAGCAGCGGCCCAGGACTTGGGGGGGGGGGGGGGGGGGGAGGGATGGGGGGGGATGGGGGGGGGTGTGGCCTGAGACAAGACAGTTGCCAATTAGGGCTAGTTTTTATTTTTATGTTATTTAATATTTATTTATTTGTTGTTGTTTTTGTTTAAATTTAAAAAGGTCATTATTATCTGTATTGTTACAATGTTGTGTAAAGGATGCACAATGTACTGTGTTGGTTGACCAAAAATTTTCAATAAAATATTATTTAAAAAAAAAAGAATCGTCTGGCGCATGCTGTGCGGAATAACAATCCTGTCTAATTTCATAAGGACCCCGTCAATGTTGGTAAGGTCATCTCGCACATTATAAAACTGGGGCACTGCCCTTTGAGCCACCCTTCCGTCATGTGGTGCATCACTCGCTGTAGAAGGGGGTCAGTCGCCGTCTCTGCGCGTATGTGGGCCAGACTTGGGTCATCAGCTGGCAGATTTGCTGCTGTCATAGTCACGTGTGCCTCAATTTGACGCACGAACCCCTCCGCACCTGGTGGTGTGCTCACTGCTCGGGAGAGCGTGTCCGCCACGATGAGATCCTTCCCCGGAGTGTAGATCAGTTCGAAATCATACCTCCTGAGTTTAAGTAAGATGCGCTGAAGGCGAGGGGTCATGTCGTTCAGGTCTTTGTTAATGATGTTGACCAGGGGGCAGTGGTCAGTTTCAACCGTAAATCGTGGCAGACCATACACATAGTCGTGGAACTTGTCCAGTCCAGTTAACAAGCCCAGGCATTCTTTTTCTATTTGCGCGTAGCGCTGTTCGGTATGGGTCATGGCTCGTGAGGCATATGCAACCGGGGCCCATGACGACGTGCTGTCTTTTTGCAGGAGTACCGCTCCAATACCAGATTGGCTGGCATCTGTTGAGATCTTTGTAGGACGAATCGTGTCAAAGAACGCCAGCACTGGTGCCGTGACCAGTTTGTGCTTGAGCTCCTCCCATTCCAGCTGATACGATTGCTGCCAGTGGAATTCTGTTGATTTTTTCACGAGATGGCGCATATTCGTTGTATGAGAAGCCAGGTTGGGAATGAACTTCCCAAGGAAGTTGACCATGCCCAAGAATCTTAGGACAGCCTTCTTGTCAGCCGGCCGTGGCATGGCTGTGATGGCGCTAACTTTGTCTGCATCGGGACAGACCCCTGATCGTGAGATGTGGTCCCCGAGGAATTTCAGCTCCGTCTGGCCGAACGCACACTTCGCACGGTTGAGACGCAGGCCATTTTGTCGTATCGGGGTGAAGACACGTCGTAGGCGATGCATGTGTTCCTGCGGAGTGGTGGACAAATGATGATATCGTCCACATATACACGTACCCCTTCGATGCCTTCCATCATCTGCTCCATAATGCGGTGGAAAACTTCAGATGCTGAAATGATGCCGAATGGCATCCAGTTGTAGCAGAATCTGCCAAAAGGGGTGTTGAACGTGCATAGCCTTCGGCTGGCCGGGTCCAATTGGATCTGCCAAAATCCTTTGGACACATCCAATTTGGTAAATATTTTGGCTTGCGCCATTTCGCTGGTGAGTTCCTCTCGTTTCGGGATGGGATCGTGTTCCCGCATGATGTTGTTATTCAGATCTTTAGGATCTATACATATGCGGAGCTCGCCAGAGGGCTTCTTTAAACAGACCATGGAGCTGACCCATGGCATGGGCTCCGTGACCCTGGATAGGACCCCTTGGTCCTGAAGAGCCTGCAGCTGCAACTTGAGGCGATCTTTGAGTGGCGCAGGAACCCTGCGAGGTGCGTGAATGACAGGGATGGCGTCCGGTTTGAGTCGAATCTTGTACGTGTATGGCAATGTCCCCATGCCTTCAAAAACCTCCTGGTTGTGAGCAAGGAGGGAATGGAGATTTGCGTGGAACTCAGCATCCGGGAAGTCGGATATCTCATCTGGAGAGAGAGACATAATGCGCTGTACCAGGTGAAGGACCTTACACGCCTGTGCGCCCAGTAACGAGTCTTTTGATGAGCCGACAACTTCGAAGAGGAGTGTGGCCGTGTGCATCTTGCGAGTTATCTGTAGCTGGCAAGATCCTATGGACGGGATGACGTTCCCGTTATAATCAACCATCTTGAGCCGGGATGGCGTGATGGGTGGTTTGACCTTCATGGCCTGGAATTCAGAATATGCAATCAGGTTGGCGGATGCGCCGGTGTCCAGACGGAAGGTGACGCGCGATCGGTTGACCGTCAGGGTGGCACACCACTCATCGGCTGGATTGATGGCATTGACCTTGTTTACATCGATGACGGAAACGCGGAAGGCATCCTGGTCATCTGCATCACTTAACTGGAAGTCTTGATGCGTGGGCTGGACGGTCCTGACTTGTCTGCGAGATTGTCGGGATGTGCAGGATCCATGGGTTGAGCAGCACGACAGTGGGCAGCATAGTGGCCCATCTTGCCACATCTGAGGCACTGTCGGTTTTTAGCAGGACATTGCCCTTTTAAGTGTACAGCTCCACAATTGCCGCACGTCATGACGTCATGGCGTTCGTTGCGCCACTGCGCATGCGCAGTGCGATCTTGCGGTGGGTGCGCCTGCGCAGTGCGTCCCTCGATGTGCCCATTATTTTTGGCGCGCACCAGCGCGGGAGACCGCGAAAAGCGCGGGAAGCGGCCGCTGTCGTCGGGGCCGCGGGTCGGGAACTAATCAACGCCCTGGATGCGTTCGGCGTCGTGGGCGGCCTGGCTTGCCGATTCGACGGCTGGGGACCCCCTCCGTGCCAACTCGGACGCCTGAAATCGGGCAAAACGGCAGGCTGCATTTTCGTGGAGGACACAGGCTTCCACAGCAGACGCTAAGGTGAGGCTTTTTATTTTTAGAAGCTGCTGGCGTAGGCCACTGGAGGCAACGCCAAAAACAATCTGGTCCCTGATCATGGACTCTGTGGTACTGCCGTAACCGCAGGACTGCGCTAGAATTCGGAGGTGCGTCAAAAAGGGTTGAAAAAGCTCCTCCTTACCTTGCAGGCGTTGCTGAAAGAGGTATCTTTCAAAACTTTCATTCACTTCAACATTAAAGTGCTGGTCCAGTTTGAGGATGACCGTGTCATACTTGGATTGGTTTTCCCCTTCTTCGAACACCAGTGAGTTGAAGACGTCGAGGGCGTGCTGCCCTGCGTAGAAGAGGAGCAGTGCAATCTTTGTTTCATCCGAGGCACTCTGTTTCTCGTTGGCTCGGATGTATAGGTCAAATCGCTGCCTGAGGAGCTTCCAATTGGTACCTAGGTTACCCGCGACTTGCAACGGCTGCGGTTTGTCGGTGCGGTCCATGTCCAGAATGGCAGGTTAGTTGGCAGGTATCGATCCACTCCTGTACCATGTGGTGTTGGGTGTTCTGACACACAGATGAGCCAACATGGTTGTATATGGTACAACGCTATTTTATTTAAACTTTCTATGTACAGTTTTGTCTTGATACTCTGCACGTGGGGATTCCCTGTTTGTGATGTTGAAACAGGTCTGGTCCGTGTCCTTGTCCCCGGACCTACTGTCCACTAGGTGTCGTGTTCGTGCTTTTATGTGGTTCCTGTCTTTGTGTGTGATTGGTTGTGGTGTTGTGTGCTCTGATTTGTCTGTTGGTGTGTCCATCATGATGTGTGTGTTTGAATATCATGACAGCCCCCTCCACCAGGAAAGCTGTCTCTCCCTCTCCACTGAGGGAGCTGTCTCGCCGCCTCCAATAGCAGAGCGTTGTCTCTCCCCCTCCAGCAGGGAAGGTGTCTCTCCCTCTCCACTAGGGGTGCACTGACTCTCCCGCCTCCCCCAGAGGCGCTATCACCCCCCCATCCCCAGGGAAGAGCTGTCTCCCCCGCCCCCCCCCCCCCCCAGGGGAGTGCGATCTCTACCCCTCCGCCAGGGGAGCTGTCTCCCCCTCTCTCCCAGGGGAGCGCTGACTCTCACCCCACCCCCCGCCCCCCCCCCCCTCCCCAGGTGAGCGATCTCTCTCCCCCTCCCACAGGGGAGCGCTGGCTTTCCCCCACCACTAGGGGAGCTGTCTCTCCCTCTCCACTAGGGGCGCAGTCTCTCCATCTCCACTAGGAGGGCTGGCTCTCCCTCTCAACTAGGGGAGTTGTCTCTCCCTCTCCACCAGGCACGCTGTTTCTCCCTCTCCACCAGCAGAGCTGTCTCTCCATCACCACTCGGGGCACTGTCTCTCCCCCTCGCTAGGGGCGCTGTCTCTCTCCCTCCCCACTAGGGGAGCAGTCTCACCCCCTCCACTTGGGGCGCTGTCTTTCCCCTTCTATTAGGGGAGCTGTCTCTCCCTCTCCACTAGGGGTGCTGCCTCTCCTCCTCCACTAGTGGCGCTGTCTCTCCCGATCCACGAGGTGAGTTGTCTCTCCCCCTCCACTAGGAGCGCTGTCTATCTGTTTCCATGATGTGGAGATGCCGGCGTTGGACTGGGGTGAGCACAGTACGAAGTCTTACAACACCAGGTTAAAGTCCAACAGGTTTGTTTCGATGTCACTAGCTTTCGGAGCGCTGCTCCTTCCTCAGGTGAATGCAGAGGTCTGTTCCAGAAACACATATATAGACAAATTCAAAGATGCCAAACAATGCTAGGAATGCGAGCATTAGCAGGTGATTAAATCTTTACAGATCCAGAGATGGGGTAACCCCAGGTTAAAGAGGTGTAAATTGTATCAAGCCAGGACAATTGGTAGGATTTTGCAGGCCAGATGGTGGGGGATGAATGTAATGCGACATGAATCCCAGGTCCCAGTTGAGGCCGTACTCATGTGTGTGGAACTTGGCTATAAGTTTCTGCTCGGCGATTCTGCGTTGTCGCGGGTCCTGAAGGCCGCCTTGGAGAACGCTTACCCGGAGATCAGAGGCTGAATGCCCTTGACTGCTGAAGTGTTCCCCGACTGGAAGGGAACATTCCTGCCTGGTGATTGTTGCGCGATGTCCGTTCATTCGTTGTCGCAGCGTCTGCATGGTCTCGCCAATGTACCACGCTTCGGGACATCCTTTCCTGCAGCGTATGAGGTAGACAACGTTGGCCGAGTCGCACGAGTATGTACCGCGTACCTGGTGGGTGGTGTTCTCACGTGTAATAGTGGTATCCATGTCGATGATCTGGCACGTCTTGCAGAGATTACCGTGACAGGGTTGTGTGGTGTCGTGGTCACTGTTCTGAAGACTGGGTAGTTTGCTGCAAACAATGGTTCATTTGAGGTTGCGCGGTTGTTTGAAGGCAAGTTAGTGGGGGTGTGGGGATGACCTTGGCAAGATGTTCATCGTCATCAATGACGTGTTGAAGGCTGTGAAGAAGATGATGTCGTTTCTCAGCTCCGGGGAAGTACTGGACGACGAAGGGTATTCTGTCGGTTGTGTCCCATGTTTGTCTTCTGAGGAGGTCGGTGAGGTCCACTCGGGGACCTGTCTCTCCCCTCCACTCGGGGCGCTGTGTCCCCCCCTCCACTCGGTGTGCAGTCTCTCTCCCTCTCCACTAGGGGAGCTGTCTCACCCCTTCCACTAAGGGCACTGTAACTCCCCCTCCACGAGGGGAGCTGTCTCTCCCTCTCCACTAGGGGCGCTGTTTCGCCTCCTCCACGAGGGGAGCTGTCTCTCTCTCTCCACTAGGGGCGCTGTTTCGCCTCCTCCACTAGGGGCGCTTTCTCTCCCTCTCCACTAGGGGCGTTGTAGCTCCCTCTCCACTAGGGGGCGCTAAATGCCCTTCTCCACTCGAGGAGCTGTCTCACCTCCTCCAGGAGGGGCGCTGTCTTTCACTTTCTCCTCGCGCCCTTTACGTCTTGCGCTGGGCGGTGTGATGACGCAAGGGGGCGGGCGGAGGGTGTGACGATGACGGTTTCCGGTGGGCGGCTCTCAGTCTGGAGCGGTGCGAGCGGCGGTGTGATGTCTACATACCGGGTACAGGAGCGGGGCCAGGAGAACAGCGGAAACTATCGCCTGTTCCTGAGTGAGTGAGGGGAGGATGAGTGAGTGGAGGGAGGATGAGTGAGTGGAGGGAGGATGAGTGAGTGGGGGGGAGGATGAGTGAGTGGGGGGAGGATGAGTGAGTGGGGGGGAGGATGAGTGAGTGGGGGGGAGGATGAGTGAGTGGGGGGAGGATGAGTGAGTGGGGGGGAGGATGAGTGAGTGGGGGGGAGGATGAGTGAGTGGGGGGGAGGATGAGCGAGTGGGGGGGAGGATGAGTGAGTGGGGGGGAGGATGAGTGAGTGGGGGGGAGGATGAGTGAGTGGGGGGGAGGATGAGTGAGTGGGGGGGAGGATGAGTGAGTGGAGGGAGAATGAGTGAGGGGGGGGTGGAGGGAGGATGAGTGAGTGGGGGGGATGAGTGAGTGGGGGGGGGATGAGTGAGTGGGGGGGAGGAGGAGTAAGTGGGGGGGAGGATGAGTGAGTGGGGGGGAGGATGAGCGAGTGGGGGGGGGATGAGCGAGTGGGGGGAGGATGAGTGAGTGGGGGGGAGGATGAGTGAGTGGGGGGGAGGATGAGCGAGTGGGGGGAGGATGAGCGAGTGGGGGGGAGGATGAGTGAGTGGGGGGGAGGATGAGTGAGTGGAGGGAGGATGAGTGAGTGGAGGGAGGATGAGTGAGTGGGGGGGAGGATGAGTGAGTGGGGGGGAGGATGAGTGAGTGGGGGGAGGATGAGCGAGTGGGGGGGAGGATGAGTGAGTGGGGGGAGGATGAGCGAGTGGGGGGGAGGATGAGTGAGTGGGGGAGAGGATGAGTGAGTGGAGGGGAGGATGAGCGAGTGGGGGGGAGGATGAGTGAGTGGAGGGAGGATGAGTGAGTGGGGGGGATGAGTGAGTGGGGGGAGGATGAGTGAGTGGGGGGGAGGATGAGTGAGTGGGGGGGAGGATGAGTGAGTGGGGGGAGGATGAGCGAGTGGGGGGGAGGATGAGTGAGTGGGGGAGAGGATGAGTGAGTGGAGGGGAGGATGAGCGAGTGGGGGGGAGGATGAGTGAGTGGGGGGGAGGATGAGTGAGTGGGGGGGAGGATGAGTGAGTGGGGGGGAGGATGAGTGAGTGGGGGGGAGGATGAGTGAGTGGGGGGGAGGATGAGTGAGTGGGGGGGAGGATGAGTGAGTGGAGGGAGGATGAGTGAGTGGGGGGGAGGATGAGTGAGTGGAGGGAGAATGAGTGAGGGGGGGGTGGAGGGAGGATGAGTGAGTGGGGGGGATGAGTGAGTGGGGGGGAGGATGAGTGAGTGGGGGGGAGGATGAGTGAGTGGGGGGGAGGATGAGTGAGTGGGGGGGAGGATGAGTGAGTGGGGGGAGGATGAGTGAGTGGGGGGGAGGATGAGTGAGTGGGGGGGAGGATGAGTGAGTGGGGGGGAGGATGAGTGAGTGGAGGGAGAATGAGTGAGGGGGGGGTGGAGGGAGGATGAGTGAGTGGGGGGGATGAGTGAGTGGGGGGGAGGATGAGTGAGTGGGGGGGAGGATGAGTGAGTGGGGGGGAGGATGAGTGAGTGGGGGGGAGGATGAGTGAGTGGAGGGAGGATGAGTGAGTGGGGGGGAGGATGAGTGAGTGGGGGGGAGGATGAGTGAGTGGGGGGGAGGATGAGTGAGTGGGAGGGAGGATGAGTGAGTGGGGGGGAGGATGAGTGAGTGGGGGGGAGGATGAGTGGGGGGGAGGATAAGTGAGTGGAGGGAGGATGAGTGAGTGGAGGGAGGATGAGTGAGTGGAGGGAGGATGAGTGAGGGGGGGGTGGAGGGAGGATGAGTGAGTGGGGGGAGGATGAGTGAGTGGAGGGAGGATGAGTGAGGGGGGGGTGGAGGGAGGATGAGTGAGTGGGGGAGGATGAGAGGGGGGGTCGGATGAGTGAGTGGGGCGGAGGAAGAGTGAGTGGGGGAGGATGGGTGAGGGGGAGGATGGGTGAGGCGGGAGGATGAGTGAGGGGGGGAGGATGGGTGAGGGGGGGAGGATGGGTGAGGGGGCAGGATGAGTGAGTGGGGGGGAGGATGAGTGAGTGGAGGGGGGGATGGATGAGTGAGTGGGGAAGGATGGGTGAGGGGGGAGGATGAGTGAGTGGAGGGGGGGATGGATGAGTGAGTGGGGGAGGATGGGTGAGGGGGGAGGATGAGTGAATGGGGGGAGGATGGGTGAGGCGGGAGGATGAGTGAGTGGGGGGAGGATGAGTGAGTGGGGGAGAGGATGAGTGAGTGGGGGGAGGATGAGCGAGTGGGGGGGAGGATGAGTGAGTGGGGGGGAGGATGAGCGAGTGGGGGGGAGGATGAGTGAGTGGGGGTGAGGATGAGTGAGTGGGGGGGAGGATGAGTGAGTGGGGGGGAGGATGAGTGAGTGGGGGGGAGGATGAGTGAGTGGGGGGGAGGATGAGTGAGTGGGGGGGAGGATGAGTGAGTGGGGGGGAGGATGAGTGAGTGGGGGGGAGGATGAGTGAGTGGAGGGAGGATGAGTGAGTGGGGGGGAGGATGAGTGAGTGGAGGGAGAATGAGTGAGGGGGGGGTGGAGGGAGGATGAGTGAGTGGGGGGGATGAGTGAGTGGGGGGGAGGATGAGTGAGTGGGGGGGAGGATGAGTGAGTGGGGGGGAGGATGAGTGAGTGGGAGGGAGGATGAGTGAGTGGGGGGGAGGATGAGTGAGTGGGGGGGAGGATGAGTGGGGGGGAGGATAAGTGAGTGGAGGGAGGATGAGTGAGTGGGGGGAGGATGAGTGAGTGGAGGGAGGATGAGTGAGGGGGGGGTGGAGGGAGGATGAGTGAGTGGGGGAGGATGAGAGGGGGGGTCGGATGAGTGAGTGGGGCGGAGGAAGAGTGAGTGGGGGAGGATGGGTGAGGGGGAGGATGGGTGAGGCGGGAGGATGAGTGAGGGGGGGAGGATGGGTGAGGGGGGGAGGATGGGTGAGGGGGCAGGATGAGTGAGTGGGGGGGAGGATGAGTGAGTGGAGGGGGGGATGGATGAGTGAGTGGGGAAGGATGGGTGAGGGGGGAGGATGAGTGAGTGGAGGGGGGGATGGATGAGTGAGTGGGGGAGGATGGGTGAGGGGGGAGGATGAGTGAATGGGGGGAGGATGGGTGAGGCGGGAGGATGAGTGAGTGGGGGGGAGGATGAGTGAGTGGGGGAGAGGATGAGTGAGTGGGGGGAGGATGAGCGAGTGGGGGGGAGGATGAGTGAGTGGGGGGGAGGATGAGTGAGTGGGGGGGAGGATGAGCGAGTGGGGGGGAGGATGAGCGAGTGGGGGGGAGGATGAGCGAGTGGGGGGGAGGATGAGTGAGTGGGGGGGAGGATGAGTGAGTGGGGGGGAGGATGAGTGAGTGGGGGGGAGGATGAGTGAGTGGGGGGGGAGGATGAGTGAGTGGGGGGGAGGATGAGTGAGTGGGGGGGAGGATGAGTGAGTGGGGGGGAGGATGAGTGAGTGGAGGGAGGATGAGTGAGTGGGGGGGAGGATGAGTGAGTGGAGGGAGAATGAGTGAGGGGGGGGTGGAGGGAGGATGAGTGAGTGGGGGGGATGAGTGAGTGGGGGGGAGGATGAGTGAGTGGGGGGGAGGATGAGTGAGTGGGGGGGAGGATGAGCGAGTGGGGGGGAGGATGAGTGAGTGGGGGGGAGGATGAGTGAGTGGGGGGGAGGATGAGTGAGTGGGGGGGAGGATGAGTGAGTGGGGGGGAGGATGAGTGAGTGGAGGGAGAATGAGTGAGGGGGGGGTGGAGGGAGGATGAGTGAGTGGGGGGGGATGAGTGAGTGGGGGGGAGGATGAGTGAGTGGGGGGGAGGATGAGTGAGTGGGGGGGAGGATGAGTGAGTGGGGGGGAGGATGAGTGAGTGGAGGGAGGATGAGTGAGTGGGGGGGAGGATGAGTGAGTGGGGGGGAGGATGAGTGAGTGGGGGGGAGGATGAGTGAGTGGGGGGGAGGATGAGTGAGTGGGGGGGAGGATGAGTGAGTGGGAGGGAGGATGAGTGAGTGGGGGGGAGGATGAGTGAGTGGGGGGGAGGATGAGTGGGGGGGAGGATAAGTGAGTGGAGGGAGGATGAGTGAGTGGAGGGAGGATGAGTGAGTGGAGGGAGGATGAGTGAGGGGGGGGTGGAGGGAGGATGAGTGAGTGGGGGGAGGATGAGTGAGTGGAGGGAGGATGAGTGAGGGGGGGGTGGAGGGAGGATGAGTGAGTGGGGGAGGATGAGAGGGGGGGTCGGATGAGTGAGTGGGGCGGAGGAAGAGTGAGTGGGGGAGGATGGGTGAGGGGGAGGATGGGTGAGGCGGGAGGATGAGTGAGGGGGGGAGGATGGGTGAGGGGGGGAGGATGGGTGAGGGGGCAGGATGAGTGAGTGGGGGGGAGGATGAGTGAGTGGAGGGGGGGATGGATGAGTGAGTGGGGAAGGATGGGTGAGGGGGGAGGATGAGTGAGTGGAGGGGGGGATGGATGAGTGAGTGGGGGAGGATGGGTGTGGGGGGAGGATGGGTGAGGCGGGAGGATGAGAGTGGGGGGGGAGGATGAGTGAGTGGGGGGGAGGATGAGTGAGTGGGGGGGAGGATGAGTGAGTGGGGGGGAGGATGAGTGAGTGGGGGGGAGGATGAGTGAGTGGGGGGGAGGATGAGTGAGTGGGGGGGAGGATGAGTGAGTGGGGGGAGGATGAGTGAGTGGGGGGGAGGATGAGTGAGTGGGGGGGAGGATGAGTGAGTGGGGGGGAGGATGAGTGAGTGGGGGGAGGATGAGTGAGTGGGGGTGGAGGATGAGTGGGGAGGTGAAGGGAGGGGATGATGAGTGGGGGGAGAGGATGGGGGGGTGTATGAGTGAGGGGGTATGAGTGAGGAGTGAGGGGGATGATTGCCGAGTGAGCGGGGGGATGAGTGAGGAGTGGATGAGCGAGTGGGGGGGGGGGGGAGTGAAAATGTTTGCGGGGGGGTGGGGGGAGTGGGTGTGTGTGCTGGAGGGGGTGAGAGTGTGCGGGGTGGAGTGAGTGCGGGGTGGAGTGTGTGTGTGCGGGGGTGGGAGTGAGTGTGTGCGGGGGTGGGAGTGAGTGTGTGCGGGGGTGGGAGTGAGTGTGTGCGGGGGTGGGAGTGAGTGTGTGCGGGGGTGGGAGTGAGTGTGTGCGGGGGTGGGAGTGAGTGTGTGCGGGGGTGGGAGTGAGTGTGTGCGGGGGTGGGAGTGAGTGTGTGCGGGGGTGGGAGTGAGTGTGTGCGGGGGTGGGAGTGAGTGTGTGCGGGGGTGGGAGTGAGTGTGTGCGGGGGTGGGAGTGAGTGTGTGCGGGGGTGGGAGTGAGTGTGTGCGGGGGTGGGAGTGAGTGTGTGCGGGGGTGGGATTGAGTGTGTGCGGGGGTGGGAGTGAGTGTGCGGGCGTGGGAGTGAGTGCGGGGGGGCGAGTGAGTGAGTGCGGGGGGGCGAGTGAGTGTGTGCGGTGGGGCGAGTGAGAGTGTGCGGGGGGGCGAGTGAGAGTGTGCGGGGTGGCGAGTGAGAGTGTGTGCGGGGGGCGAGTGAGAGTGCGGGGGGGGGGAGTGCGTGCGGGGGGAGTGAGTGCGTGCGGGGGGTAGAGTGAGTGTGTGCGGGGGGGGAGTGAGTGTGTGCGGGGGGGGAGTGAGAGTGTGTGTGGTGGGGGGGAGTGAGAGTGTGTGTGGTGGGGGGGAGTGAGAGTGTGTGCCGGGGGGTGAGTGAGAGTGTGTGCGGGGGGGGGGAGGAATGGGTGTGTGTGCTGGGGGGGAGTGAGGGTGTGTGCGGGGTGGAGTGAGTGTGCGGGGGTGGGAGTGAGTGTGCGCGGGGGGGAGTGAGTGTGCAGGGAGTAGTGAGTTTGTGCGGGGGGAGAGTGAGTGTGTGCGGGGGGGGAGTGAGTGTGTGCGGGGGGAGAGTGAGTGTGTGCGGGGGTGGGAGTGAGTGTGTGCGGGGGTGGGAGTGAGTGTGTGCGGGGGTGGGAGTGAGTGTGTGCGGGGGTGGGAGTGAGTGTGTGCGGGGGGGAGAGTGAGTGTGTGCGGGGGGGAGAGTGAGTGTGTGCGGGGGGGAGAGTGAGTGTGTGCGGGGGGGAGAGTGAGTGTGTGCGGGGGGGAGAGTGAGTGTGTGCGGGGGGGAGAGTGAGTGTGTGCGGGGGGGAGAGTGCGTGTGTGCGGGGGGCGAGTGCGTGTGTGCGGAGGGGGAGTGAGTGTGTGCGTGGTGGGGGGGAGTGAGAGTGTGTGCGGGGGAGGAGTGGGTGTGTGTGCGGGGGGCGAGTGAGTGTGTGCGGGGGGGCGAGTGAGTGTGTGCGGGGGGGCGAGTGAGTGTGTGCGGGGGGGCGAGTGAGAGTGTGCGGGGTGGCGAGTGAGAGTGTGTGCGGGGGGCGAGTGAGAGTGCGGGGGGGGGGGAGTGCGTGCGGGGGGAGTGAGTGTGTGCGTGGGGGAGAGTGAGTGTGTGCGGGGGGTAGAGTGAGTGTGTGCGGGGGGGGAAGTGAGTGTGTGCAGGGGGGAGAGTGAGTGTGTGCGGGGGGGGAGTGAGAGTGTGTGTGGTGGGGGGGAGTGAGAGTGTGTGTGGTGGGGGGGAGTGAGAGTGTGTGCCGGGGGGTGAGTGAGAGTGTGTGCGGGGGGGGGAGGAATGGGTGTGTGTGCTGGGGGGGAGTGAGAGTGTGTGCGGGGTGGAGTGAGTGTGCGGGGGTGGGAGTGAGTGTGCGCGGGGGGGGAGTGAGTGTGCAGGGAGTAGTGAGTTTGTGCGGGGGGAGAGTGAGTGTGTGCGGGGGGGAGAGTGAGTGTGTGCGGGGGGAGAGTGAGTGTGTGCGGGGGTGGGAGTGAGTGTGTGCGGGGGTGGGAGTGAGTGTGTGCGGGGGTGGGAGTGAGTGTGTGCGGGGGGGAGAGTGAGTGTGTGCGGGGGGGAGAGTGAGTGTGTGCGGGGGGGAGAGTGAGTGTGTGCGGGGGGAGACTGAGTGTGTGCGGGGGGGAGAGTGAGTGTGTGCGGGGGGGAGAGTGAGTGTGTGCGGGGGGGAGAGTGAGTGTGTGCGGGGGTGGGAGTGAGTGTGTGCGGGGGTGGGAGTGAGTGTGTGCGGGGGGGAGAGTGAGTGTGTGCGGGGGTGGGAGTGAGTGTGTGCGGGGGTGGGAGTGAGTGTGTGCGGGGGTGGGAGTGAGTGTGTGCGGGGGTGGGAGTGAGTGTGTGCGTGGGGGAGAGTGAGTGTGTGCGGGGGGTAGAGTGAGTGTGTGCGGGGGGGGAAGTGAGTGTGTGCAGGGGGGAGAGTGAGTGTGTGCGGGGGGGGAGTGAGTGTGTGCGGGGGGGGAGTGAGAGTGTGTGTGGTGGGGGGGAGTGAGAGTGTGTGTGGTGGGGGGGAGTGAGAGTGTGTGCCGGGGGGTGAGTGAGAGTGTGTGCGGGGGGGGGGAGGAATGGGTGTGTGTGCTGGGGGGGAGTGAGAGTGTGTGCGGGGTGGAGTGAGTGTGCGGGGGTGGGAGTGAGTGTGCGCGGGGGGGAGTGAGTGTGCAGGGAGTAGTGAGTTTGTGCGGGGGGAGAGTGAGTGTGTGCGGGGGGGAGAGTGAGTGTGTGCGGGGGGAGAGTGAGTGTGTGCGGGGGTGGGAGTGAGTGTGTGCGGGGGTGGGAGTGAGTGTGTGCGGGGGTGGGAGTGAGTGTGTGCGGGGGTGGGAGTGAGTGTGTGCGGGGGGGAGAGTGAGTGTGTGCGGGGGGGAGAGTGAGTGTGTGCGGGGGGGGGAGTGAGTGTGTGCGGGGGGGAGAGTGAGTGTGTGCGGGGGGGAGAGTGAGTGTGTGCGGGGGGGAGAGTGAGTGTGTGCGGGGGGAGAGTGCGTGTGTGCGGGGGGCGAGTGAGTGTGTGCGGAGGGGGAGTGAGTGTGTGCGTGGTGGGGGGGAGTGAGAGTGTGTGCGGGGGAGGAGTGGGTGTGTGTGCGGGGGGGGTGAGAGTGTGTGCGGGGTGGAGTGAGTGTGCGGGGGTGGGAGTGAGTGAGTGTGTGCGGGGGGGGAGTGAGTGCAGGGAGTAGTGAGTTTGTGAGGGGGGAGAGTGAGTGTGTGCGGGGGAGAGTGAGTGTGAGTGGGGGAGAGTGAGTGTGTGCGGGGGGGAGTGAGAGTGTGTGCGGGGGGGAGTGAGAGTGTGTGCGGGGGGGCGAGTGAGAGTGTGTGCGGGGGGGCGAGTGAGAGTGTGTGCGGGGGGGCGAGTGAGAGTGTGTGCGGGGGGGGCGAGTGAGAGTGTGTGCGGGGGGGCGAGTGAGAGTGTGTGCGGGGGGGCGAGTGAGAGTGTGTGCGGGGGGGCGAGTGAGAGTGTGTGCGGGGGGGGCGAGTGAGAGTGTGTGCGGGGGGGGCGAGTGAGTGTGTGCGAGGGGGCGAGTGAGAGTGTGCGGGATGGCGAGTGAGAGTGTGTGCGGGGTGGCGAGTGAGAGTGTGTGCGGGGGGCGAGTGAGAGTGTGTGCGGGGGGCGAGTGAGAGTGTGTGCGGGGGGCGAGTGAGAGTGTGTGCGGGGTGGCGAATGAGAGTGTGTGCGCGGGGCGAGTGAGGGTGTGCGGGGGGCGAAGGAGGCTGGAGGGAGTGAGAGGATGGAGGGAGCAGGAGGAAGGGAGGGTGGATGGAGCAGGAGGAAGAGAGGATGGAAGGAGGGGATGTGGGGGGGTTGAGGAAGGAGGGATGTCTCTGACTCGCTCTCTTTCTTTTCCAGGCAATGAGCAGGGCCAGTTCCTGTCTCCGTTCCATGACATCCCACTGTATGCAGCAAAGACTGAGGTATTTGGGTGAGGGGCTGATCACCCCCACAGTTTATATTAATTTGATCCAGAACCTGGTGTTTTCAGTTGGACCCCTCGCCCTGTTGTCTGCCCACATAGGCTGTGGATGACTATCCTTGAGAAAGATTGCTCTGTATTTTGGCACATGTCCCCTTGTGGTTTGGTCACTTTCATCATGCTATAATTGCAACATGGTGAGCTGGGAGGGGAGTGTCACCCATGAAAATTACATCGTACAGGGAACTACATCGTTGGTGTGGTTTCCATCCACATGAACGGTGCTCTTTCCTTCAACTGCCAATTGAACCCATGTTGATGTGGTCTTTGCTTCTATCACAACTACACTCTCTACATCCATAGCCTCTCCCAAACTGCTCTTACTAAGACTCACATAGATTCACCATGCGTCCTGCTTTTATATTATCCAAAGACCCAGAATTTCATGAACGTTTTGTTTTATCCACTTTAGGTGTGCTTTTAATGTTGTCAACCTGAAGCCCCACTCTTCAGTTTTATTCTATTTAATATACTATTGAGGGGCTTGTTTAGCACAGAGGGCTAAACAGCTGGCTTGTAATGCAGGACAATGCCAGCAGCGCGGGTTCAATTCCCGTACTGGCCTCCCCAAACAGGCGCCGGAATGTGGCGACTAGGGGCTTTTCAACATTGAAGCTTAATTGTGACAATAAGCGATTATTATTATTCATTTCCCTGATTTTTGTTTTTGTTGTTGTTGAATTGCTCTACTTCAGGGATGCAGGTGACATTCCACATTTGGTCAGAGGAATAAAGAAACCCTTGGAATTGTATGTAAATTGGATTGAACAGCAAAGGGAACTTGAAGTACAGGTGCATACATTTTCAAAGTAGCGATGGACCGTGTGGAGTTTGCACATTCTCCCCGTGTCTGCGTGGGTCTCACCCCCATAACCCAAAAAGATGTGCTGGGGAATTGCGGTGGTCGCATGTAGGTGGAAGTCGCACATTGGGTAGCTGCTGCTCGAGGCTCGGTTTTTCGGAATTTAATGCCCGGTCCCAGGGGCAATTTTTAGATGAGCAGGTGCAGGAAGACATAAGGAAGAGGGGTGTCTAAAAACCAGAAGAAAGCTGATGGGAAGAAGGTTCGGCGTCAAGTGAGCGGGTCAGCCCGGCAGCAGGAAAGGTGGTGGAGGTCGGATCGCTGGGCCCTTCACAGTGGGCCGGGGAGTTTGAAAGCAGTTTGCCAAGCACATGGAGGTGATAAGGAAGGAAATGATAGCAGCAATGAAGGTATTGGTGGAGGAGGCGATGGTGCAGGGAGAGAAGTTGAAGGGGGTCTAGGAAGCTCTGTCGCAGCATAGTGACCAGTTCACCTAGATGGGTGAAGCGCTGCCGGGGGTGGGGGGAGGCCAACACAGGACTGCGAGCAAAGGAGCAGACCAATAAGGTTTTTGAGGAGTTTTATGAAAAGCTGTATAGATCGGACCCATCGGGACAGGGATGAGGGAGTTCCTGAAGTGCCTGGGGTACTTATCTCCAGTGCCCCCCCTCCCCCACCCCACCCCACCCAGTTAAATCTGTCTCTCTTTGCCAGTTCCACGCCCAGGTCCTGATATACCCGAAGCTCGTTGCCTTCCCAGGTACATCTCCTCATCTGCCTAACCCACCGCAAGATCTCTTTGTCCAGAAACCGGTGTAGCCTCACCACCATTGCCCTCGACGCCTCATTTGCCTGTGACCCCTCAGGAATCATAAAAAACCTGCGGTTCCCTAATGGAGAACTTGATATGAAGGGGTATAATAGCAATGATGTACTTGGAAAAAATTCTGAAATAAATGCCTTCTGTTTGATGTATTTTGCAATTCTCCTTATAATTTCATTCCCCTTCATTATTTTCTCTATAATTAAATATTGCAAAACGTTCCAGCTTTGAAGATGGGCCTATCAGCCCCATTCCAGTCTGACACTCCCATCCATACTTAACCCTGGTGAGTTAAAGATCAAAAGTCGCAACTAATTTGGTTATAATTAAGGAAATGCCAAGAACAAGGGGCCATAAATATATGTTAATCACCAAGAAATCTAAAACTGAATTGAGATTAGAATGTGGAACTTGGCACCTCAAGGAGTGGTTGAGCTAATTAGGGTGGATTTAAAGGGAAACTGGATAAACATGGAGTAAGGAATTGAAGGATATGTTAATGGGGGAGATGAATTAAGGTGGCAGGGTGCTCATTTGCAACATAAATGCAGTTGGGCTGGGTAGTCCATTTCAGTCGTGTAATTTCTATAATATCTTGCAGATTACCCCATTCAAAGTCTTAAATCTTCCACTTCCCCTTTATTGACAATCACCACTTTATCCATGCCACTTTGTAGCTTCCTGTAATCTCAATTGTTGACGACACCTCCCATTCTAGTCGTATACGCACGTGCCGGCACCCTTTCTTCCAGCTCGCTATCCAAATTATTGGTGTACAGGCCTCAAACAGTTTGTTTTGTTTGGGAGGAGGGGGGCCGTCTATATCAGTTTTAATCTGTTTCACTATCCACCCTCTAATTTTATACTTAATTATTTTCTCTTTATATTCACAAAATGTCCCAACTTTGTAAGAATTGGTCCATTGGCTCTTCTCCAGTCCTGCACACATGTCATTGAGTGATCAAAGGTTGACTCCATTGGGTTACAATTAAGGTCTCATAAAGGTGTTGTTCTACTGCTGGAGGTATACAATAGGCCACCAAATAGTGGGACGGCATAGCAGGAAATGTGCAGAACAATTGTGAAAAGATGCATTTAAAGAGAGTAGCGATAATGGGAATTTAATTCTGTTAATATCGGCCGAGATAGTAACTGTACAAAGGGAGTGGGTGTGGGGGCGTGGTTTCCTGAAATTTTACAAGAGAGCTTTCTCCATTAATGTCTTTCCAGCCCAATGAGAAAGAAGCAATGGTGGATTTAGTTCTGGGTACACAGTTGGGCACCTTCTGAGTGAAGTAATTTCTCCTCACCTCAGGTCGTAAATGGTAAGGTGATTTAACCTGAAACTCTGTTCTAGATTCCCCAGCCAAGCCAGAGGAAACAACTTCTCAGTATCTACCCGTCACAACGTTGAATGTTGCAGTGAAAACACCTCTGATTCTTCTAAACTCCAAAGAATATAGACTCGATTTACTCAGCCCCCCTCAAAGAACAAAGAAAAGTACAGCACAGGAACAGGCCCTTCGGCCCTCCAAGCCTGTGTCAACCATGCTGCCCGTCTAAACTAAAATCTTCTGCACTTCCGGGATCCGTATCCCCTCTTCCCATCCTATTCATGTATTTGTCAAGATGCCCCTTAAATGTCACTATCGTCCCTGCTTCCACCACCTCCTCCGGCAGCGAGTTCCAGGCACCCACTTCCCTCTGTGTAAAATACTTGCCTCGTACATCTCCTCTAAACCTTTCCCCTCGCACCTTAAACCTATGCCCCCTAGTAATTGACTCCTCTACCCTGGGCAAAATCCTCTGACTCTCCACTCTGTCTGTGCCCCTCCTAATTTTGTAGACCTCTATCAGGTCGCCCCTCAACCTCCGTCATTCCAGTGAGAACAAACCGAGTTTATTCAACCTCTCCTCATAGCTAATGGCCTCCATACCAGGCAACATCCTGGTAAACCTCTTGTGCACCCCCTCTAAAGCCTGCACATCCTTCTGGTAGTGTGGCGACCAGAATTGAACACTATACTCCAAGTGTGGCCTAACTAAGGTTCTATACTGCTGCAACATGACTTGCCAATTCTTATACTCAATGCCCCGGCCAATGAAGGCAAGCATGCCGTATGCCTTCTTGACTACCTTCTCCACCTGTGTTGCCCCTTTCATTGACCTGTGGACCTGTACACCTAGATCTCTCTGACTCAATACTCTTGAGGATTCTCCATTCACTGTATATTCCCTACCTGCATTAGACCTTCCAAAATGCATGACCTCACATTTGTGCTGCAGCATAGATAACCCTCATTTCCGGAACCTTCACCGTACCACCTCCAATGCAAGTATGTCCTTTCTTTAGAGATGTGTCTCACCAAAATCCTGTATGACTGTAGCAAGACTTCTGTATTCTTTACTCCAATCCCCCAAAGGGAAAAATAGGGCCAAAAACTATTTGTTTTCTTAATTGCTTGCTGTATCTTCATACCTTTGGTGCTTCTTGTATGCGTACACCCAAGTTCGTAGTATATACAGCATTGGCCTCCTTATTTAGGCAAATCAGTAAATGAAGCAATTCCAAGAAGGTTTACTAGACTTAAAAACTGGACATTCATGAAAGCTGCAGCAGTATATTTGACCGGAACCTGTAACTTTGTAGCCCAGCATATCCCTGCACCACTACTGTCAAGCTGGGAACTCTGGCCCATTGAGGGGAGCACATCAGGAGCAGCACCAGGTGTATGTGAAAATGAAATACTAACTTGAAGCTCAAACACAGGAGTACATGCATGCTAAATAGCAAAACAACATCCTATAGAGTGAGTTAAACCAGTGTTTTCAAACTTTTTTTCTGGGGACCCATTTTTACCAACCAGCCAACCTTCGCGACCCACGATGGCCGACCTTCGCGACCCACCATTTTCTCTTACTCTGTAATGTTAAGATGAAATGTGGTGAACCTCCAATTTCTAGAGGATGAAAACATTTTCAGTTTCTGCATTTTTTTCCTGTAAATTTTTATCAAATAAAAACTCCCCCGAACTTGTAAAAAAAAATGGCTGCGACCGTATTAAAAAGATGCGGCCGCGCCGCACACGTGTGCCTGCTCATAGGTGCGCATGCACACCAATGAACGGGCACGCATGCACAGTGCGGCCGCATTTTCTATATGTTCGTGGCCATTTTGAAGGCCGCTTGCAGCCGGCGTTATTAAAAGCCAGCTGTTGTGCGCGGTCGGGAGCGCTGCGGCGGACTGCTCCATGACCCTCCCGACACCCACCCGCGGGTCGCGCCCCCGACTTTGACAATGCCTGAGTTAAACCATCCTCAACCAGTAGATCACATCAAAGTCCAGCCACACCCAGTTACGTACGATGGTGGAAAGCTTTACAGCTAATTGGAGGAAGAAGGCTCCACAAACATCCACATCCTCAATGATGCAAAGTACTCCACTATCCCCACAAAATCTCATTTGATTTCTCCAAAATCGATGCCCATCATTTCCAGAACTCCATGCTTAATCACTGTCACAGTACTGAAACGGCTCTTACCAATAATAATAATAAGTGCTTATTGTCACAAGTAGGCTTCAATGAAGTTACTGTGAAAAGCCCCTAGTCACCATCAAAGTCACAGATGACATCCTCTGCGGCAGTGGTATTTTCTTCTGATATCATCACTGCTTTCCACCCTCAATCTCAGCACTGCGCATCTTCTCAATCTCCGTGATTTCAGCCTCTTTTTCACCATCCTCCGTCCTCTGCCCCTCCTGTTCTCCTTTAATCCATCTAAACTCCCCAACCCGTATTCTTGTCTACCCATTGACCTTGCCATCGCATAGAACTGTACAGCACAGTACAGGCCCTTCGGCCACGATGTTGTGCCGAACTAGTTTGAAACTAAGATCAAATCAACCTACTCCCAATCATTCTGGTGCACTCCACATGCCTATCCAATAACTGCCTGAAAGTTCCTAAAGTGTCCGACTCCACTACCATAGCTGGGTTCCATGCCCCAACCACTCTCTGAGTAAAGAACCTACCTCTGACATCCCTCCTATATCTTCCACCATGAACCTTGTAGTTATGTCCCCTTGTAACAGCTACATCCACCCGAGGAAAAAGTCGCTGAACGTCCACTCTGTCTATCCCTCTCATCATCTTATAAACCTCTATTAAATCACCTCTCATCCTCCTTCGCTCCAATGAGAAAAGCCCTAGCTCCCTCAGCCTTTCCTCATAAGACCTGCCCCCCCAATCCAGATAGCATCCTGGTAAATCTCCTTTGCACCCTTTCCAATGCTTCCACATCCTTCCTATAATGAGGTGACCAGAACTGCACACAATACTCCAAATGTCTAACCAAGGTCTTGTACAGTTGCAGCATAACCTCACGGCTCTTAAACTCAATCCCCCTGTTAAATGCTAACACATTACAGGCTTTCTTCATGGCTCTATCCACTTGGATGGCAACTTTCAGAGATCTATGGGCATGAACTCCGAGATCTCTCTGCTCCTCCACATTCTTCATAACCCTGCCGTTAACCCTGTAATCCGCATTCAAATTTGTCCTCAAAATTCCACAAAATTAATCACCTCACACTTATCAGGGTTAAACTCCATCTGCCACTTTTCAGCCCAGCTCTGCATCCTATCAATGTCTCTTTGCAGCCTACAACAGCCCTCCACCTCATCCACTACTCCACCAATCTTGGTGTCAACAGCAAATTTACTGACCCACCCTTCAGCCCCCTCCTCCAAGTCATTGATAAAAATCACAAATAGCAGAGGACCCAGCACTGATCCCTGTGGTACACCGCTGGTGACTGGGCTCCCGGATGAAAATTTACCATCTACCACCACCCTCTGTCTTCTATGTGATAGCCAGTTACTGATCCAGTCAGCCAAATTTCCCTCTATGCCATGCGTCCTTACTTTCTGCATGAGCCGACCATGGGCACCTTATCAAACGCCTTACTAAAATCCATGTATACAACATCAACTGCTCTACCTTCATCGGTGTACTTAATTACGTCCTCCAAGAATACCGTCAAACTTGTGAGGCAAGACTTAGCCCTCACAAATCCGTGCTGACTATCCTGGATTAAGCTGTATCTTTCCAAATGATCATAAATCCTATGCCTCAGGACCCTTTCCAATAATTTACCGATGACCGAAGTGAGACTAACCGGCCTATAATTCCCAGGGTTATACCTATTCCCTTTCTTGAACAAGGGGATAACATTCGCCTCTCTCCAGTCTTCTGGCACTTATCCTGTAGACAGTGAGGACATAAAGATCAAAGCCAAAGGCTCTGCAATCTCATCCCTCGCCTCCCAAAGAATCCTAGGATATATCCCATCAGGCCCAGGGGACTTATCTATCCTCCGGCTTCTCAAAATTTCTAACACATCTTCCTTCCGAATATCTACCTCCTCCATACTACCAGCCTGTATCGCACTGTCCTCCTCAACAACATGGCCCCTCTCCTTTGTGAACACTGAAGAAAAGTATTCATTTAGGGCCACTCCTGTATCTTCAGACTCCATGCACACGTTCCTCACATAAGTGTAAAAAGCCTTGGGGTTTTCCTTGATCCTACCTGCCAAGGACTTCTCATGCCCCCTCCTAGCTCTCTTAAGCCCTTTCTTGAGCTCCTTCCTAGCTATCTTGTATCCCTCAAGTGACCTAACTGAACCTTGTTTTCTCATCCTTACATAAGCCCCCTTCCTCTTGACAAGACATTCAACCTATTTTGTAAACCATGGTTCCCTCACTCGACTATTTCCTCCCTGCCTGACAGGGACATACATATCAAGGACACGCAGTATTTGTTCCTTGAACAAGCTCCACATCTCATTTGTGCCATTCCCTGACAGTTCCTGTTTCCATCTTATGCTCCACAATTCTTGCCTAATCGCACCGTAATTACCCTTCCCTCTAGCCCCCTCCATTGCTATAGTGGAAGTCACCAAATTGTGGTCACTGTCTCCAAAGTGCTCTCCCACAACCAAATCTAACACTTAGTTCATTACCCAGTACCACATCCAATGTGGTCCCGCCTCTTGTCGGTCTATCCACATGTTGTGTGAGGAAACCCTCCACAAACTGGATCCAAACTATTCGAATTATAGTGGTTCCAATCAATATTTGGAAAGTTGAAGTCACCCATGACAACTCCTGTGACTACTGCACCTAACAAAAATCTGTGTTGCAATCTTTTCCTCCACATCTCTGTTACTGTTTGGGGGCCTATAGAAAACTCCTAACAAAGTGACCGCACCTTTCCTATTTCTAACTTCAGCCCACACCACTTCAGTAGACAGGTCCTCCTAAAACTGCCTTTCTGCAGCCATTATACTATCCTTGATTAACAATGTTACTCCTCTACCTCTTTTACTGCCTTCCCTAATCTTACTGAAACATCTAAACCCCGGAACCTCCAACAACCATTCCTTCCCCTGTTCTATCCACATCTCCGTAATGGCCACAACATCGTAGTCCCAGGTACCAATCCATGCTTCAAGCTCATCAACCTTATTCCTGATGCTCCTCGCATTGAAGTAGACACACCTCAAACCACCTTCATGCCTGCAGGTCCACTCTTGTGACCTTGGTACCTTCCTCAGTACTGCACTACCCTCAACTTCCTGAACTCCAGCAATGCTGTCTCCTGGACTACAAATCAGTTTCCCATCCCCCTGCCAAATTAGTTTAAACCCCCCTGAAGAGCTGTAGCAAATTTCCCTCCCAGGATATTGGTGCCCCTCTGGTTCAGGTGTAACCTTTCCTGTTTGTACAGGTCCCACCTTCCCCAGAATGTGCTCCAGTTATCCAAGTAACTGAAACCCTCCCTCCTACACCATCCCTGTAGCGATGTGTTTAACTGCACTCTCTCTCTGTTCCTCACCTCGCTAGCACGTGGCACTGGCAGCAAACCAGAAATGCCAACACGGTCTGTCCTGGCTCTCAGCTTCCACCCTAGCTCCCTGAATTCCTGTTTTACATCCCCGTCCCTTTTCCTACCTATGTCGCTGGTACCAATGTGTACCACGACTTGTGGCTGCTCCCCCTTAAGGATCCTGAAAACACGATCAGAGACGTCACGCACCTTGGCACCGGGGAGGCAACACACCAACCGTGAGCCTCTATCATTGCTACAGAACCGCCTATTTGTACCTCTAACTATAGAGTCTCCAATAACTAATACTCTCCTGCTCTCCCCCCTCCCCTTCTGAGCCACAGGGATAGACTCTGCCAGAGACCTGGTCACCTCTGGTAGGTCCCCCCCCCCCCCCCCCAAACGGTATCCAAAGCGGTATATCTGTTATTGAGGGGAACAACCGCAGGGGATCCCTGCACTGACTGCTTCTTCCCCCTCCTTTTAAACATCACCCAGCTACGTTCATTCTAAGGAGTAACTACATCCCTGTAGCTTCTATCTAAACCGACTCTGCCTCCCGAATGATCCTCAGTTCATTCAGCTCCAGTTCCCTAACTCGGTCTTTGAGGAGCTGGAGATGGGTGCACTTCCCGCAGGTGAACTCCGCAGGGCCACTGATGCCAGGGTCCAGGATGTCTCAGAACGGGTAGCGGGCATCCTGAAGGGGGAGGGAAAACAGGCGGAGGTCGTGGTACATATTGGTACTAACGATATAGGCAGGAAGGGGGATAAGGTCCTGTAGCAGGAGTTCAGAGAGCTCGGCAGAAAGTTAAAAGACAGGACCTTAAGGGTTGTAATCTCGGGATTACTCCCTGTGCCACGTGCTAGTGAGGCTAGAAATAGGGAGATAGAGCAGCTAAACACGTGGCTAAACAGCTGGTATAGGAGGGAGGGTTTCAGTTACCTGGACCACTGGGTGCCCTTCCGGGTCAGGTGTGACCTGTATAAGAAGGACGGGTTACATCTAAACTGGAGAGGCATAAATCTCCTGGCCGTGAGGTTGGCTAGTGTCACATGAGAGGGTTTAAACTATTATGGCAGGGGGGGTGGGTACCGGAGCAATAGGCCAGAAGGTGAAAAGATTGAGGGAGAACTAGGAAATAGGGCCAGTGTGGCTCTGAGGCAGAGCAGACAGGGAGAAGTTGCTGAACACAGCGGGTCTGGTGGCCTGAAGTGCATATGTTTTAATGCAAGAAGTATTACGGGTAAGGCAGATGAACTTAGAGCTTGGATTAGTCCTTGGAACTATGATGGCGTTGCCATTACAGAGACCTGGTTGAGGGAAGGACAGGATTGGCAGCTAAACGTTCCAGGATTTAGATGTTTCAGGCGGGATAGAGGGGGATGTAAAAGGGGTGGCTAAGTTGCGCTACTGGTTCGGGAGAATATCACAGCTGTACTGCGGGAGGCCACCTCAGAGAACAGCGAGGCAATATGGGTAGAGATCAGGAATAAGAAGAGTGCAGTCACAATGTTGGGTGTTTACTACAGGCCTCCCAACAGCCAGCGGTAGATAGAGGAGCAGATAGGTGGACAGATTTTGGAAAGGAGTAAAAGCAACAGGGTTGTTGTGATGGGAGGCTTTAACTTCCCCAATATTGACTGGGACTCACTTAGTGCTAGGGGCTTTGACGGGGCAGAGTTTGTAAGGAGCATCCAGGAGGGCTTCTTAAAACAATATGTAGACAGTCCAACTAGGGAAGGGGCGGTACTGGACCTGGTATTGGGGAATGAGCCCAGCCAGGTGGTCGAAGTTTCAGTAGGGGAGCATTTCGGGAACAATTCAGTAAATTTTAAAGTGCTGATGGACAAGGATAAGAGTGGTCCAAGGGTGAATGAGCTCAATTGGGGGAAGGCTAATTATAACAATATTAGGCGTCAACTGAAGAACCTAGATGGGGGCGGATGTTTGAGGGTAAATCAACATCTGACATGTGGGAGGCTTTCAAATGTTAGTTGAAAGGAATTCAGGACCAGCATGTTCCTGTGAGGAAGAAGGATAAATATGACAAATTTCGGGAACTTTGGATACCGAGAGATATTGTAGGCCTCGTTAAAAAGAAGAAGGAGGCTAGAAGGCTGGGAACAGACGACACCTGTGTGGAATATAAGGAAAGTAGGAAGTAACGTAAGCAAGGAGTCAGGAGGGTTAAAAGGGGTCACGAAAAATAATTGGCAAATAGGGTTAAGGAAAATCCCAAGGCTTTTTACACATGCATAAAAAGCCAGGGAAAGCTTTGGCCCACTGAAGGACATGGGAGGGAATCTATGTGTGGAGCCAGAGGAAATGAGTGAGGTACGAAATTAATACTTTGCATCAGTGGTGGGAAACTGGAGCTCAGTGAATGAAAGAGTGGTGGAGGCGGAACCCCTATCAGCATTTAAGAAGTATTTAGATGAGCACTTAAAATGGCGCATATGGACCAAATGCTGGAGAATGGGATTAGAATAGATAGGTGCTTGATGGCTGGCACAGACATGATGGGTCGAAGGGCCTCTTTCCGTGCTGTAAAATTATTACAAGCAGGAATGAGTATTATTGTGGCAGAGAGAGACCCTAACAATCACCCTATGTCACCCACTATCAACATCCTGGGGGTTGACCAGAAACTGAACTGGACTAACCATATAAATACTGTGGCTACTAGAGAAGGTCAGAGAGTAGAAGTCTGATGGCGAGTAACACTTCCTGACTCCCCAGAGTCTGTCCATCAGGGGGCAAGTCAGTGTAATGGAATGAAATGAAAAAATGAAAATCGCTTATTGTCACAAGTAGGCTTCAAATGAAGATACTGTGAAAAGCCCCTAGTCGCCACATTCTGGCGCCTGTTCGGGGAGGCTGGTACGGGAATTGAACCGTGCTGCTGGCCTGCCTTTGTCTGCTTTCAAAGCCAACGATTTAGCCCTGTGCTAAACCAGCCCCTATGTTCTCTATTTTTCTGGATGAGTGCTGCTCCAACAACACTCAGGAAGTTTGAACCATCCAGGACAAAGCCCCCTTGATCGGCATCCCTTTCACAAACATTCACTCCCTCCATCGCTGACATACAGTAGCAGCCGTGTGTACCATCTACAAGATGCACTGCAGAGCTCACCAAGGCAGCACCTTCCAAACCCGTGACCACTACCATCTAGGAGGACACAGTAGGAAGTGTCACAACCCCAGGTTTTGGTCATCTAGAAGGACAAGAGCAGCAGATACATGGGCACACCGCCACCTGGAAGCGCCCCTCCAAGTCACTCACTATCCTGACTTGGAAATATATAGCTGTTCCTTTAAGGTCGCTGGTTCGAAATACTGGAACTCCCTAACAGCACAGTAAGTGTACCTACACCACATGAACTGCAGCGATTCAAGAAGGCAGCACACCGCCACCTTCACAAGGGCAATTGGGCATGGGCGACAACCCGCCTGGCCAGTGACCCCACATCCTGTAAATGAATGAATGAATTTTTAAAACTGGAGCACAGAAAGGAGCAGCTGTGTATGCTGCTGGTAGTTCCTGGATAGTGCATCTGTATATCCTTAGATAGCTCCACCTCTAGTTGCAGACTTGAGAAATGCTCAGCAAACCTGTTTTGGAATGTATTGAGTAATTAAACATAAATGCGCATGATTGTTCTGTAACCCTTCAATGTTGTACAAAGAAATACTTTATCCAGTACCTTTGAATATGCAACCGCCTCAAGCGGATTTATTTCTGGACATACGGAGTTGTGTTTTCTCCTCTAACTGGCTATAATGTTGGATGATCTGCTTCTGATAGCCTCCCTTATGCGCACATCAGCCTCTCTCTGCCACTCTGGGCAGTCTCCCTCCAGGATCGATCCCTGGCCACCTCCTGTTTCTCATTCGCATGATATCCTTTGGCACAAAGTACAGCATTCGTTCCTTTTCACACGTACACTGATGGCACCCAACTCTACCTCACCACCACATTCCTCAGCAGCTCCATTGTTTCTAAATTCATCAGACTGTTGGTTAGACATTCATTACTGGATGAACAGAAATTTCCTCCCAACTAAAAATTGAAGGAAATCCTGAGGGGATGCACTGTCCTGGGATGGATAGCGGGAATATTCTGAGGGGGTGCACTGTCCTGGGATGGATATAGGGGCTGCACTTTCCTGGGATGGATAGTGGGAATATGCTGAGGGGGTGCACTGTCCTGGGATGGATATAGGTGATGCACTTACCTGGGATGGATATATGGGATGTACTGAGGGGAAGCTGTGTCCTGGGATGGATAAAGGGGATATACTGAGTGGATGTTGTGTCCTGGATGGATATAGGGGATATGCTGAGGGGATCTGTATCCTGGGATGGGTATAGGGGATATATTGAAGAGATGCACTGTCCTGGGATGGATATAGGGGATATGCTGAGGGGATGCACTATTCTGGGATGGATACAGGGGATATGCTGAGGGGATGCTCTGTCCTGATATGGATATAGGGGATGTGCTGAGGGGATACACTGTTCTAGGATGGATATAGGGGATATGCTGAGGGGGTGCACTGTCCTGGGATGGATATACAGGATGTACTGAGGGGAACCTGAGTTCTAGATGGATATAGGGTGATATACTGAGGGGATGCTGTGTGCTGGGATCGATATAGGGGATGTACTGAGGGGATGCTATGTCCTGGGATGGATATAGGGGATATACTGAGGGGATGCTATGTCCTGGGATGGATATAGGGGATATACTGAGGGTATGTCCTGGGATGGATATAGGGGATACTGTGTCCTGGGATGGAGAAAGGGGATATACTGATGTGATGCTGTGCCCTGGATGTATGTAGGGGATATTCTGAGGGGTGCTGTGTCCTGGGATGTTCGAAGGGGATGTAGTGGAGGGCAAGATCAGTGCTCACTAATACTGTGCTGTGAATATTTTTTTGCAGGATGTGTTTAACATGGTTGTGGAGGTTCCTCGTTGGACCAATGCAAAAATGGAGGTAATGTTCATTTTCTGCCCAAACGTCCTTGTGTATTAAAATGCACCTGTTTTCCAAAACCTAGTAATCTATTTGTACTCCAAAGTAATTTGTTACATCGATCATCAGGAACTATTCTGAATTTGTTTTAAACTAATGTTCTTGGTCGTGTTTACCTCAAAGAATTACCATATTCATTATCTGGGATATTTGATAGGGTTCTGGTGGTTACATGAGTAATTGCTAAGGCTGATCTGCGCCTGCAAGGTTCTGCAGTAAATAGGGAAGCTTACCTCAGCTGATGAGTTCTGGACAAGTTTCTGTATCGGGATTTCCTCTCTATGCGTGTTCTCTCTCTGCCCCTGCCTTTGAAGGTGGCTGCACCATTTTTTAGTTTGCGTCAGGTGCAGTGATCCTGAGTGAGTTTCTCCCAGTACTCAAAGTCAATATCAAAACTCCTAAGGAAGCTTTCAGACTGTCCGTGCAGCGATGTCTTTGACCATCGTGAGAACACCTCCCAGACTCGAGCTCTCCACAAGATTTGCTTTGCTGAGTGAGTGTCAGGCATTCTGGCTCAACTCAGTTGTGACTGTCAATATGGTGTGGATGCTTGGCAATGCTGACTCGGGTGAGCACCTCAGTGTCTGGTACATTATCCTGCAATGTTATCTTTAGAAGCTTCCAAGGGCAACTCAAGTGAAAGTGGTTGAACTTCTCGGCATGATGCTGGTGCACAGCCCATGTCTAGTGCAGAGCAGACAATCGCTTTTTCAAATTCATTACTTGGACTTATTCTTCTTCATTCCCAGAATGATGTTCAAAGTCTGCCAAATGTTGTACTTGCTTTGGCAATTCCTGCATCATGGATTTAGACCATATTCTGGATTTCAGACTGGCCACTGCTGTAGGCGGGGGTTTTAAAGAAGATGTCCTCGCCTTTGCCTCGTTGATGACTCAGAGGCGAGTTCTGCTGGGGTGGAGAGATCTAACTCCTGCCAGTGCCTCAGCCTGGCTGGGTGACCTAAGGGAGTTCTTATATTTGGAGATGGTCAAGTACATCATTCGGGGATCGGTAAAAGGGTTCTTCTTGAGATGGCAGCCATTCATTTTCTTTTTCAGGATTAGTCACCATCAGCTTTTGGGGGCTTTTAGTTATACGTTTGAGGAGTTGGGTAAAGTGAGTTGAGTAATTGTATCTTTATGTATTGATGGTATAGTGCAGTGTTATTCCTTTATAATGAAAAAATTCTTCAATAAAAATAAAGTTTTAAGCTCTTATTTCTGATGGAGTTGCAATCTTTACACACCTAGACTGACACACACTCAACTTTCTCCGTGATGCTGCTGTCTTGTAATTCTGCTCTTTTTATTATATCTCTCCTGTTCTGGCTGGCACCCTCTAACTCACCTGTACACTCCAGCTCTCTCTCCCTCACCTTTAGCAGTGGATGGTGTTAGGATACTGTTGTATTTCTGTTTTGTTTTTTAAAAATTCCTGTCCTGCTGAATGACTTTAATCTGCAGCTGCCTTGTTAGCTGCTGCAACATTGGGATTTTTGCTTGCGTTACAGACTTTAGGCAAACCGAGACACCCCCTGGTCTACTGAACTAGCCCAGGATTTCCCCTTTAGGTTCTGTGGCAGAGCCTGTGATGTCAGTTTGATAGACTTGGAAGTAACCAATTGGTGAATCTGGAATTCTGAGACGCCATCTGTTGCTTGTGATGGTTGGAGCCATTTGGAATCTTTTGGAAGAAAGGAGGGTCATGTGAAGAGCTCCTTTTGTCCTGAGTTCTGTGAGATGACACAGGCAGAAAGCAGCTGGAAGACTCGCTCTCTGCCAGGCGATTTAAAAGGCTCCTATCCGGACCTGTGAAGGCACTCATAGACATAGAATTTACAGTGCAGAAGGAGGCCATTCGGCCCATTGAGTCTGCACCGGCTCTTGGAAAAAGCACCCTACATAAGCCCACACCTCCGTCGTAGCCCAGTAACCCCAGCTAACCTTTTTTGGACACCAAGGGCAATTTAGCATGGCCAATCTACCTAACCTGCACATCTTTGGATTGTGGGAGGAAACCGGAGCACCCGGAGGAAACCCACGCACACACGGGGAGGATGTGCAGACTCCGCACAGATAGTGACCCAAGCCAGGGATCGAACCTGGGACCGTGGATCGCCTACAGTGAAAGACTGCAAGCAGTTTCTAACCAGGTCTGTAATACATTAATCTTCTATCTGACTGGGAAAAGTCTAAACTGAGAATTCGCTTCCTAATACAGCGGAGTCCATGCACAGAGATCAGACAATCAAAAAGTTTGTAATTACTGGTATGAAGTTCCAGTAATATCTCGGAGATGGAGGCTCCACCTTGTGGTCGAAGAACAGAATTGCATCGACCTGAATCCCGTGTAAGGCTCCGTCTGGTGGGAGAAGGACAGAATTGCACCGACCTGAATCTCGTATAAATCCATTCCCTAGAGGGTCGCATGGCTGAGAAGATCGGCGCCTACAGAGGCCACAACCACAGCAGCAAAGATTCATCTCAAACCTTTTCCTTCAGTTCCCATTTTAATTCTTTCCCTAACCCATTACCAGGTGTCTGTCTTGAGTGTCATGGTGGAGGGTGGGACGGGGCTTTGGCATTCGGTAGACTAGTAGACCATCGTTCCATTATTTCCTTTATATGTTCCTCTTTTATTCTTGTTATAAATAAGGAGTTTGTTAATGTTTTTTCTGATAAATTTGGTGCCTGTAACTCATTTGAGCAGCCAAGGGTTAAAGATCTCCGGAAAATACGCAAATTATTGTTAATTCGCTTGCGTTGGGACTCCGGGATCTGTGGGGCTGGAACTGAGCGCCCAGGGTGTCGACACAATGATCAGCGAGGAAGCCACAAGTGAATGGTTGTGTGGGGGAGAATGGGCTAGTTATCAGCTCGGGCATATTGCAGTGGTAAGAAAAATAGTGCAAGTGTAGAATAAAATTGGGATTGCAAAGAATTAAAAATAGATATAAAACAAAGTTAAATGAGTGCTGAATTGCATCCGAGGTGGCTGTGCAAACAGTAAATGGAGATGGTAAACCTTTTTAGCTCTGGTATTGAATGTCAGTACCTGTGTCAGTATCCAGAGCATCAAACACTGAAACATTGTGAAATCGCATTGAAATATCAGCATATTTCCCCTTTAGCAGCTACTGACACAGGTTCTCCTGCCTCCTTCGCCACACCCTCCAATGTGCCCTTTACCCTTCTGCGTGGCAGCTCCCCACACCACCACTACTTATTTTGATTGGCTGCTTCTCGCCTTGCTGCACATATCCAGTTCCCCTTGGCCCCTCGCTCTGCGGTATCCTGTGGGGAGATGAGCTGGCTGGGGACAAAGGGTGAGGGTAGAATCATATCTCACCGGTTGTAAAAGGGCAAGAATCCTATGCTATGTGCTGGCGCAGTTGTTGCCTGTACAGCATAATGAAGAACCAGGAAAAGAAAGTGCAGAGGATGCACTGAGGTGGTTGCATGCTTTCAACAGGAAACTTAACTGAATATTGTGTTTCTACGTTTTCAGATTGCAACAACAGAGCCATTGAACCCAATCAAGCAAGATGTTAAGAAAGGGAATATGCGTTATGTGGCAAATGTTTTCCCTCATAAGGGCTATATTTGGAACTATGGGGCTCTACCACAGGTGAGTTGTAAAGATGTGTATAAGCGCAACAACCCTTTGTTGATAGTCCTTTATTTCATTTCAAAAAGGCCACACTTTCAGAGATGAGCACTTCTAAGTGAAGACCGATGCCTATATTGGCCAGAAGCAATTGGGGTTCTAGTTTTGAGGCAGTTGTTTTCTTGTGCCTGCAGAGAACCGCAAGGATCTATACCTGGCAGCAGTGGCCATGGGATCCAGGGCCCCAATTGATCTGTGTTGCCCATTGGCAATGCCATCTTAGACATAGAGCCAGCTTCCGCATAAAGGCTGAGTAAACACAAATCAGCATCTCTCAAACAAACCGTGTTGTCACATTGCTTGTTCGACATCTAGTTCTGGATGGACAGCAATGATCTCAAACAAATTGTTGGGAAGAGCCAAAGTCATTGTCTTCAGTTGCTGTCATAAACTCTGATCCCAGCTATCAATATCATCCCTCTTTGGGTCGTGGGCTTCACTGGCAAGGCCAGCATTTGTGTCCATCCCTAATTGCTCTTGAACTGAATGAGCTGCTAGACCATTTCAGAGGGCAGTTAAGAGTCAACTGTGTTGTTGTGGGCCTGGAGTTGCACGTAGGCCAGACTGGGTGAAGACGGAAGATTTCCTTCCCTCAAGGACATGAATCAACTAGATGGGTTTTTACAACAATATGGGATAGTTTCATTGTTTACAGATTTCAAATGCTAGCTTTCAAATGCAAATTTTTATTGAATTTCGGATTCAATGCCGTGATAGGATTTGAACCTGTGTCCCCAGAGCATTAGCTGTGGCCTCTTGATTACTAATCCAGTGACATTACACTATGCCACCATTCCCATTCTCAAATCTATCCATTGCCTCCCCATCCCTAGCTCTGTAACATATTCACAATTGCAACTGCTATTTCCCCTCACTAACTTTGTCCCTTACACCCTGAACTCTTCTGCTTCCCCCTTTGCTCAATATTGCTTGCAGTTATATCATCAGCGATGATTCACACTCTTGTATTCTGTCTCTAAACCCTTCCACTTTCCACTCTTCCTTTGACCCTCCTTAAACCTTTGATTTTGGGTTAACCAATTTCATCTTTGCCTCAACACCTATTTTCCTTGACTGAAGTACTGTGGATTGTTGACTCAATGTTAATGACACAGTGAAAGTTGTAATTCGCAGCAAAGCTTGGACATGGACCTTGTCCTGTTACCAACGGCTGTGTGACGTGGAGAGTTTGCGCCGTCTGTTTACTTTGGACGTGTGCTAGAATTCGACCATGAACTGGCAGCAGGTTGAATTCAGAACCAAAGCTGACCGACATTGCTAATAAAATTTCCCCACACTTCAGGGAGCAATCAACAGAGATTTGCTTCATATGCTTATGTATTTACAAGTATTTATAATACTCAATGTTTATTTTATTGATTTTGTGGTCTGACCAGGGACTGTTCTTTGGGCAATTTTGCCTTATCGCCATGCTTCAGTTTAGCTTGGACATAATTTTTGAACTTGAGGCTATAAAACTGAATGGCAGCCTGAAGAGAATCCTAATCTTGGCTCAGGACAGCAATTCTAGACTCAACTACAGGCTCCTGTTTCTATTCCTGTCATGTCCTTTCAAGTTGGGTTTTTAGCCAGCATTGATAATTGCATTTGGGTCATTTGTCTGTCCCTGATCCTAATGGTGGGTGAGGGATGCTCTGTCCCTGACCCTAATGGTGGGTGAGGGATGCTCTGTCCCTGACCTTAATGGTGGGTGAGGGATGCTCTGTCCCTGACCCTAATGGTGGGTGAGGGATGCTCTGTCCCTGACCCTAATGGTGGGTGAGGGATGCTCTGTCCCTGACCCTAATGGTGGGTGAAGGATGCTCTGCCCCTGACCCTAATGGTGGGTGAAGGATGCTCTGTCCCTGACCTTGATGGTGGGTGAGGGATGCTCTGTCCCTGACCCTAATGGTGGGTGAGGGATGCTCTGTCCCTGACCCTAATGGTGGGTGAGGGATGCTCTGTCCCTGACCTTAATGGTGGGTGAGGGATGCTCTGTCCATGACCGATAGTTTTCAGTCGGTGAGTGTGTAGCAGAGTTTACTTGTCCATGCATGGAATGAAACAAGAAATGTTATTGGTCTTTGAGAACAAATGGGTTGGTTACTGTCAATCAATGGGATTCAGGGGTATTTGAAAAGCGTCAAAGGGATACTGTGGATATTGGGTTTGGAGCCAAAGAGATCAGGAGGGTGGGGTTGATGGGTCAAAGCAAAAACACCCCTGCTCAGTGGGTCAGATCAATTGAATATGGGGGCTCGGGCTGAGGAAGCACTGGATTGGGGGCTCCATGGGCTGAGGGTGCACTGGATTGGGGGCTCCATGGGCTGAGGGTGCACTGGACTGGGGGCTCCATGGGCTGAGGGTGCACTGGATTGGGGGCGCCATGGGCTGAGGGTGCACTGGATTGGGGGCTCCATGGGCTGAGGGTGCACTGGATTGGGGGCTCCATGGGCTGAGGGCACTCTGGATTGGGGGCTCCATGGGCTGAGGGCACTCTGGATTGGGTGCACCATTGGCTGAGGGTGCACTGGATTGGGGCTCCATGGGCTGAGGGTGCACTGGATTGGGGGCTCCATGGGCTGAGGGTACTCTGTATTGGGGGCTCCATGGGCTGAGGGCACTCTGGATTGGGGGCTCCATGGGCTGAGGGCACTCTGGATTGGGGGCTCCATGGGCTGAGGGTGCACTGGATTGGGGGCTCCATGGGCTGAGGGCACTCTGGATTGGGGGCTCCATGGGCTGAGGATGCACTGGATTGGGGGCTCCATGGGCTGAGGGTGCACTGGATTGGGGGCTCCATGAGCTGAGGGCACTCTGGATTGGTGGCTCGGGCTGAGGGAGCACTGGATTGGGGGCTCCATGGGCTGAGGGTGCACTGGATTGGGGGCTCCATGGGCTGAGGGCACTCTGGATTGGTGGCTCGGGCTGAGGGAGCACTGGATTGGGGGCTCCATGGGCTGAGGGTGCACTGGATTGGGGGCTCTATAGGCTGAGGGCGCTCTGGATTGGGGGCTCCATAGGCTGAGGGTGCTCTGGATTGCGGGCTCCATGGGCTGAGGGCACTCTGGATTGGAGGCTCCATGGGCTGAGGCTGCACTGGATTGGGGGCGCACTGGATTGGGGGCTCCATGGGCTGAGGGTGCACTGGATTGGGGGCTCCATGGGCTGAGTTGTGCACTGTGAATTGGGAGTTTGATGGACAGAGGGTACACTGGATTGGGGGCTCGATGGGCTGAAGGAGCACTGTGGATTTTGACTTTGATGGGCTTAGTGCGCCATGTGGATTGGGGGCTTGGTGAGTCAATGGTCATCTGTCTGTTATGCCCACTGTGCTCTTTGTTTTTACAGACTTGGGAAGACCCAGGTCACTTGGATGAATCAACTAAATGTCGTGGAGACAATGATCCCATTGATGTATGCGAAATTGGAACCAAGGTATTATTGCCTTTGCTAATGTTCGGCGAGTGCATTTAGAAGTATAATCGGTTACAATATCATGCCATGATTTGATGTGTAGAAAATGCTCTTTATAATTTTATCCTCATTGGTGCTGAGATTCAAGGTGGGGATTGAGTTCCAAGAGAGATCAGGTCTCCTGAGCATTCTTAAAGGTCCTCCCACTTGCCGTGCATTAGAGTGTTTGACCATGGGTAACATCATAGTGGAGCTGAATCTTTGTTCATACCCACACTTCAGGCTGGAGATGGCAGACCAGGGCAGGAGCCCAACTGGTTTATTAATCCAGAAATACTGAGGCTGATTGTACCTGTTGAATCGACACTCTGACAGATTAGGCTGTTTCAGCAAAGATATTGCGACTCTTTATCTGGACTAATTGAGGGACAGTGTGTTGAGTTACCATTTCCTAACGGGTGTCAGCAGAGAGGCGCAATCCCCTCCCTATTCCTTAGTCTCTGTGTTGAGTGTGATTATGGGTGCTGTCCACCTCACTCCGTTGTCATTTTAACCACAGGCTTTTTACCAGTGTTGGGTCACCCACAAAAGGCAAGTCTGACCTTGATTCACCTTCAGGTTAGGATCGGTGGTACCTCTGCTGACGTTTAATTTTCTGCAAAGAGGTCGACGAACGGTTGCCACCTCCGGGTGAACCCGAGCAATGACCCTCTCAAGGCAAACTTGATTTTCTCCCAAGCAGAGAAAGCTAGCCATGTCAGATAGCCAGGTCTCCGACTTCGGGGGCTTTGAGTTCCTCCAAGCTAATAATATCTGCCTCCGGGCCACCAGGGAAGCAAAGGCCATAACATCTGCCTCTTTCTCCTCCTTCCGACACATCAGAAATCGCCACCTCCGGACTCTGTGTCACCCTTGTTTTTAATACCGTGGACATGACGTCCGCAAACCCCTGCCAGAATTCCCTGAGCTTTGGACATGTTCAAAACATGATAATCTATGATTAATCTAGGACAAAGGTTCGGCACAACATCGTGGGCCGAAGGGCCTGTTCTGTGCTGTATTTTCTATGTTCTGTGTTCTATGTGGACATGGTTCGCTGCCCCCCCCCCGCACACCTTGCACAACTATCTTCTACCCCAAAGAACCTGCACATCCAGGCCACTATCATGTGAGCCCGGTGAACGACCTTTAACTGTATCAGGCTGAGCCTGGCGCATGTTGTGGACGTGTTGACTCTACTCAACGCCTCCGCCCAGAGACCATCCTCTATCTCTCCTCCTAACTCCTCCTCCCACTTGCGCTTCAGCTCCTCAGTCTGCGTGTCCTCTGACCCCATGAGCTCCTTATAGATGTCGGAGACCTTCCCTTCTCCCACCCACACTTTGAAGACTACCCTATCCTGAATCTCCCTTGGTGGTAGGAGCGGGAATGTTGAGACCTGTCTACATAAGAACAAGGAGCAGGAGTAGGCCATTTGGCCCCTCGAGCCTGCTCCGCCATTCAATGAGATCATCTTTTTTGGACTCAGCTCCACTTTCCGACCCGAACACCATAACCCTTAATCCCTTTATTCTTCAAAAAAATATCTATCTTTATCTTAAAAACATTTAATGAAGGAGCCTCAACTGCTTCACTAGGAAGTCCCGCACCTGCAGATACCTAAATTTGTTTCCCCTCGCCAATGCAAATTTCCCTCAAGCTAGGAAAGCTCCCTTCTATAAACATATCCTCATCCTCTCAATTCCTGCCTTCTGCCATCTCCAAAACTCCATCCTTCCTGGGGCAAAACGATGGTTGTTACAGATTGGAGACCAGATCGATGCTCCCTCCAAATAATAATGCAGAACCAGGAAATGGAGAGGAGTTAAATGTCTGTTTAAAAAAGGACCGCGGAATAAGGATGGGGAGACACTGGAACACAAACCGAAATCTCGGAAGGACCGTCATCTTCACCGTCTGGACCCTCCCAGCTAATGACAACGGGAGCGCGTCCCACCTCTGAAAATCATCCTTCATTTGGTCCACCAGACGGGCCAGATTAAGTTTGTGCAGCCGCCCCCATTCCCGCGCCACTTTGATGCCTAGATACCTAAAACTTCCCCCGACCACTCTAAACGGCAGTTCCCCTTGCCTGGATCACAAACATCTCACTTTTCCCCATATTTAGTTTGTACCCCGAAAACCAGCCAAATTCCCCCAGAATCCTCATGATTTCTTACATCCCCTCTGCTGGGTCCGATACATACAGGAGCAGGTAATCTGCGGAGAGCGAGGCTCTGTGTTTCATCCCCCCCCCCCCCCCCCGGACCAATCCCTTCTAGCCCCTTGAGGCTCTCAGCGCAATTGCCAGCGGCTCTATAGCCAGCGTGAACAGTGGGGAGAGGGGGCACCCCTGTCTCGTTCCCCGGTGTAGCCTAAAATAGTCCGATGTCGTCCTATTTGTCCGTACGCTTGCCACAGGAGCCTGATACAGCAACCTGACCCAGTTAATAAAGCCCAGCCCAAATCCGAACCGTCCCAGTACCTCCCACAGATATTCCCATTCTACTCGATCAAAAGCCTTCTCTGCGTCCAATGCGACCACTACCTCCACCTCCTTACCTTCTGAGGGCAACATGATCGCATTTAGCAACCTCCTTACATTGGACACCAACTGCCTTCCCTTAATGAACCCCGTCTGGTCCTCCCCAATCACATCCGGAACACAGCCTTCAATCCTAAAGGACAAAATTTTGGCCAACAGTTTGGCGTCCACATTCAATAGGGATATCGGCCTGTAGGACCCACACAGCTCCGGATCCTTATCCCGCTTCAGAATCAGCGAGATCGTCACCTGTGACATCGTCGGGGGAAGCAACCCTCTCTCCCTTGCCTCATTGAATGTCCTCATCAACAGCGGCCCCAATATCCCAGCAAACCTTTTGTAGAACTCCGGTGGGTACCCACCTGGCCCCGGGGCTTTACCGACTGCATGGCCTTCAGACCCTCTGCTATCTCTTCGATCCCGATCGGGGCCCCCAGCCCTTCTACCAGCTCCCCGTCGACCTTCGGGAAATTCAGCCCCCCCTAGGAAGTGCCTCATCCCCTGTGGCCCCGGTGGGGATTCCGACCCATACAGCCTGCTATAAAACTCCTTAAATGCCTTATTCACCCTTGCTGAGTCTCCCACTAGGTTCCCATCTCCATCCTTTACTTTCCCTATCTCCTTGGCTGCCTCCCTCTTTCTATGTTGCTGTGCAAGCATTCTGCTGGCCTTCTCTCCATGCTCATAAATCGCCCCCCTCGTCTTTCTCAGCTGCTCTACCGCCCTCCCTATGGTTAACAAGCCGAACTCCGCCTGTAGCCGCCGTTCTCTTAAAAGCCCTGCCTCAGGGGTCTCCACATACCCCCTGTCGATTTGTAGTATCTCCTTTACCAGTAATATAAACAAACATGGCAATAGCACATTCACTTCCCTTGTCCAAGTCATGTTATTGTAAATACTTTCGGCCTCAACAATGATCCTTGCAGCACTCCACTAATTGCAGATTGCCATTGTGAAAATACCTCTCATCCCAACGCTGTCTTCTATTAGTAAGCTATAGCTATCATGCTACCTCCAACACCATGGGCTCTTATTAAGTAGCCTTTTGTGTGGTACATAAGCTTTTTGGACATCCAATTATATTACATCTACTGGTTCCCTTTATCTATCCTGCTCATTACCACCTCAAAGAATTCTAGTAAATTTGTCTGGCGTGATTTCCCCTTCATGAAGCCATGCTGACTCTGCTTGATTATATTATGTATTTCTAAAAGATCTGCTATTACATCCCCTATGACTGGACTCTTCAGGCAGCATGGTAGCACAGTAGTTAGCATTGTTGCTTCACAGCACCAGGGACCTGGGTTCAATTCCTGGCTTGAGTCACTGTCTGTGCGGAGTCTGCGTGATAGTGTTGAGGATTGTCAGAGGATACAGCAGGACCTAGATAGGTTGGAGACTTGCACAGAGAAATGCCAAATGGAGTTTATTTCAGACAAATGTGAGGTAATGCATTTTGGTAGGTCTAACATGGAGGGGAAATATACCATAAATGGCAAAAATCTTGGGAATATGGAAAGTCAGAGAAATTTGGGCGTGCAGGTCCACAGATCATTAAAAGTGGCAACACAAGTGGACAAGGTAGTCAAGAATACATACAGAATGCTTGCCTTCATTGGACAGGGCATCAAGAATAAAAAATGGCATGTCATGCTACAGTTGTATAGACCCTTGGTGCAGTCGCACTTGGAATATTGCGCACAGTTCTGGTCGCCACGCTACCAGAAGGATGTGGAGGCTTTGGATAGCGTGCAGAGGAGGTCAGCTATGCGGAGAATAGACTGACTGTTTTCATTCGAATGACGGAGGTTATGGAGTGATCTGATAGAGGTCTACCAAATTACAACGGGCATGGATAGAGTGGATGGGCAGGCACTCTTTCGCAAGATGGAGGGGTCAGTCACCAGGGGGCATAGGTTTAAAGTCCATGCGGCAAAGTTTAGAGGAGATGTATGAAGCGGGTTTTTTACACGGTGGTGAGTGCCTGGAACGCATTGCCAGGGGAGGCTCTGACAGCAGATACATTAACACCGTTCAAAATGCATCTCGACAAATACATGGATAGGATGGGTATAGAGGGATATGGCACCAGGAAGTGCGGAGGGTTTTGGCCAATGGTAGTATCATGACCGGTACAGGCTTGGTGGGCCGAAGGGCCTGTTCCTGTGCTGTATTCTTTGTTCTCCCCATGACTGCGTGTGTTTCCCCCGGGTGCTCTGGTTTCCTCCCACAAGTCCCAAAAGACGTGCTTGTTGGGCAAAATGGACATTCTGAACTCCCTCAGTGTATGGCGACTGGATGGCGACTGGGGGATTTTCACAGTAACTTCATTGCAGTGTTAATATAAGCCTACTTGTGACACTAATAAAGATTAACAGTTTCCCAAAGATGTTAAGCTAACTGGCCTATAATTACCTTTTTTTTTGTCTGTCTCCTTTTTTTGAATAAGGGTGTTACATTGGCATTTCAATCCTTTGGGACTTTCCAAGAATTTAAGGATTCTTGGAAGATTATTCTTCAATATCCTAGAACCCATCAGGTCCAGAGGACCTATTGGCCTTTAGCTCCATTCATTTGCCTAGTACTTTTTCTCTTGTGCTAGTTAGTGTTAATTACCTACCAGACCCTATCCCAACTCCCACCACTCTTTTGCCCCTTGGGTATTTATTTTTGAATGCTATGAGTTTTCTACCATAGAAAAACATAGAAAATACAGCACAGAACAGGCCCTTCGGCCCACGATGTTGTGCCGAACCTTTGTCCTAGATTAATCATAGATTATCATTGAATTTATAGTGCAGAAGGAGGCCATTCGGCCCTTTGAGTCTGCACCGGCTCCTGGAAAGAGAACCCTACCCAAACTCAACACCTCCACCCAACACCAAGGGCAATTTTGGACATTAAGGGCAATTTATCATTGGCCAATTCACCTAACCTGCACATCTTTGGACTGTGGGAGGAAACCGGAGCACCCGGAGGAAACCCACGCAGACACGGGGAGGACGTGCAGACTCCGCACAGACAATGACCCAAGCCGGAATCGAACCTGGGACCCTGGAGCTGTGAAGCAATTGTGCTATCCACAATGCTACCGTGCTGCCCTTAAGAACAAATAAATCTACACTATATCATTTTACCGTAATCCATGTACCTATCCAATAGCTGCTTGAAGGTCCCTAATGTTTCCGACTCAACTACTTCCACAGGCAGTGCATTCCATGCCCCCACTACTCTCTGGGTAAAGAACCTACCTCTGATATCCCTCCTATATCTTCCACCTTTCACCTTAAATTTATGTCCCCTTGTAATGGTTTGTTCCACCCGGGGAAAAAGTCTCTGACTGTCTACTCTATCTATTCCCCTGATCATCTTATAAACCTCTATCAAGTCGCCCCTCATCCTTCTCTGTTCTAATGAGAAAAGGCCTAGCACCCTCAACCTTTCCTCGTAAGACCTACTCTCCATTCCAGGCAACATCCTGGTAAATCTTCTTTGCACCTTTTCCAAAGCTTCCACATCCTTCCTAAAATGAGGCGACCAGAACTGTACACAGTACTCCAAATGTGGCCTTACCAAAGTTTTGTACAGCTGCATCATCACCTCACGGCTCTTAAATTCAATCCCTCTGTTAATGAACGCGAGCACACCATAGGCCTTCTTCACAGCTCTATCCACTTGAGTGGCAACTTTCAAAGATGTATGAACATAGACCCCAAGATCTCTCTGCTCCTCCACATCGCCAAGAACTCTACCGTTAACCCTGTATTCCGCATTCATATTTGTCCTTCCAAAATGGACAACCTCACACTTTTCAGGGTTAAACTCCATCTGCCACTTCTCAGCCCAGCTCTGCATCCTATCTATGTCTCTTTGCAGCCGACAACAGCCCTCCTCACTATCCACAACTCCACCAATCTTCGTATCGTCTGCAAATTTACTGACCCACCCTTCAACTCCCTCATCCAAGTCATTAATGAAAATCACAAACAGCAGAGGACCCAGAACTGATCCCTGCAGTACGCCACTGGTAACTGGGATCCAGGCTGAATATTTGCCATCCACCACCACTCTCTGACTTCTATCGGTTAGCCAGTTCGTTATCCAACTGGCCAAATTTCCCACTATCCCATGCCTCCTTACTTTCTGCATAAGCCTTATCAAATGCCTTACTAAAATCCATGTACACTACATCCACTGCTTTACCTTCATCCACATGCTTGGTCACCTCCTCAAAGAATTCAATAAGACTTGTAAGGCAAGACCTACCCCTCACAAATCCGTGCTGAAGACTGCCATGAAGACTGACACGGAGATTTCGAGATTTCGGTTTGTGTTCCAGTGTCACCCCATCCTTATTCCGCGGTCCTTTTTTAAACGGTCCATTTAACTCCTCTCCATTTCCTGGTTCTGCATTATTAATTGCCCAGTCTCATTCTCTAAGGGGCCTATGTTTACTTTGGTTTCTCCCATCCATTTTATAAATTTATACTGTCCGTTTTTATATTACTTGCACGTTTACCCTCATAGTTTATCATCTTCCTCCTTTTTGTTGGTCATCTTTTGGACATAGACATAGAATTTACAGTGCACAAGGAGGCCATTCGGCCCATCGAGTCTGCACCGGCTCTTGGAAAGAGCACCCTACCCAAGCCCACACCTCCACCCTATCCCCATAACCCAGTAACCCCACCCAACACTAAGGGCAATTTTTGGACACTAAGGGCAATTTAGCAAGGCCAATCCACCTAACCTGCACATCTTTGGACTGTGGGAGGAAACCGGAGCACCCGGAGGAAACCCACGCACACACGGGGAGGATATTCAGACTCCGCACAGACAGCGACCCAAGCCGGAATCGAACCTGGGACCCTGGAGCTGTGAAGCAATTGTGCTACCCACAATGCTACCGTGCTGCCCTTTGTTGGTTTTTAAAACTTTTCCAATCCTCTGGCTCACCTCTTTACCGCATTGTATGTTTTATCTTTCAGCTCAATACTATCTTTAACCTCCTTGATTAACAAAGGTGATTTATCTCCTTCCTCACTCGGATATTTATGAACTATTTTCATAAATATCTGCCATTGCTGATCTTTCGTGCTGAACTCCTTTCACAGTCCACTCCAGCCAACTCTGTCTTTATTCCTTTGTAATTATCCTTCTTTAATTTTAGCGCAGTTGTTTCTGACCCACGGTTCTTATTCTCATACCTGAATGCTAAATTCTACCATGTTATGGTCACTGTTTCCTAGGGGATCTTTTACTCCGAGATTGTTTATTAAACCTGCCTTATTACACATTATCAGATCAAAAATAGCCTGATCATTGGTTGGATCCACCACATATTGTTCAAGGAAACTGTCCCAAATACACAATGAATTCTTCCTCATGGCTACCTCTGCCAATTTGGTTTTCATAATTCACATGCAGATTAAAGTCACCCAAAATTAAAATAGTGCCTTTTTTATGTGCCCTCCTATCTCCTGATTTATTCTCCATCCTACAGTATAGCTGCTGTTTGGAGGCCTGATAGACTACTCACACCAATGTCATCTTCCCGTTGTTATTTCTTCCCTCCACCCATTTGAATTCCACATCGTCTGTTCCAAGATGATTTCTTGCTACCAAAGCTATCCCACTACCCTTTTCTTCCTGCCCGTCCTTATGAAAATTCACATACCCCTGAATATTGAGTTCCCGGCTTTGATCACTTTGTAACCACATCTCGGTAATGGGTATAAAATCAAACACATGATCTCAATTTGTCACGCTAACTCATTTATTTTGCGCCGAATACTACATGCGTTTTAAGTAAAGAGCCATTCATTTTTACAGTTTTTTCCACCACTTTTTATATTATTTACTGCTATTTTTTAATGTTTGTACGCTATCCCTTCCTGTCACACTCTGGGTATCATTACCTAAATTGCTGCCTTGCAATGCTGCCATATCCTTTTTCTTTGTAAGTCTACATATCCTCTCTCCAGAACAATCCCCCCCTCTATTTAGTTTAAAGCCCTCCTTACTTCCCTAGTTATGCTGTTTGCAAGAGCATTGGTCTCAGCACGGTTCAGATGTAGACCGTCCCAATACTACAGCCCCCACTTTCACCAGTACTGATGCCAGTTTCCCACGAACCAAAACGCACTTCTTCCACACTAGTCTTTGAGCCACCTATTCATCTCTCTAATTTTATGCACCCTATGCCAATTTGTGTGCGGCTCAAGTAATAACCCAGAGATTATAACCTTGGCGATTCTATTGTTTAGTTTTGTTGCCTAGCTCCTCAAACTCTATGCAAAACCTCTTTCCTCATTCTACCTATGTCATTGGTACCTACATGGACCACAACAATGGGATCCTCCCCCTCACACTGCAAGTTCCTCACCAGCCCTGAGCATATCCCCAAACCCTAATACTGGGCAACACAACCATCTGGACTCTGGCTCCTTGCTGCAAAGAACAGCGTCTACCCCCTCACTATACTGTGTCCTACTACCACTACATTCTTATGTGCTCCCTCACTTCAATGGCATCCTGTGCCATGGCCAGCTAACTCATCCACTCTCCATACAGCCCCACACTCATCCACACAAACTGAAAGAACCTCAAACCTGTTGGACAATTGCAGAGGTTGACTCTCTTGATCCCCTTATTTGCCTCAGCTGCAGTCACACCCTCCTGTCCCTGACCACTTTCCAAACCAATAAGACCCTATCCTGAAACAGCATCCAGGTAACACTCTCCCTCCCTGGTGTGCCGCAGTATCCACAGCCTCTAGCTCAATGATTCTGCGCCAAAGTTCCTCAAGCTGCAAACACTAATCGCAGATGTGCTTGCCCAGGATCACCAAGTTACCCAGGAACTCCCACATGCTGCAGCCCTGACACATCGCCTGCCCTGTCATCCTTAATGTGCTTTAAATAATTACTTAACTAAATTATTTATGGTGCTTTTTATATATATTCCTGTCTTCAATGTTCTGACATTTACAGCTGTACAGCACACAAACACAATCTGTTCTTAGAGATATTCTTTGATTTATACTCCGTCCAACAAAGTAGCTGTTCGAGTGGTTGGGGGGGGGGCATGAACTATCCCACCAGTGACTTTTTCAGTCTCCATCCAAACTGATTCTACATTTTCATCTTCCAAATCAAAGAACAAAGAAAAGTACAGCACAGGAACAGGCCCTTCGGCCCTCCAAGCCTGTGCCGACCATGCTGCCTATCTAAACTACAATCTTCTACACTTCCTAGGTCCGTATCCCTCTATTCCCATCCTATTCATGTATTTGTCAAGATGCCCCTTAAATGTCACTATCGTCCCTCCTTCCACCACCACCTCCGGCAGCGTGTTCCAGGCACCCACTATACCCTCTGTAAAAAAAAAAAAAAAAAAAAAATGTTTTAATTTAAAAAAAACTTGCCTCGTACATCTCCTCTAAACCTTGCCGCTCGCACCTTAAACCTATGCCCTCTAGTAATTGACCCCTCTACCCTGGGAAAAAGCCTCTGACCAGCCACACTGTCTATGCCCCTCATAACTTTGTAGACCTCTATCCGGTCGCCCCTCAACCTCCATCGTTCTAGTGAGAACAAAACAAGTTTATTCAACCGCTCCTCGTAGCTAATGCCCTCCATACCAGGCAACATCCTGGTAAGTCTCTTCTGCACCCTCTCTAAAGCCTCCACATTCTTCTGGTAGTGTGGCGACTGGTAGTATGGCGACCAGAATTGAACACTATTCTCCAAGTGTGGCCTAACTAAGGCTCTATACAGCTGCAACATGAGTTGCCAATTTTTATACTCAATGCCCCGGCCAATGAAGGCAAGCATGCCGTATGCCTTCTTGACTACCTTCTCCACCTGTGGACTTGTACACCTAGACCTCTCTGACTGTCAATACTCTTGAGGGTTCTATCATTCGCTGTATATTCCCTACCTGTATTAGACCTTCCAAAATGCATTACCTCACATCTGTCCGGATTAAACTCCATCTGCCACCTGTCCGCCCAAATCTCCAAATGATCTAAATCCTGCTGTATCCTCTGACAGTCCTCATCGCTATCGCAATTCCAGCAACCTTTGTGTCGTCCGCAAACTTACTCATCAGACCAGTTACATTTTCCTCCAAATCATTTATTTATACTACGAACAGCAAAGGTCCCAGCACTAATTCCTGCGGAACACCACTAGTCACAGCCCTCCAATCAGAAAAGCACCCTTCTATTGCTACTCTCTGCCTTATATGACCTAGCTAGTTCTGTATCAATCTTTGCAGCTCACCTCTGATCCTGTGTGACTTCACCTTTTGTACCAGTCTGCCATGAGGGACCTTGTCAAAGGCCACTGCCCTACCTGCATCAATCATCTTTGTGACTTCTTCGAAAAACTCTATCAAGTCAGAGATGATATTACAGCTATGATTAAGGAGGGCACGATGGAGGATTCGAGCACTGAGGCAATGTGGGTAGAGCTAAGATATAGGAAGGGTGCACTAACATTGTTGGGACTTTACTACAGGCCTCCCAAAAGCGAGCGTGAAGTAGAGGTACAAATATGTAGACCGATTATAGAAAAATGTCGGAGCAATAGGGTGGTTGTGATGGGAGATTTTAACTTCCCCAACATTGAATGGGACTCGTGTAGTGTTGGACGCGTCGATGGAGCAGAATTTGTAAGGAGCATCAGGAGAGTTTTTTTAGAGCAGTATGTAAATAGTCCAACTCGGGAAGGGGCCATACTGGACCTGGTATTGGGGAATGATCCCGGCCAGGTAGTTCAAGTTTCAGTCGGTGATTACTTTGGGAATAGCAATCACAATTCCGTAAGTTTTAGAATACTCATGGACAAAGACGAGAGTGGTCCTAAAGAAAGAGTGCTAAATTGGGGAAAGGCCAAGTATAACAAAATTCTGCAGGAGCTAGGGAATGTGGATTGGGAGCAGCTGTTTAAGGGTAAATCCACATTTGAAATGTGGGAGTCTTTTAAGGAAAGGTTGATTAGGGTGCAGGACAGACATGTCCCTGTGAAAATGAGGGATAGAAATGGCAAGGTTAGGGAACCATGGATGACAGGTGGAATTGTGAGACTAGCTAAGATGAAAAAGGAAGCATACATAAGATCTAGGCGACTTAAATCTGATGAAGCTTTGGAGGAATATGGGAAAGTAGGACAAATCTCAAACGCGCAATAAAGAGGGCTAAAAGGGGTCATGAAATATCTTTGGCTAACAGGGTTAAGGAAAATCCCAAAGCCTTTTATTTGTATATAAGGAGCAAGAGGGTAACTAGAGAAAGGATTGGCCCACTCCCAAGACAAAAGAGGGAATTTATGCGTGGAGTCAGAGGAAATGAGTACTTTGCATCGGTATTCACCAAGGAGAGGGACATGACAGATGTTGAGGCTAAGGATGGATGTTTAAATACTCTAGGTCAAGTCGGCATAAGGAAGGGGAAAGTTTTGGGTATTCTAAAGGCATTAAGATGGACAAGTCCCCAGGTCCGGATGGGATCTATCCCAGGTTACTGAGGGAAGCGAGGGAAGAAATAGCTGGGGCCTTAACAGATATCTTTGCAGCATCCTTGAGCACGGGTGAGGTCCCGGAGGACTGGAGAATTGCTAATGTTGTCCCTTTGTTTAAGAAGGGTAGCAGGGATAATCCAGGGAATTATAGACCTGTGAGCTTGACGTCAGTGGTAGGCAAACTGTTGGAGAAGATACTGAGGGATAGGATCTATTCACATTTGGAAGAATATAGAGTTATCAGTGATAGGCAGCGTGGTTTTGTGCAGGGAAGGTCATGTCTTACAAACCTAATAGAATTCTTTGAGGAAGTGACAACGTTAATTGATGAGGGAAGGGCTATAGATGTCATATACATGGACTTCAGTAAGGCGTTTGATAAAGTTTCCCATGTCAGGTTGATGGAAAAAGTGAAGTCGTATGGGGTTCAGGGTGTACTAGCTGATGGATAACGAATTGGCTGGGCAACAGAAGACAGACAGTAGTGGTGGAAGGGAATGTCTCAAAATGGAGAAAGGTGACTAGCGGTGTTCCACAGGGATCCGTGCTCGGACCACTGTTGTTTGTGATATACATAAATGATCTGGACGAAGGTATAGGTGGTCTGATTAGCAAGCTTGCAGATGATACTAAGATTGGTGGAGTTGCAGATGGCGAGGAGGACTGTCAGAGAATACAGCAAAATATAGATAGATTGGAGAGTTGGGCAGAGAAATGGCAGATGGAGTTCAATACAGGCAAATGCGAGGTGATGCATTTTGGAAGATCTAATTCAAGAGCAGACTATACGGTCAACGGAAGAGTCCTGGGGAAAATTGATGTCCAGAGAGATCTGGTAGTTCAGGTCCATTGTACCCTGAAGGTGGCAACGCAGGTCGATAGAGTGGTCAAGAATGCATACAGCATGCTTGCCTTCATCGGACGGGGTATTGAGTACAAGAGTTGGCAGGTCATGTTACAGTTGTATAGGACTTTGGTTAGCCCACATTTGGAATACTGCGTGCAGTTCTGGTCGCCACATTACCAGAAGGATGTGGATACTTTAGAGAGGGTGCAGAGGAGGTTCACCAGGATGTTGCCTGGTATGGAGGGTGCTAGCTATGAAGAAAGGTTGAGTAGATTAGGATTGTTTTCGTTGGAAAGACGGAGGTTGAGGGGGGACCTGATTGAGGTCTACAAAATTATGAGAGGTATGGACAGGGTGGATAGCAACATGCTTTCTCCAAGAGTGGGGGTGTCAATTACAAGGGGTCACGATTTCAAGGTGAGGGGGGGAAAGTTTAAGGGAGATGTGCGTGGAAAGTTCTTTACGCAGAGGATGGGGGGTGCCTGGAACGCTTTGCCAGCGGAGGTGGTAGAGGCGGGCACAATAGCATCATTTAAGATGCATCTAGACAGATATATGAACGGGCGGGGAACAAAGGGAAGTAGATCCTTGGAAAATAGAAGACAGGTTTAGATAAAGGACCTGGATCGGCGCAGGCTGGGAGGGCCGAAGGGCCTGTTCCTGTGCTGTAATTTTCTTTGTTCTTTGTTCTAAGTCAGTGAGACACAACCTCCCCTTCACAAAACCGTGCTGCCTCTCACTACAAACATCTCACTCTGTCATATTCAATTTATATCCCGAAAACCGGCCAAATTCCCCCCAAATCGCCATAATTTCACCTGCCCCTGGATCTGATACTTATAAGAGCAGGTCGTCCGCATACAGCGAGACTCTTATGTTCCACCGCCCCCCCCGAGCCAGCCCCTTGAAGCTCTCAGAGCAATTGCCAGCGGTTCTTTAGCTAACGCAAACAGCAGTGGGGAGAGGGAACATCCCTGTCTTGTCCCCCGGTGCAGTCTAAAATAGCCCAAGGTCATCCTATTCGCACCCGCTTATTCATTAAAATCGCCACCCCTCTAGTCTTGGTGTGCAGCCCCGAATGAAAGACCTGACTGACCCAACCCTTCCTTAGCCTGACTTGATCCGTCACTTTCAGGTGCGTCTCCTGCAGCATTACCACGTCCTCCTTCAGAGCCCTCAGATGCGCGAACACACCTGCCCTCTTAACCAGCCCATTCAACCCACTAACATTCCAAGTGATCAGCCCAACTAAGGGGAGCACCGTGCCCCCCCCCCCCCCCCCCCGCCGATCAGTCATCCCCTTTCCTGGGCCCGCCTCCAGGCCATGTGCCGTGCATCCATCGGCCTGCCTCCTGGCAGCCCCCAACCCAATCTCCTCTCTGTCCCAAATCCTAAGTCCCTCCCTCGTCAGCAGAGTAACCCCCCCCGCCTAGCACTTTGTAACCTAACCCCTGCCATATATTGATCATATACACCCCCCCCTCACTGTGCTTCCGTAGACTAGCTCACCCAGCTAGCCTGATGGCCCTCGCCTCTGATGCCAAGAAGTCTCCCACCTATTGTTCCCTCACTCCCCTCTTTCCCCCCCCCCGCCCATCGAAACTACTTCCCTCATCAAACCGACCGCAAACAATCCCCTAGTTACCATACAAGACAACCCAGAACAAAAACCCACAACGAACCCCGCCAATAGTGCAAATTAAAGTAATAAAAAGTAAAAAGCCACCCCCACCAAAACACCGAAAACCCATAGAATCGAATAACTTTTACTTCCCCCATCTTCACTCAAACTCAAATGCAGAAGATAAACGACAATCAAAACGTATAAACGTCACTCAGAAAAGCTACAACTAAAAACAGAAAGTTCTCAGTTCAGCACCAGCCGTTTCTTCTTGGCAAAGTTCATCGCGTCTTCGAGCAACTCAAAATAATGGTGCTGGTCCTCGTGCGTGACCCAAAGACGTCCTGGGTATAGCAGCCCAAATTTCACCTTCTTCTTAAACAGGATCGCCTTAACTTGATTGAAGCCTGCCCTCCTTCTGGCCACTTCCACGCTCAGATCCTGATAGACACGCAATATGCTACTGTCCCATTTGCAGCTCCGCGTACGCTTGGCCCACTGGAGAACACACGCCTTGTCCAAATATCTGTGGAACCGGACCACCATCGCCATTGGTGGGGGGGGCGGGGGGGCACTGGCTGCGGCTTCCTTGCCATCACCCTGTACGCCTCCAACGGTCGGGGAAAAGTCCCTTCCCCCAAAAAACTTCTGAAACACAACTCGCCACAAACGCGCCAGCATCAGCCCCCTCAGCCCCTTCAGGGAGACCGACAATTCGTAAGTTCTGCCGCGAGCTCTATTCTCCAGATCTTCCACCTTCTCCAGCAGCCTCTTTTGCTGATCCTTCAGCATCCCCACCTCCAGCTCCACCACCGTTTGGTGCTCCTCCTGGTCCGCCAACACTTTCTCCAGCTTCTGAATCGTCCGATCCTGGGCATCCAGCCTGCGCTCCAGCCGATCGATCGATTCCTTTATCGGGTCAAGACAGTCCCATTTCTGTCTAGCAAAGCCCTCTTGGATGACCTGCATCAGCTCCTTCGTTGATGGTTGGGCCGTCGCAGCAGGGGTCCGAACATCAGCCGCAACCTCCACCCAGCCCTTGCTTATCTTCTTATTTCTTCCTTTTCGGTCCCTTGGGGTTCTCCGTTCCATGCACCAATGTGTGGATCCAGTACCAAATTATCTGCGCCTTCAAAGCCAGTCTCAAAACCACAAAAAAGTCAGGGAAAGAGGTCCAAAAGTCTGGCCAGAGCGGCAGCCACCAAATGTGCAACTTACTCCCTCAACCGACACCGGAAAAACCATAAAATGAAAGAGAATTCAAGTAAAAAGCTTTTAATTCCGGCCAAAACGTTATAAAAGTTCAGCATAACTTTGGTTTTGTTCTCAGTGCTTCTATTTATGAAACTCAGGATCCCATATGCTTTCTTTTTTGTTATAAACATTTTATTGAGGTATTTATGGTTTTATAACAACAACAGAATAAACAATGTACATGAAAATATAAACATAGTGCAAAAGCCATCATCCTCCCTTACAGGTCCCACCTTTACTAACCCCCTACTCTAAACTACACTATACACCACACACTTCTGCTGACAGTTCATTTTCCCCAAAGAAGTCGGCGAACGGCTGCCACCTCCGGACGAACCGTAACATTGACCCTCTCAGGGCGAACTTTATTTTCTCCAGACAGAGAAAGCTAGCCACGTCAGTTAGCCAGGTCTCCGACTTCGGGGGCTTTGAGTCCCTCCAAGCTAATAATATCCGTCTCCGGGCTACCAGGGTAGCAAAGGCTAGAACGTCTGACTCTCTCCTCCTGGATTCCCGGGTCTTCTGACACTCCGAAAATCGCCACCTCTGGACTCGGTGCCACCGTTGTTTACAACACCTTGGACGTGACATCTGCAAACCCCTGCCAGAATCCCCTTAGCTTCGGGCATGCCCAGAACATATGGACATGGTTCGCTGGCTCTACCGCACACCTTGCACACCTATCTTCTACACCAAAGAACCTGCTCATCCGGGCCTCTGTCATGTGAGCCCGGTGAACGACCTTGAACTGTATCAGGCTGAGCCTGGCGCATGATGTGGACGCGTTGACTCTACTCAGAGCGTCCACCCACAGACCATCCTCAATCTCTCCTCCTAACTCCTTCCCACTTGCGATTCAACTCCTCGGCCTGCGTCTCTTCTGACCACATGAGTTCCTTGTAAATGTCAGAAACCTTCCCTTCTCCCACCCACATTCTGGAAACTACCTTATCCTGTATCTCCCTTGGCGGTAGGAGCGGGAAGATTGAGACCTGCATGCGTAGGAAGTCCCGCGCCTGCAGGTACCTAAACTCATTTCCTCTCGTCGATGCAAATTTCTCCTCCAGCTCCCTCAGGCTAGAAAATCTCCCCTCCATAAACATATCTCCCATCCTCTCAATCCCTGCTCTTTGCCATCTCTGGAAACCTCCATCCATCCTTCCCGGGGCAAACCGGTGACTATTGCAGATTGGGGACCAGACCGAATCTCCCTCCGCTCCCACATGTCTCCTCCACTGCCCTCAGACTCTCAGGGCCGCCACCACCACGGGGCTGGTGGGGTACCGTGCCGGTGGGAACGGCAAAGGCGCTGTTAACAGTGCACCCAAACTAGTGTCCTTGCGTGATGCCGTCTCCACTCGCTTCCACACCGACAGAGCCCCCCCCCCCCCCCCCCCCCCCCCCCCCGCCCACCACCCATTTCCTAATCATGGCTATATTCGCCGCCCAATAATAATTACTAAAGTTCAGCGCCAGCCCGCCCTCCCCCCAGCTCCACTCCAACATCCCCTTTTTTACTCGCGGGGTCTTACCCACCCATACAAAGCCAGTGATCACCTTATTGACCCGTTTAAAGAAGGACCATGGAATAAAGATGGGGAGACACTGAAACACAAACAGGAATCTCGGGAGGACCGTCATTTTCACTGTCTGCACCCTCCCAGCTAGTGACAACGGGATCGCATCCCACCTTCGGAAATCGTCCTTCATTTGGTCTACTAATCGGGCCAAATTTAGCTTGTGCAGCCATTCCCGTGCCAGGTATCGAAAACTTCCCCCACCACCCTAAACGACAGCTCCCCCAATCGCCTCTCCTTCCCCCTCGCCTGGATCGCAAACATCTCTCTTTTCCCCATATTCAGTTTATAACCTGAAAACCGGCCAAATTGCCCCCAGTATCCTCATAATTTCTTCCATCCCTTCTAGTGGGTCCGAAACATATAGGAACAGGTCGCCTGCGTACAGCGAGACTGTGTTCCAAACCCCCCCCCGGACCAGCCCCTTGAGGCTCTCCGTGCAATTGCCAGCGGCTCTATAGCCAACGCAAACAGCAGTGGGGAGAGGGGGCATCCCTGTCTCGTCTCCCAATGCAGCCTGAAATAGTCCGATGTTGACCTGTTTGTCTGAACACTTGCCACGGGCTCCTGATACAGCAGCCTGACCCAGTCGATGAAGCCCCGTCCAAATCCAAACCGCCCCAGCACCTCCCACAGATATTCCCATTCCACCCGATCAAATGCCTTCTCTGTGTCCATTGCGACCACCACCTCCACATTCCCTCCCTTCTGGGGGCATCATGATCGCATTTAGCAACCTTTTTACGTTGGCCGCCAACTGCCTACCTTTAACGAATCCTGTCTGGTCCTCCCCAATCACCTCCGGAACGCAGTCTTCAATTCTAGAGGACAAGATTTTGGCCAACAGTTTGGCATCTACATTCAGTAGATGTAGTTCCGGGTCCTTGTCCCACTTCCGGGTCAATGAGATAGTGGCCTGTGACATCATCGGGAGAAGCACCCATGCTCCCTTGCCTCTTTGAATGTCCTCATCAACAGCAACTCCAATATCCCAGAGAACTTTTTATAAAACTCCACTGGGTACCCGTCCGGCCCCGGGGCTTCACCCGACTGCATGGCCTTCAGCCCCTCTGCTATTTCCTCCAACCCGATCGGGGCCCCAGCCCTTCTACCAAACCCCCATCCACCTTCGGGAACTTTAGCCCCCCTAATAAATGCCTCATCCCCTCCGGCCCAGCTGGGGGTTCCAACTCGTACAACCTGCTGTAAAACTCCTTGAACGCCTTACTAACCCCTACTGAATCTCTGACCAGGTTCCCGTCCCCTACTTTCCCTATCTCCCTGGCTGCCTCCCTCTTTCTAAGCTGCTGCGCGAGCATTCTGCTGGCCTTCTCTCCATATTCATAAATCGCCCCCCTCGCCTTCCTCAGCTGCTCCACCGCCTTCCCTGTAGTTAACAAGCCAAACTCCGCCTGTAGCTTCCGTTGCTCCCTTAGAAGCCCTGCCTCTGGGGACTCCGCATTCCTCCTGTCGACCTGTAATATCTCCTTTATCAGTGGATCCGTCTCTGCTCTGTCTACCTTCTCCCTGTGTCCGTATCGAGATCAGCTGCCCTCTAACCACCGCCTTCAATGCCTCCCAGGCCACCGCCGCCGAAACTTCACCTGTGTCATTAACTACCAGGTAGTTCTGAATACATTTCCTCAGCCGCCCGCACACCTCTTCATCAACTAAAAGTCCCACATCCAGGCTCCCTTGCGGGCGCTGGCTACTCTCCTTACTAACCTGTAGGTCAACCCAGGTCTGAGATTGTGATCGCCGAATACCCCGTGTCCACTACCCCTGTCAGTAGAGCCCTGTTCAGAATAAAAAAAGTCAACCCTGGAATATACTTTGTGCATATGTGAATAGAAGGAGAACTCCTTCTCTCTCGGCTGCCCAAATCTCCCTGGATCCACCCCCCCCCCCCCATTTGCTCCATAAACCTCTTTAGCTCCTTTGCCATTGCTGGCACCCTGCCTGTCCTTGAGCTCGACCGGTCTAGCCCAGGGTCGATGATGTGTTAAAGTTCCCCTCCCCATGACCAACTTATGCAGATCCAGGTCCGGGATCTTCCCCAACATCCTCTTTATAAATTTCACATCATTCCAATTTGCCGCGTACACATTCACGAATACCACCGGAAGCTCTTCCAGCTTCCCACTGATCATAATGTACCGGCCTCCCACATCCGCAACTATTCTTCCCGCCTCGAATGACACTCGCTTGTTAATCAGGATCGTGACCCCTCTAGTCTTAGAGTCAGCCCCGAGTGGAAAAACCTGTCCGACCCATCCCTACCTTAATCTAATCAGTTACTCTAAGGTGCGTCTCCTGTAACATTACCACGTCCGCCTTCAGTCCCCTCAAATGCGTGAACACGTGCCCTCTTAACCGGCCCATTTAGCCCTCTTGCGTTCCAGGTGATCAGCCTGGTTGGGGGGATTATCGCCCCCCCCCCCCCCCCCCCCCCGCCCCCTCGCCGATCAGCCATCACCTTTCTTGGGCCAGTCTCCAGCCTGTGCCCCACGCGTCAGCCGCCCTGCCCCCAGTAACAGCACTATGTAAACCAACCCCTTCAACAAGCATAATATCTGCTCACCCCCCACTGTGCTTCTGTAAGCTAGCCCGCCCAGCTAGCTTGGTGACCCCCGCCCATGGCGCCAGACATTCTCCCACCTATTGTTCCCCCCCCATTCATACACACATATTTAAAAGAAAAACAATCCCAACACAATTGCCCGAAAAAAACCACGAAAAACAAAGAAAAGATCAAACGGAAGATCCAACATCTAACATTCATACCTCCATCTCCCATCAGTGCAAATGTAAATTTTAACTCGCACAGCTCTGCAACAAGCCCCAGATCAATACCGAAGGCATTACAAATGACGTCCGAAAAACAAGAAACTTTTTTTTTAAACATAATCGCTGCAACACCTCAGTCTGCCACCAGCCTTTTCCTTCTAGCGAATTCCATCGCTTCCTCGGGCGACTCAAAATAAAAATGTTGCTCCTCATACGTGACCCAAAGACGGGCCGGATACAGCAGTCCAAACTTAACCTTTTTCTTGAAAAAGGGTCGACTTTATCTGGTTGAACCCCGCTCTTCTCCTGGCCACCTCCACACTCAGATCCTGATTGATCCGCAGGATACTATTCTCCTATTTACAGCTCCGTGTCTGCCTGGCCCACTGTAAAATACGCTCCTTGTCCAAGTACCTGTGGAATCTCACCACCATTTCCCACGGGGAGAGGGGGGAAAGAGGGGAGGGTGGTCCCCCCCACACGCGGCTTCCTCGCAAGCGCTCTGTGAGCCCTGACCACCTCCAAGGGTCGGGAGAACGTCACATCCCCCAGTAACTTCTCGAACATGCCTGCTATGTATGCCCCTGCATCCATTCCTTCGGACCCCTCCGGGAGACCAACGATTCTTAAGTTCTGCCAGCGGGACCTATTCTCTAGGTTCTCCACCTTCTCCAGGAGCCTTTTCTGCTGGTCTCTCAGCATCCCCACCTCCAACTCCACTGCTGTTTGATGTTCCTCCTGCTCAGCCAGCACCATGTCCACTTTCTGGATCGGCCGGTCTTGAGCATCCCGTCTAAGTTCCAGTGGCGCAATCGATTCCTTAATTGGGTCCAAGCATTCCTGTTTCTGCTTGGCGAAGCCCTCCTGAATGAACTGCATCAGCTGCTCCGTCGACCGCTGGGTCATCAAGCCAGGATCCCGGTCGTCTGCCATGCTTTTTCCCGCTGCAGCTTCAGCCCAAGCCTTCTCTGTTCGCCTATTTCTTCCTTTGCGAGCACTTCTGGTCCGCCTCTCCATGCACTGATGTAGGAATCCACTTCGCAATTGCCTCCACCATCAATTTACCAAATCAAGTCTGACACAAAAATCTGGAAATAGGTCCAAAGGTCCGACCCGAGCTGGAGCCACCAAATGTGCGACCTACTCCTTCATAGCTGTCACCGGATCGTCCCCCATATGCTTTCTTCACCATTCTCTCTGTCTTGCCTTCAAAGATCGATGCACATGAACCCCCAGCTCCACCTGTCCCTGCGCAAACTTTCGAACTTTGCCAAGAAGCCTTTATTGCCTCTCCCTATCCTTCCTGTCATAAGAACTAGGAGCAGGAGTAGGCCATCTGGCCCCTCGAGCCTGCTCCACCATTCAATGAGATCATGGCTGATCTTTTGTGGACTCAGCTCCACTTTCCGGCCCGAACACCATAACCCTTAATCCCTTTATTCTTCAAAAAACTATCTATCTTTATCTTAAAAACATTTAATGAAGGAGCCTCTACTGCTTCACTGGGCAAGGAATTCCATAGATTCACAACCCTTTGGGTGAAGAAGTTCCTCCTAAACTCAAGTCCTAAATCTACTTCCCCTTATTTTGAGGCTATGCCCCCTAGTTCTGCTTTCACCCGCCAGTGGAAACAACCTGCCCGCATCTATCCTATCTATTCCCTTCATAATCTTATATGTTTCTATAAGATCCCCCCTCATCCTTCTAAATTCCAACGAGTACAGTCCCAGTCTACTCAACCTCTCCTCGTAATCCAACCCCTTCAGCTCTGGGATTAACCTAGTGAATCTCCTCTGCACACCCTCCAGTGCCAGTACGTCCTTTCTCAAGTAAGGAGACCAAAACTGAACACAATACTCCAGGTGTGGCCTCACTAACACCTTATACAATTGCAGCATAACCTCCCTAGTCTTAAACTCCATCCCTCTAGCAATGAAGGACAAAATTCCATTTGCCTTCTTAATCACCTGTTGCACCTGAAAACCAACTTTCTGCGACTCATGCACTAGCACACCCAGGTCTCTGCACAGCAGCATGTTTTAATATTTTATCATTTAAATAATAATCCCTTTTGCCGTTATTCTTACCAAAATGGATAACCTCACATTTGTCAACATTGTATTCCATCTGCCAGACCCTTAGCCTATCCAAATCCCTCTGCAGACTTCCAGTATCCTCTGCACTTTTTGCTTTACCACTCATCTTAGTGTCGTCTGCAAACTTGGACACATTGCCCTTGGTCCCCAACTCCAAATCATCTATGTAAATTGTGAACCGTTGTGGGCCCAACACTGATCCCTGAGGGACACCACTAGCTACTGATTGCCAACCAGAGAAACACCCATTAATCCCCACTCTTTGCTTTCTATTAATTAACCAATCCTCTATCCATGCTACTACTTTCCCCTTAATGCCATGCATCTTTATCTTATGCAACAACCTTTTGTGTGGCACCTTGTCAAAGGCTTTCTGGAAATCCAGATATACCACATCCATTGGCTCCCCGTTATCTACCGCACTGTTAATGTCCTCAAAAAATTCCACTAAATTAGTTAGGCACGACCTGCCCTTTATGAACCCATGCTGCGTCTGTCCAATGGGACAATTTCCATCCAGATGCCTCGCTATTTCTTCCTTGATGATAGATTCCAGCATCTTCCCTACTACCGAAGTTAAGCTCACTGGCCTATAATTACCCGCTTTCTGCCTACCTCCTTTTTTAAACAGTGGTGTCACGTTTGCTAATTTCCAATCCGCCGGGACCACCCCAGAGTCTAGTGAATTTTGGTAAATTATCACTAGTGCATTTGCAGTTTCCCGAGCCATCTCTTTTAGCACTCTGGGATGCATTCCATCAGGGCCAGGAGTCATAGTTCATCACTTCACAGTTCTCTGTATCACATTCCATCTGCCATCTGCCCTCCTATCCTGTTAGAATTAATTGGTATCATCCTCACTGAGCCACTCTTCCACATTGGCCGTCTTCATGCCTCGCGCCTCCTCACAACCCCTCCCCAGCCCACTTCATTCTTTTTCAGAGCACCTCATATTGTTGCTTCTGAGAATTCCTTATGATATATTGTTGCCTATACCATGGCACCCAATTGGAGGTAATAAACAACCATTTCAAATCTGAATTGCTGTTCTATTTCAGGGTATGTTCCAGAGGAGAGGTTATCCAGGTCAAAGTTCTGGGGACGCTGGCAGGGTGTGACGAGGGGTTTTCTGTACGGGATTTTGGTGGGCATTTTTTCATGCGTGGTCGCCAGGTGGCATTATGGGGGTTTATGGTTGGGGTCACGGTCGGAGTGGGGTCTTAGGGGGTTGTAGTGGGGGGGGGATTTGGTGGTGGTGACATGGTTGGGGTGCGGGCACACTATGTCAATGGGCAGGAACTGTGGGTTTGGGGTGGGTAGCATAAGGAGGTATGGGCCCCTGCTTCCCCCCCCTTCTTCCCCCCCCTTCTCCCCCCCCCCTTCCCCCCCCCTTCTCCCCCCCTTCTCCCCCCCCTTCTCCCCCTCCCCTTCTTCCCCCCCCCTTCTTCCCCCCCTTCTTCCCCCCCTCTTCCCCCCTTCTTCCCCCCTTCCCCCCTTCTTCCCCCCCCTTCTTCTCCTCCCCCCTCTCCTCCCCCTTCTTCTCCTCCCCCTTCTTCTCCTCCCCCTTCTCCGCCCCCCTTCTTCTCCTCCCCCCTTCTTCTCCTCCCCCCCTTCTTCTCCTCCCCCCTTCTCCTCCCCCCTTCTCCTCCCCCCCCTTCTTCTCCTCCCCCCTTCGTCTCCCCCCCGCTTCTTCCCCCCCTTCTTCTCCCCCCTTCTTCTCCCCCCTTCTTCTCCCCCCTTCTTCTCCCCCCTCTTCTTCTCCCCCCCTTCTTCTCCCCCCCTTCTTCTCCCCCTTCTTCTCCCCCCTTCTTCTCCCCCCCTTCTTCTCCCCCCGCTTCTTCTCCCCCCCTTCTTCTCCCCCCTTCTTCTCCCCCCTTCTTCTCCCCCCCCTTCTTCTCCCCCTCCCCTTCTTCTCCCCCCCCCTTCTCCCCCCCCCTTCTCCCCCCCCTTCTCCCCCCCTTCTCCCCCCCCTTCTCCCCCCCCCTTCTCCCCCCCCCTTCTCCCCCCCCTTCTCCCCCCCTTCTCCCCCCCTTCTTCCCCCCCTTCTCCCCCTCCCCTTCTTCCCCCCCTTCTTCCCCCCCTTCTCCCCCTCCCCTTCTTCCCCCCTTCTTCCCCCCCCTTCTTCCCCCCCTTCTTCCCCCCCTTCTTCCCCCCTTCTTCCCCCCCTTCTTCTCCTCCCCCTTCTTCTCCTCCCCCTTCTTCTCCTCCCCCCTTCTTCTCCTCCCCCCTTCTTCTCCTCCCCCCTTCTTCTCCTCCCCCCCTTCTCCTCCCCCCCTTCTCCTCCCCCCCCTTCTTCTCCTCCCCCCCTTCTTCTCCCCCCCCTTCTTCCCCCCCCTTCTTCTCCCCCCCTTCTTCTCCCCCCCTTCTTCTCCCCCCCTTCTTCTCCCCCCCTTCTTCTCCCCCCTCTTCTTCTCCCCCCTTCTTCTCCCCCCCTTCTTCTCTCCCCCCTTCTTCTCCCCCCCTTCTTCTCCCCCCCCTTCTTCTCCCCCCCCTTCTTCTCCCCCCCTTCTTCTCCCCCCCTTCTTCTCCCCCCTTCTTCTCCCCCCCTTCTTCTCCCCCCCTTCTCTCCCCCCTTCTTCTCCCCCCTTCTTCTCCCCCCCCCTTCTTCTCCCCCCCCCTTCTTCTCCTCCCCCCCTTCTTCTCCCCCCCTTCTTCCCCCCCCTTCTTCCCCCCCTTCTTCTCCCCCCTTCTTCTCCCCCCCTTCTTCTCCCCCCCTTCTTCTCCCCGCCCTTCTTCTCCCCCCCTTCTCTCCCCCCCCCTTCTTCTCCCCTTCTTCTCCCCCCCTTCTTCTCCCCGCCCTTCTTCTCCCCCCCTTCTTCTCCCCCCCCCATTCTCTCCCCCTTCTTCTCCCCCCCTTCTTCTCCCCCCTTCTTCTCCCCCCTTCTCCCCCCTTCTTCTCCCCTTCTTCTCCCCCCCCTTCTTCTCCCCCCCCTTCTTCTCCCCCCCCTTCTTCTCCCCCCCTTCTTCTCCCGCCCTTCTTCTCCACCCTTCTTCCCCCCCCTCCCCCCTCCCTCCCTCCCCCCTTCTTCCCCTCCCCCCATTCTCCCCTCCCCCCCTTCTTCCCCTCCCCCTTCTTCCCCTCCCCTTCTTCCCCCCCCTCCTTCTTCCCCTCCCCTCCCCATTCTTCCCATCCCCCCCCTTCTTCCACTCCCCCCCTTCTTCCCCTCCCCCCCCTTCTTCCCTCCTTCCCCTCCTCCCCCTTCTTCCCCTCCTCCCCCTTCTTCCCCTCCCCCCTCTCCCCTCCCCCCCCCTTCTTCCCCTCCCCCTTCTTCCCCTCCCCCCTTCTCCCCTCCCCCCTTCTTCCCCTCCCCCCTTCTTCCCCTCCCCCCTTCTTCCCCCCCTTTTCCCCTCCCCCCTTCTTCCCCTCCCCCCTTCTTCCCCTCCCCCTTCTTCCCCTCCCCCCCTTCTTCCCCTCCCCCCCTTCTTCCCCCTCCCCCTTCTTTCCCCTCCCCCCTTCTTCCCCTCCCCCCTTCTTCCCCTCCCCCTCTTCCCCTCACCCCCTTCTTCCCCTCCCCCTTCTTCCCCTCCCCCCTTCTTCCCCTCCCCCCTTCTTCCCCTCCCCCCTTCTCCCCTCCCCCTTCTTCCCTCCCCTCCCCTCTTCTTCCCCTCCCCCCTTCTTTCCCACCTTCTCTCCACCCTTTTCTCCCCCCCCTTCTTCCCCCCTCCCTCCCTCCCACCCTCCCTCCCCCCTCCCTCCCTCCCCCCTCCCTCCCTCCCTCCCCCCTCCCTCCCTCCCTCCTCCCCCCTCCCTCCTCCCTCCCCCCTCCCTCCTCCCTCCCCCCTTCTTCCCCTCCCTCCCTCCCCCCTTCTTCCCCTCCCTCCCTCCCCCCTTCTTCCCCTCCTCCCTCCCCCCTTCTTCCCCTCCCTCCCTCCCCCTTCTTCCCCTCCCTCCCTCCCCCTTCTTCCCCTCCCCCCCTTCTTCCCCTCCCCCCTTCTTCCCCTCCCCCCTTCTTCTCCCCCTTCTTCTCCCCCCTTCTTCTCCCCCCTTCTTCTCCCCCCCTTCTTCTCCCCCCCTTCTCTCCCCCCCTTCTTCTCCCCCTTCTTCTCCCCCCCTTCTTCTCCCCCCCTTCTTCTCCCCCCCCTTCTTCTCCCCCCTTCTTCTCCCCCCTTCCTCTCCCCCTTCCTCTCCCCCTTCCTCTCCCCCCTTCCTCTCCCCCCTTCTTCTCCCCCCCCCTTCTTCCCCCCCTTCCTCCCCCCTTCTCCCCCTCTTCTTCCCCCCTTCTTCCCTCTTCTTCCCCCCTCCCTCCCTACCCCCTTCTTCCCCTCCCCCCCTTCTTCCCCTCCCCCCCTTCTTCCCCTCCCCCCCCCCCTTCTTCCCCTCCCCCTTCTTCCCCCCCCCTTCTTCCCCCCCCCCTCTTCCCCTCCCCCCTTCTTCCCCTCCCCTCCCCTTCTTCCCTCCCCTCCCCCCTTCTTCCCCCCCCTTCTTCCCCTCCCCCCTTACTTCCCCTCCCCCTTCTTCCCCTCCCTCCCCCTTCTTTCCCTCCCTCCCCCTTCTTCCCCCCCTCTTCCCCCCCTTCTTCCCCCTTCTTCCCCCTTCTTCCCCCCTTCTTCCCCCCTTCTTCCCCCCTTCTTCCCCCCTTCTTCCCCCCCCTTCTTCCCCCCCCTTCTTCCCCCCCCCTTCTTCCCCCCCTTCTTCTCCCCCCTTCTTCTCCTCCCCCCTTCTTCTCCCCCTTTCTTCTCCCCCCCCTCTTCTCCCCCCCTTCTTCTCCCCCCCTTCTTCTCCCCCCCTTCTTCTACCCCTTCTCCCCCCCCTTCTTCCCCCCTCCCTCCCTTCCCCTCCCCCCTTCTTCCCCTCCCCCCCTTCTTCCCCTCCCCCCTTCTTCCCCTCCCCCTTCTTCCCCTCCCCCCCTTCTCCCCTCCCTCCCTTCTTCCCCTCCCCCCCCTTCTTCCCCTCCCCCCCCCTTCTTCCCCTCCCCCCCCTTCTTCCCCTCCCCCCCCCTTCTTCCCCTCCCCCCCCTTCTTCCCCTCCCCCCTTCTTCCCCTCCCCCCCTTCTTCCCCTCCCCCCGTCCTTCCCCTCCCCCCCCTTCTCCCCCTTCTTCCCCTCCCCCCCTTCTCCCCCCTTCTTCCCCCCCCTTCTTCCCCCCCTTCTCCCCCCTTCTTCCCCCCCCCTTCTTCCCCTTCTTCCCCTCCCCCCCTTCTTCCCCCCCCTCTTCCCCCTCCCCCTTCTTCCCCTCCCCCCTTCTTCCCCTCCCCCCCTTCTTCCCCTCCCTCCCCCTTCTTCCCCTCGCCCCCTTCTTCCCCTCACCCCCCTCCTTCCCCCTCCCCCCTTCTTCCCCCCCTTCTTCCCCCCTTCTCCCCCCCTTCTTCCCCCCTTCTTCCCCCCCCCCTTCTTCCCCCCCCCTTCTTCCCCCCCTTCTCCCCCCCTTCTCCTCCCCCTTCTTCTCCCCCCCTTCTTCCCCCCCTTCTCCTCCCCCTTCTTCTCCCCCCCTTCTTCTCCCCCCCTTCTTCTCCCCCCCTTCTTCTCCCCCCCTTCTTCTCCCCCCCCTTCTTCTCCCCCCCTTCTCCCCCCTTCTTCCCCTCCCCCCTTCTTCCCCTCCCCCCTTCTTCCCCTCCCCCTTCTTCCCCTCCCCCCTTCTTCCCCTCCGTCCCCCTTCTTCCCGTCCCCCTTCTTCCCGTCCCCCCTTCTTCCCGTCCCCCCCCTTCTTCCCTCCCCCCCTTCTTCCCCTCCCCCCCCTTCTTCCCCCTCCCCCCTTCTTCCCCTCCCCCCCTTCTTCCCTCCTCCCCCTTCCCCTCCCCCCTTCTTCCCCTCCCCCTTCTTCCCCTCCCCCTTCTTCCCCTCCCCCTTCTTCCCCCCCCCTTCTTCCCCTCCCCCCTTCTTCCCCTCCCCCCTTCTTCCCCTCCCCCCCTTCTTCCCCTCCCCCCCTTCTTCCCTCCCCCCTTCTTCCCCTCCCCCCCTTCTTCCCCTCCCCCTTCTTCCCCCCTTCTTCCCCCCTTCTTCCCCCCCTTCTCCCCCTTCTTCCCCCCCTCCCTCCCTCCCCCCCTCCCTCCTCCCCCCCTCCCTCCCTCCCCCCCTTCTTCCCCTTCCCCCCTTCTTCCCCTCCCCCCTCTTCCCCTCCCCCCCCCTTCTTCCCTCCCCCCCTTCTTCCCCTCCCCCCCTTCTTCCCCTCCCCCTTCTTCCCCTCCCCCTTCTTCCCCTCCCCCCCTTCTTCCCCTCCCTCCCTTCTTCCCCTCCCCCCCTTCTTCCCCTCCCCCCCCTTCTTCCCCTCCCCCCCCTTCTTCCCCTCCCCCCCCTTCTTCCCCTCCCCCCCCTTCTTCCCCTCCCCCCCTTCTTCCCCTCCCCCCCTTCTTCCCCTCCCCCGTCCTTCCCCTCCCCCCCTTCTCCCCCCTTCTTCCCCTCCCCCCCTTCTCCCCCCTTCTTCCCCCCCCTTCTTCCCCCCCCTTCTCCCCCCCTTCTTCCCCCCCTTCTTCCCCCTTCTTCCCCTCCCCCCTTCTTCCCCCCCCTCTTCCCCTCCCCCTTCTTCCCCTCCCCCCTTCTTCCCCTCCCCCCCTTCTTCCCCTCCCTCCCCCTTCTTCCCCTCGCCCCCTTCTTCCCCTCACCCCCTCCTTCCCCTCCCCCCTTCTTCCCCCCCTTCTTCCCCCCCTTCTTCCCCCCCTTCTTCCCCCCTTCTTCCCCCCCCCTTCTTCCCCCCCCCTTCTTCCCCCCCTTCTTCCCCCCCTTCTCCCCCCCCTTCTCCTCCCCCTTCTTCTCCCCCCTTCTTCCCCCCCTTTCTCCTCCCCCTTCTTCTCCCCCCCTCTTCTCCCCCCCTTCTTCTCCCCCCCTTCTTCTCCCCCCCCTTCTTCTCCCCCCCCCTTCTTCTCCCCCCCCCTTCTTCTCCCCCCTTCTTCCCCTCCCCCCTTCTCCCCTCCCCCCTTCTTCCCTCCCCCTTCTTCCCCTCCCCCCCTTCTTCCCCTCCGTCCCCCTTCTTCCCGTCCCCCCTTCTTCCCGTCCCCCCCTTCTTCCCGTCCCCCCCCTTCTTCCCCTCCCCCCCCTTCTTCCCCTCCCCCCCCCTTCTTCCCCTCCCCCTTCTTCCCCTCCCCCCCTTCTTCCCCTCCTCCCCCTTCCCCTCCCCCCTTCTTCCCCTCCCCCTTCTTCCCCTCCCCCT